>NC_057800.1:546195945-546546060 GCF_018294505.1 Triticum aestivum
TGTCGTGCCGGTGACGATGATGATCATGGAGCCCCGAAGATGAAGATCAAAAGGAGCAAAATGATATTGGCCATATCATGTCACTATTTGATTGCATGTGATGTTTATCATGTTTATGCATCTTGTTTGCTTAGGACGACGGTAGTAAATAAGATGATCCCTTACAAAATTTCAAGAAGTGTTCTCCCCTAACTGTGCACCGTTGCTACAGTTCGTCGCTTCTAAGCACCACGTGATGATCGGGTGTGATGGATTCTTACGTTCACATACAACGGGTGTAAGACAGTTTTACACAGCGAAAACACTTAGGGTTAACTTGACGAGCCTAGCATGTGCAGACATGGCCTCGGAACACGGAGACCGAAAGGTCGAGCATGAGTCGTATGGTAGATACGATCAACATGAAGATGTTCACCGATGATGACTAGTCCGTCTCACGTGATGATCGGACACGGCCTAGTTGACTCGGATCATGTGATCACTTAGATGACCAGAGGGATGTCTATCTAAGTGGGAGTTCATAAGATGAACTTAATTATCCTGAACATAGTCAAAAGACCTTTTGCAAATTATGTCGTAAGCTCGCGCTTTAGTTCCACTGTTTAGATATGTTCCTAGAGAAAATATAGTTGAAAGTTGATAGTAGCGATTATGCGATCAGTAGAAAGCTTATGTCCTTAATGCACCGCTCAGTGTGCTGAACCCCAACGTCGTTTGTCGATGTTGCGAACATCGGACATACACGTTTTGATAACTACGTGATAGTTCAATTAAATGGTTTAAGTAGAGGCACCAAAGACGTTTTCGAAACGTCGCGGAACATATGAGATGTTTCGAGGGCTGAAATTGGGATTTCAGGCTCGTGCCCACGTCAAGAGGTATAAGACCTCCGACGATTTTCTTAGCCTGCAAACTAAGGGAGAAAAGCTCAATCGTTGAGCTTGTGCTCAGATTGTCTGAGCACAACAATCACTTGAATCGAGTGGGAGTTGATCCTCCAGATGAGATAGTGATGTTTCCCCAAAGTCATTGCCACCAAGCTGCTAGAGCTTCGTGATTAACTATAACATATCAGGGATAGATATGATGATCCTTGAAATATTCATGATGTTTGACACCGCGAAAGTAGAAATCAAGAAGGAGCATCAATTGTTGATGGTTGGTGAAACCACTAGTTTCAAGAAGGGCAAGGGAACAAAGGGATACTTCATGAAACGGCAATTCAGCTGCTGCTCTAGTGAAGAAACCCAAGGTTGAACCCAAACCCGAGACTAAGTGCTTCTGTAATAAGGGGAACAACCACTGGAGCAGAATTACCCTAGATACTTGGTAGATGAGAAGGCTGGCAAGGTCGATAGAAGTATATTGGATATACATTATGTTAATGTGTACTTTACTAGTACTCCTAGTAGCACCAGGGTATTGGATACCGGTTCGGTTGCTAAGTGTTAGTAACTCGAAATAAAAGCTACGGAATAAACGGAGACTAGCTAAAGGTGAGCTGACGATATATGTTGGAAGTGTTTCCAAGGTTGATATGATCAAGCATCGCACGCTCCCTCTACCACCGAGATTGGTGTTTGCGTTGAGCATAGACATGATTGGATTATGTCTATCGCAATACGGTTATTCATTTAAGGAGAATAATGGTTACTCTATTTTTGAATAATACCTTCAATGGTCTTGCACCTAAAGGAATGGTTTATTGAATCTCGGTCGTAGTGATACACATTTTCATGCCAAAAGATATAAGATAGTAATGATAGTACCACTTACTTGTGGCACTGCCATGTAAGTCATAATGGTATAAAACGCATGAAGAAGCTCCATGTTGATGGATCTTTGGACTCACTCGTTTTTGAAAAGTTTGAGACATGCGAACCATGTCTATTGGTGTATATGCATGAAGAAACTCCATGCAAATGGATCGTTCGGACTCACTTGATTTTGAATCACTTGAGATATGCAAATCATACCACATGGGCAAGATGACTGAAAAGCCTCAGTTTCAGTAAGATGGAACAAGATAGCAACTTGTTGGAAGTAACACATTTTGATGTGTGCAGTCGAATGAGTGCTGAGGCATGCAGTGAATATCATTATGTTCTTACTTCACAGATGATTCGAGTAAATGTTGAGTATATTTACTTGATGAAACACAAGTCTGAATTATTGAATGGTTCAAGTAATTTCAGAGTGAAGTAGCAGATCATTGTGACAAGAGGATAAAATGTCTATGATATGATCATAGAGATGAATATCTGAGTTACGAGTTTTGGCACACAATTAAGACATTGTGGAAATTGTTTCGCAATTAATACCGCCTGGAACACCATAATGTGATGGTGTGTCCGAACATCATAGTTGCACCCTATTGGATATGGTGCGTACCATGATGTCTCTTATCGAATTACCACTATCGTTCATGGGTTAGGCATTAGAGACAACCACATTCACTTTAAATAGGGCACCACGTAATTCCGATGAGATGACACCGTATGAATTATGGTTTAGAGAAACCTAAGTTGTCGTTTCTTAAAAGTTTGGGGCTGCGACGCTTATATGAAAAAGTTTCAGGTTGATAAGCTCGAACCCAAAGCGGATAAAATGCATCTTCATAGGAAACCCAAAACAGTTGGGTATACCTCCTAATTCAGATCCGAAAGCAATATGGATTGTTTCTAGAATCGGGTCCTTTCTCGAGGAAAAGTTTCTCTCGAAAGAATTGAGTGGGAGGATGGTGGAGACTTGATGAGGTTATTGAACCGTCTCTTCAACTAGTGTGTGACAGGGCACAGGGAGTTGTTCCTGTGGCACCTACACCAATTGAAGTGGAAGCTTATGATATTGATCATGAAACTTCGGATCAAGTCACTCCCAAACCTCGTAGGATGACAAGGATGCATACTACTTCAGAGTGGTACGTAATCCTGTCTTGAAGGTCATGTTGCTAGACAACAATGAACCTACGAGCTATGGAGAAGCGATGGTGGGCCCGGATTCCGATAAATGGCTTGAGGCCATAAAATCCGAGAGAGGATCCATGTATGAAAACAAAGTGTAGACTTTGGCAGAACGGCTCGATGGTCGCAAGGCTAATGAGTACAGATGGATTTCAAAAGGAAGACGGACAATGATGGTAAATGTCACCATTAAGAAAGCTCGACTTGTCGTTAAGATGTTTTCCGACAAGTTCAAGGAGTTGACTACGATGAGATTTTCTCACTCGTAGCGATGCTAAGAGTCTGTTGGAATTATATTAGCGATTACTGCATTATTTATGAAATCTTGCAGATAGGATGTCAAAACATTGTTTCCTCGACGATTTTAATGAGGAAAGGTTGTATGTGATACAACCGGAAGGTTTTGTCAATCCCGAAAGATGCTAATAAGTATGCAAAGCTCCAGCAATCCTTCTAAGGACTGGAGTGAGCATCTCGGAGTTGGAATGTATGCTTTGATGATGATCAAAAATTTTGGGTTTGTACAAAGTTTATGAGAAACTTGTATTTCCAAAGAAGTGAGTGGGAGCACTATAGAATTTCTGATGAGTATATGTTGTTGACATATTGTTGATCAGAAATGACGTAGAATTTCTGGAAAGCATATAGGGTTATTTTGAAAGTGTTTTTCAATGGAAAGCCTGGATTAAGCTACTTGAACATTGAGCATCAAGATCTATAAGGATAGATCAAAATGCTTAATAATACTTTCAAATGAGCACATACCTTGACATGATCTTGAAGGTGTTCAAGATGGACCAGTCAAAGAAGGAGTTCTTGCCTGAGTTGTAAGGTACGAAGTTAAGACTTAAAGCTCGACCACGGCAGAATAGAGAGAAAGGACGAAGGTCGTCCCCTATGCTTAAGACGTAGGCTCTTCAGTATGCTATGCTGTGTACCGCACCTGAAGTGTGCCTTGCCATGAGTCAGTCAAGGGGTACAAGAGTGATCCAAGAATGGCTCACAGGACAGCGGTCAAAGTTATCCTTAGTAACTAGTGGACTAAGGAATTTTCTCGATTATGGAGGTGGTAAAAGAGTTCGTCGTAAAGGTTACGACGATGCAAGCTTGACACCTATCCGGATAGCTCTGAGTAGAGAGACCGGATACATATAATGGAGCAATAATTTAGAATAGCTCCAAGTAGAACAGTTGTTTGGAATAGCTCCAAATAGAGCGTGGTAGCTGCATCTAGGAGATGACATAGAGATTTGTAAAGCACACACGGATCTGAAAGGTTCAGACCCGTTGACTAAAACCTCTCTCACAAGCAACATGATCAAACATAAAACTCATTGAGTGTTAATCACATAGTGATGTGAACTAGACTACTGACTCTAGTAAACTCTTGGGTATTAGTCACATGGCGATGTGACCTGTGAGTGTTAATCACATGGCGATGTGAACTAGATTATTGACTCTAGTGCAAGTGGGAGACTGTTGGAAATATGCCCTAGAGGCAATAATAAAAGTATTATTATTATATTTCCTTGTTCATGATAATTGTCTTTTATTCATGCTATAACTGTATTATCCGGAAATCGTAATACACGTGTGAATACATAGACCACAATATGTCCCTAGTGAGCCTCTAGTTGACTAGCTCGTTGTGATCAACAGATAGTCATGGTTTCCTGGCTATGGACATTGGATGTCGTTGATAACGGGATCACATCATTAGGAGAATGATGTGATGGACAAGACCCAATCCTAAGACTAGCACAAAAGATCGTGTAGTTCATTTGCTAGAGCTTTGCCAATGTCAAGTATCTCTTCCTTCGACCATGAGAGCGTGTAACTCCTGGATACCGTAGGAGTGCTTTGGGTGTATCAAACGTCACAACGTAACTGGGTGACTATAAAGGTGCACTACAGGTATCTCCGAAAGTATCTATTGTTTTATGCGGATCGAGACTGGGATTTGTCACTCCGTGTAAACGGAGAGGTATCTCTGGGCCCACTCGGTAGGACATCATCATATGCGCAATGTGACCAAGGAGTTGATCACGGGATGATGTGTTACGGAACGAGTAAAGTGACTTGCCGGTAACGAGATTGAACAAGGTATTGGATACCGACGATCGAATCTCGGGCAAGTAACATACCGATAGACAAAGGGAATTGAATACGGGATTGATTAAGTCCTTGACATCGTGGTTCATCCGATGAGATCATCGTGGAACATGTGGGAGCCATCATGGGTATCCAGATCCCGCTGTTGGTTATTGACCGGAGAACGTCTCGGTCATGTCTACATGTCTCCCGAACCCGTAGGGTCTACACACTTAAGGTTCGATGACGCTAGGGTTATAAAGGAAGTTTGTATGTGGTTACCGAATGTTGTTCGGAGTCCCGGATGAGATCCCGGACGTCACGAGGAGTTCCGGAATGGTCCGGAGGTAAAGATTTATATATGGGAAGTCCTATTTTGGCCACCGGAAAATGTTCGGGATTTTTCGGTATTGTACCGGGAAGGTTCTAGAAGGTTCCGGAGTGGGGCCCACCTGCATGGGGGGACCCACATGGACGTGGGTAGTGGGGGCAAGGCCCCACACCCCTGGTCAAGGCGCACCAAGATCCCCCCTTAGAAGGAATAAGATCATATCCCGAAGGGATAAGATCAAGATCCCTAAAAAGGGGGGATAACAATCGGTGGGGAAGGAAATAATGAGATTTCTTTCCTCCCACCTTGGCCAACGCCCCAATGGACTTGGAGGGCAAGAAACCAGCCCCTCCACCCCTATATATAGTGGGGAGGCGCATGGGAGCTATAGACGAAGTTCTGGCGCAGCCCTCCCCTCTCCCAGTCCTCCTCCTCTCCCGTGGTGCTTGGCGAAGCCCTGCAGGATTGCCACGCTCCTCCACCACCACCACGCCGTGTGCTGCTGCTGGATGGAGTCTTCCTCAACCTCTCCCTCTCTCCTTGCTGGATCAAGGCATGGGAGACGTCACCGGGCTGTACGTGTGTTGAACGCGGAGGTGCCGTCCGTTCGGCACTAGGATCATCCGGTGATTTGAATCACGACGAGTACGACTCCATCAACCCCGTTCACTTGAACGCTTCCGCTTAGCGATCTACAAGGGTATGTAGATGCACTCTCTTTCTACTCGTTGCTGGTCTCTCCATAGATAGATCTTGGTGACACGTAGGAAAATTTTGAATTTCTGTTACGTTCCCCAACATAAACATTTCCGGATTGGAACGAGACTTGCCAAGCGGCCTTGGTTTACTACCGGTAGACCACCTGTGAAGTTTCGTGCCATTTGGACTTCGTTTGATACTCCAACGGTTAACTGAGGGACCGAGAAGGCCTCGTTTGTGTTGCAGCCCAACACCCTTCCAATTTGGCCCAAAACCCACCAAATACCTTTCCATCACCTAGAGCGTTCGATCACGATCGCGTGGCCGAAAACCGCACCTCTTTTGGAGCTTCCTAGCTCCCTCTACCTCTATAAATAGGCCTCTCCTCGAAATTCCCGGATCTCCTCTCTCCCTAACCCTAACTTTCTGCTCTCCGCGCGGCCGGACACGTCCGCCGGCCGCCGGACACAGCCGCCGCACCAGTCCCATTGTGCCACGTGGCCTGCGCCACTCCCTCCGCCGCCGGCCCGAGGCGGCCCGCATCCGGCCCTCCCGGCCCACGCGTGCCCGCCGCCGCCTTCCCTCGCCGCTGAGCCACGCCGCCTGCGCCGGCCTCCCGCTCCGTCGCCGAGCTGCTCGCCGCCCTGCCGCCTACCTCCCTCACTGGCGAGCGCCGCCACCTCGCTGCTCCGCCGCGGCGTGCCACGACTTCCACCGGACCCCGCGCCGGTGCACACCTCCTCGCCGCCTGGGCAGGTCCTCCAGCCGGTCCCGCTCGACCACGGCCACCTCACCTCTCCGGTGGCCTCTCCTTCCCCCGGTGAACAGGATTCCGGCCGGTGAACCTCATGAACCGCGCGCAGCTACAGTGGATCCAGATCTGGTCAAATCATGGTTGACTTCGCCCTGAAACCCTAATTTGTTTAGCAAACTTCATCATGTCGTATCTCTGCATTTGTAGCTCCGATTTGCGTGTGTAGCATATCAAAATGTTCGTCTCGACGAGTACATCATTTCATCTCATTGCATCATTTTCATTTGAGCTCATCTTATGCCCGAAATGCTGTTGGAAGAGGGCTATGTGATATAATTGCCAGATCTGTGTCATCAAATAGATATTAGTCATTTTTGCCATGATTAATGAGTGCATGATATGCTCCTGAGCTCTACATGAGTTTTGTTATATGCCATTCCATCTTTGCAGAGGTGCTTACGATGTATTTTTGTGATATGTGTGGTGACTAGCACAAGCTTGCAAAGTAGTGTAATCGGTAATGCTGAATTCATGGACTTAGGATTTCACTAAGTCCTTGTCCTGATTTTTTTCATTATGCCATATGTTCATGTTGTTTCCTAGTGATCCGTGCCTCTTTTGAGGATGATGAGTAAGAATGATTTATTAACATTGTGCTGCTCTATCCATCCATGTATTTTTTTGCATTTATGGAGCACAGTAGCTTGAGTCAATCGAGCTCTACTTTTGCTATTTCGTGAATCCTAGCAGATTCTTGACTTGTTAGCGATTTTGCCGAGGATGTTGCTATTGATACGTGCATGATATGTTGTTGTTCTTGCCATGTATAGCTTCTATGATATGTATTCTTGATGCGTGTATGCTTAGTTTGTCATTCCATGCTCTGTAGTGAGTGCATCGAGCTCGTGAACATGCCTACTCGTTAACTGATTTGCATGCTCTAGTTTTTCACTAAGTCTGAGATCTGTTTATGTTTTTGCCATGTTCACCTGCTTGCAATTGTATTTTCTGATCCCTTTTGGCTCAAGGTCACTAAGGGACTTTTGTTAAGCGCTTTGAGTAGCTTAATGTCATGCCTTGCTTTGCCATGTTAAGTTCTTGTAGCATGTAGTTTTCATGCTCTAAAGTGTGCTTCATCATGTTAAATTCCAGACTTGTGTTAATTTCACTAAGTCTGAAACATGTTATCATTTGCACTTTTGCCATGCTTGTTTGAACCTGTTAATGGATGAACTAGCCGTAGCTCAGTGTTCATCTTTTGCCAAGCATCATGAGTGGATCCCTGCCATGTATTTTGTTGTCATGTTTGAGTGCTATAGAATAATTATCTTGATGCATTTAGATGGCTACTTGCTGATTATCGCAGACCGGTGCCATATTTGTTTTGCTTGCCATTTCCAAACCGTGCATCCGATTCCGGTGATCTTTATATCGATTTCAACCGAAATCACCTCACCTTTCTAGTGGCACTCTTGTATTTCCAAGTTGAGGCCAGATTCAATCATTCCTTGTCAAATCTTGCATATGCATCATATATCGCATCCCGCATAGCATACCATGTTTGCATCATGTTGTTTTTGCATTGCACGTGGTTGATTGTGTTCCTTTTGCTTGTTTGTCTTGTTTGGGTAGAGCCGGGAGACGAGTTCGCGAATGAGGAGCCCGTTGAGTTTTCTCACGAGGATCAAGTCAACTCTGACAACTTTGCAAGCAAGATGATCATACCCTCGGAATCACTTCTATCTTTGCTTGCTAGATGCTCGCTCTTTTGCTATGCCTATGCTATGATACCTACCACTTGCTTATCATGCCTCCCAAATTGCCATGTCAAACCTCTAACCCACCATGTCCTAGCAAACCGTTGATTGGCTATGTTACCGCTTTGCTCAGCCCCTCTTATAGCGTTGCTAGTTGCAGGTGAAGATTGGAGATCATTCCTTGTTGGAACATTGTTTATTGATTGGGATATCACCATATTATCTTGTTTATCTTAATGCACCTATATACTTGGTAAAGGGTGGAAGGCTCGGCCTTTTGCCTAGTGTTTTGTTCCACTCTTGCCGCCCTAGTTTCCGTCATATCGGTGTTATGTTCCCGGATTTTGCGTTCCTTACGCGGTTGGGTTATAATGGGAAACCCTTGACAGTTCGCCTTGAATAAAACTCCTCCAGCAATGCCCAACCTTGGTTTTACCATTTGCCACCTAGCCTCTTTTTCCCTTGGGTTTCCGGAGCCCAAGGGTCATCTTTATTTAAACCCCCCCGGGCCAGTGCTCCTTTGAGTGTTGGTCCACCTCGTCAGCCGCCGGTGGCCACCAGGGGCAACTCCGGGCTGGCCTATCGGAAGTTTGGACAATCTGAGTGTGCCCTGATAACGAGATATGTGCAGCTCCTATCGGGATTTGTCAGCACATTCGGGCGGTGTTGCTGGACTTGTTTTACCATTGTCGAGGATGTCTTGTAAACCGAGATGCCGAGTCTGATCGGAATGTCTCGGGAGAAGGAATATCCTTCGTTGACCGTGAGAGCTTGTGATGGGCTAAGTTGGGACACCCCTGCAGGGATTTGAACTTTCGAAAGCCGTGCTCGCGGTTATGGGCAGATGGGAATTTGTTAATGTCCGGTTGTAGATAACATGAAACTTAACTTAATTAAAATGAATCAACCGCGTGTATAACCGTGATGGTCTCTTCTCGACGGAGTCTGGGAAGTGAACATGGTGTTGGAGTAATGCTTGACGTAGGTTGTTCTAGGATCACTTCTTGATCATAGTTCTTTGTTCGTGCTTTGCCTTCTCTTCTCGCTCTCTTTTGCGAACAGGATAGCCACCATATATGCTAGTCGCTTGCTGCAGCTCCACATATTACCGTGCCTTACCTATAAGCTTAAATAGTCTTGATCGCGAGGGTGCGAGATTGCTGAGTGCCCGTGACTCACAGTTTACTTCCAAAAACCAAATGCAGGGACCGATGATACCGTTCCAGATGATGCGCTTGAGCTCAAGTGGGAGTTCAATGAAGACTCTCGTCGTTACTATGTGTCTTTACCAGATGATCAGTAGTGGAGCCCAGTTGGGGCGATCGGGGACCGTGTCGCATGTTGGGGTTGATCTTTTATTTTGGTACCGTAGTCGGACCATGAGTGTATTGGATGATTGTAATGTTATTCATGTATTTGTGTGACGTGGCGAGTGTAAGCCAACTATGTATCCTTTCCCCTTTTATATATTTACATGGGTTGTTGTGAAGATTACCTTACTTGTGACATTGCTTTCAATGCGGTTATGCCTCTAAGTCGTGCTTCGACACGTAGGAGATATAGCCGCATCGAGGGGGTTACAAGTTGGTAATCAGAGCCTTCCCCGACCTTAGGAGCCCCCTGCTTGATCGAATCATTGGCGTTGTTGAGTCTAGAAAAATGTTTTGAGTCATTTAGGAATTATATATCGGAGAGTTTAGGAATTACTTTTACTCCCCAGTCCCTTCATCGCTCTGGTAAGGCATCTTGACGTAGAGTTTTGACTCTTCTCTTCTCAAATTTCACTAAAAAAATTCTTTTAGGATCACGCGGGTATCTTGGAATCGTTCCGATCGATTTGTGACGAGAACATTGTTCTTGGTGCCTCCTGTCATTTAGGAATTGTGGCAGTGTCCCGGGGAATTGAGCTCCGAGGTGTTGTCATCACAATTTTATCGTTGAGATTCTGGAATACCTGAGTTTCGCCGACATCGAAAATCTCTTTTATGCAGTTGTTGGTGAGATAACCTCGACGCCACCCAGTACTGGGGCGGGAGTTCGGGAGTATTGCCATAACTTGTATAACGGATGCTTTTCGAAGGTTGAGGTAGACGATTTCTGAAGTTTTTCTGAGTTATGTGTTGAAGGATGGATACAGCTGGATGTAGGATTTGCTAGATTTCGGTGAGATATTATGCTTCCCCTGTATCCCCAACACCTGATTCCATAACCGGAAAGGTTCGGGAGTTTCATAGGTGGGAATTCTTGTAGCTCTAGTTCTTCTTCTGCGGATATTTGGTTTGGGATTGGGTAATCCTCACCGAGTATTCGTTCTTGTTCCGTACCTTGTTGTTTTTTCTTCTACCTCAATTCTAAGCGGCTTCTCAATTTATGGATATGTGACCATTTCAATTGGAATGCATTCGTTCATTTTGTTCGGATGTGAATGTAACGCCCCAAGACCGGAGCTTCAGATGCCTTCCAGGGTTTCCGGGTTTCATCGTGTGATTTGTTTGGTCTGTTGCATTTCATCTTTGCATCATGTGCATTGCATCATCATGTTTTCAAAACTTGCATTAGTCCGGGTCTCCCAGTTCCGTCCGTTGTCCGTTCTTAGCCCAGACACACTTGCACGCGCCCGCGGCATGTCCGAAATATTATTTTATAAGTGGCCAGAAAATGTTCTCGGAATGGGATGAGAGTTGGCGTGTGGTTTTATTATAGTGTAGATAGGCCGCCTGCCAAGTTTCAACGCATTCGGAGTCCATTTGACGCCCCAACGGATAATTATAGCGGCAATATAGCCGGTCTATCGTCGGACGTTTTCGGTCTCCGAAAACAGTCGCCGGGCCTCCCTCTCTTCTCTTCTCTCAGCTCGAGACCGTCTACACAGCCCACTACCTACCGCCAGGTCCAACCTAACCTCTCTCGTCAGCCCGCAGCCCTCCTCGCGCGCGCGTCCGAAAGTTGTCCCGGACCCGACCCGGGCAGTCGTCACCGTTGGATCCGGATCATCCCCAAACATCTACAAAACGTCACCGTTTTCTTTTTTTGGACTCCCTAGCTATTTTATTCACGACCGTCCGATTTTGATCGAAGGCTCCAGATAGCCCCTAACCTTTTTCACTTGATGTATATATTTGGTCCAACCCTAAAATTAGGAGGTCTGTCCCATCCACCCTCCTGCCCGTCGCTAACTACCTTTCTTCCTCGGGATCCCCTCATTCCCCCCGATCCAATCCCACCAACCAGACTCCACCCGAGGCCTCCCCTCGATCCAACTCGTCCTCGCTCTCCTCGTCGACCAGGGAGACGAGCTCCTCCCGAGACCAGCAGATGAGCCCCCGTGGCGACCCTCTCCTTCTGTTCCCTCTTCCCTGCAGCATCCTCTCCCTAATCTCCTCATCCCTCTGTACCTCAACAGGAGCTCAAGCGCCATGGCTCATCCTCTCACTGAGTTCCGTCAAGTCTGCCACCCGCTGCCGTCTTCCCGGCGAACCACGTCAACCCACCGCTTCCTGTGCCTGTCGACGTCTCGCCTGCTCCTCTGCTGCTGCCATTGTTGTGCTCTGTCGGAGACGGCGAGCCTCGCCTCGTCTGCACGCAGATCCGCCGCGGACTTCCCTCAGAACGGAGCTCCATCGCCACCGAGCCTCGGATCCGGCCGGTTCCTGCGCGTCCTCGACCGCGCCAAGTCCCTTGCCCTGCGCCGCCGTCTTCCTCTTTCGCCTCGCGCCGAACCTCTGCTTCCAACCACGTCGTTGCTCTGCTCCCTGTAAATCAGAGGACCGCACCCGCTTCAGTTCATCCCCTCTGTTTGGATCGAGCGAGAGGAGCTCGCCCGGTCCAGCCACACGTTGTCCGCGACCCAAAGGCCCAGCTGCACGCCCCTGGCCTGCCTTCGACGCACCGTGGGCCGCGCCTCCAGGCCCAGCGCGCCCCTTCGCGGCCTGCCAGGCCTCTCCTTCTACTGGGTCAGGCCCATGGCCAAAGTGAGCAGCCCCTCCAGCGCCCCCTTTCCTGTGCACTTCTGGGCCTGCCAGTTTTGGCCCGTGGTATCTTTTTTTTAGTCCAACAATTTTCCATATTATCCTGAGACTGCAGATTTGCAGAAAAACCCTTGCACATCATGCATTTTAATAACTCTCAAACCGTGCATCCAAATTAAACAAACTTTATATGAAACTTGCTTAGAATTTTGTCTAGTTTAATAATTTGCAACTTTCATCTATGTTTAAAATGTTTAAAATGCTGTCTGTTTTAATTTGCCTAAATAACTTGCTAAAACGGTTTAACTCATAACTAAATAACCGTAGCTCCAAATCTAATAAACTTTATATGTAAATGGGGTAGAAAATTGCCTAGTTTAACTTGGTGGCATCAATTCGCATGTTTAACAACCCTAAAATTGTGTTTAGGGAAGAACAATACCAAACCTAATTTATGCATATGAGGAGTTTTCGGACTTGTTGTTTTGTTGTTCCGATCTCATTTAAACTTGCCTAGATTAGATAGTTTCATCATGTTTCACCTCTTGCCATGCTAACAACATTTAATCTTGTTAGGTACCTAAACGAGAGAGAACTAAATAATTCATGTGGTGTTTTCTTCAAAATGCAACTCCGTTGCATGTTGAGCTCCACTTAATTTGTTGGATTGCTTGTGCACTTTTACCATGCCATGCTTCATTAAACCGGACATGCATCATACTTGATTGTGCATCATGCCATGTTCATGTCGTGGTTGTTTACTATGTTGGTTGCTTCTTTCCGGTGTTGCTTCTTCGGGTTGGTTCCGGTAACGTCGCGTTTGTGAGGACCCGTTCGACTACGTCCGTTTGTCTTCTTCATGGACTCGTTCTTCTTCCTTGCGGGATTTCATGCAAGATGACCATACCCTCGAAATCACTTCTATCTTTGCTTGCTAGTTGCTCGCTCTTTTGATATGCCTATGTTGCGATACCTACCACTTGCTTATCATGCCTCCTATATTGTTGAACCAAGCCTCTAACCCACCTTGTCCTAGCAAACCGTTGATTGGCTATGTTACCGCTTTGCTCAGCCCCTCTTATAGCGTTGTTAGTTGCAGGTGAAGATTGAAGTTTGTTCCTTGTTGGAACATGGAGATGTTGTTCCTTGTTGGAACATGTTTACTTGTTGGGATATCACAATATCCCCTATTTAATTAATGCATCTATATACTTGGTAAAGGGTGGAAGGCTCGGCCTTATGCCTGGTGTTTTGTTCCACTCTTGCCGCCCTAGTTTCCGTCATATCGGTGTTATGTTCCCGGATTTTGCATTCCTTACGCGGTTGGGTTATAATGGGAACCCCTTGACAGTTCGCCTTGAATAAAACTCCTCCAGCAAGGCCCACCATTGGTTTTACCATTCGCCACCTAGCCTTTTCTTTCCCTTGGGTTCTGCAGACTCAAGGGTCATCTTTATTTAAACCCCCGGGCCAGTGCTCCTCTAAGTGTTGGTCCAACCCAGAGCACCATGCGGGGCCGTCCCTTGGCAACTTGGGTTACGTTGGCTCCCGTATGCTTAGCTTATCCGGTGTGCCCTGAGAACGAGATATGTGCAGCTCCTATCGGGATTTGTCGGCACAGCGGGTGGTTTTGCTGGTCTTGTTTTACAATTGTCGAAATGTCTTGTAACCGGGATTTTGAGTCTAATCGGGTCTTCCCGCTAGAAGGAATATCCTTCGTTGACCGTGAGAGCTTGTGATGGGATAAGTTGGGACACCCCTGCAGGGATTTGAACTTTCGAAAGCCATGCCCGCGGTTATGGGCAGATGGGAATTTGTTAACGTCCGGTTGTAGAGAACCTGAAGTTGACCTTAATTAAAATGCATCAACCGCGTGTGTAATCGTGATGGTCTCTTTCCGGCGGAGTCCGGGAAGTGAACACGGTGTTGGAGCTATGCTTGACGTAAGTTGTTCTAGGATCACTTCTTGATCATAGTTTCTCGATCGTGCTTTGCCTTCTCTTCTCGCTCTCATTTGCGTATGTTAGCCACCTTATATGCTAGTCGCTTGCTGCAGCTCCACCTCATACCTTTACCTTACCCATAAGCTTAAATAGTCTTGATCGCGAGGGTGCGAGATTTCTGAGTCCCCGTGGCTCATAGATACTTCCAAAACCAGATTGCAGGTGCCGTTGAACCGTGCAGATGACGCAACCAAGCTCAAGGAGGATCTCGATGAAGACCTTGTCCTTTGTTTTGTTTCGTTCTAGTTGATCAGTAGTGGAGCCCAGTTGGGGTCGATCGGGGTCCTTGTCGCTTTTGGGGTTCTTCTTTTATTTTGGTTCCGTAGTCGGACCTTGAGTGTATTTGGATGATGTAATGCTTTATTCATGTATTTGTGTGAAGTGGCGATTGTAAGCCAACTATGTATCTCTTTCCCTTATGTATTACATGGGTTGTGTGAAGATTACCTCATTTGCGATATTGCTTTCAATGCGGTTATGCCTCTAAGTCGTGCTTCGACACATGGGAGATATAGCCGCATCGAGGGCGTTACAAGTTGGTAATCAGAGCCTTCCCCGACCTTAGGAGCCCCCTGCTTGATTGAATAGCTGGCGTTGTTGAGTCTAGAAAAATGTTTTGAGTCATTTAGGAATTATATATATCAGAGAGTTAGGAATTCTTTTTACTCCTCAGTCCCTTCGTCGCTCTGGTGAGGCATCCTGACGTAGAGTTTTGACTCTTCTCGTCTCCAATTTCACTAAAAAAAATTTAGGATCACGCGGGTATCTTGGAATCATTCCGATGGTTTTGTGACGAGAACATTGTTCTTGGTGCCTCCTGTCATTTAGGGGTTGTGGCAGTGTCCCAGGGAGTTGAGCTCTGAGGTGTTGTCGTCACAATTTTATCGTTGCAGTTCTGGAATACCTGAGTTTAGTTCGCCGACATCGAAAATCTCTTTTATGCAGTTGTTGGTGAGATAACCTCGACGCCACCCAGTACTGGGGCGGGAGTTCGGGAGTATTGCCATAACTCGTATAACGGATGCTTTTTGAAGGTTGAGGTAGACGATTTCCGAAGGTTTCTTGGTTATGTGTTGAAGGATGGATACAGCTGGATGTAGGAGTTGCTAGATTTGGGTGAGATATTATGCTTTCCTGTATCCCCAACACCTGATTGCATAACCGGAAAATTTTAGGAGTTTATAAGTGGGAATTCAAGTAGCTCTTAGGATATCTTCCGACAGATGTATGATTTGAAATTGGGGTTCGATGTCTAGTGGTCCGCCTATCCATGGTTAGTTTTACAGTGGTCTCGTTGTGTCTTAAAGAGTCCTTGGCTATGCCGACTCGGGGACGCTTCGTATGTCATGTGCACTGCCTTGTACATGATGGTGCTGTATGATCGAGCCCGTGTAGGCCCACCGCGAAAACTTCGGACGAAATCTCTATCATATGTTTGTTCCGGCTTATTCTGCAAGCCAATCCTTTGATTGTTTTGAGTTGTGGTATTCGAGTTGCTTCAATGTCAAGTGTTGATTCCATACCTTCCCCAAATGGTGTTCTCATACTCCGATGTGAATACTAATCCTTCATGATAATCGAGATTGTCATGTCAATCCTTTTCAACTGGCGTGTTTCTTTTCAAGTGAATCCGATCATTCCACATCCACAAGATCAATTCTAAGTTTCTCAATGGTGTTCGTTTCATCCATTCCAAATTGTCTTTGTTTTTTCCCACCCTCCCTCCCTTTGTTTTTCTCCAAGGATTCAGATTTCTTAATCGAGTATCCATCTTATTGATGCGAGGCCTCTTCATTCCTTTTCCATCAATGTTCTTATCCGGTGATGCTCATGAAGATACTAATGGAGCCTCAAGTTCATCATTATTCATTCTTTTTCTTCTCCGGTGGATTCAATTCAAGCTTTCGGTGTTTGATCACATTGTTTTCCTTGTTTCAAATGTTTTTCATGACGGTGCACCTTATATTCAATCATTTCTCGCTATTCAAATGTTCCAGAGTGCTCAAGATATCTCAGAAGATTCGTTTCCATTCTCAATCCTTTCAAGCTCTTTCGAGGTTGTTATCTCATTCAAGCCGTTTAATTCAACCGGTGCTATCTCCTTTTCAAGTAAGTGTTCTACAGTGTTTTCTTCCGAGTGGGCCCTAACCCACAGGTCTTTTCCCAGGATCTTACCTGACTCTTCTTATTTTCCCGGAGCTATCCTCAAATTTCTTTTCGAAGTTTGACGTAAGAATGAATTTTCATCAATCAGAGGTGTTTCTCAAAGATCTCTCAAATTTTTTTCATCGTGGGTTCAACCTTTCTAATATTCATCCCAGAGTATCTCAACAACTCATGTTGATGTTTCTCGTCGTCACTCTCAACATTTGAAGACCGAAGAAGAGCTTTACCTCCATATCTTATCCGTTCTCTTAGAGATTCGTGGTTCTAGTTTGAGGCCATCCTCTCATAATTGTTTGATTGTGAGAATTCTTTTCACCTATCCGGAGCAAATTCAAGAGTCTTCTCAGTTTGATCATCCGGAGCCCATGATCTAAGATTTATTCATTCTCAGCTTTCAGCTGTGGTTCTCCAAATCTTACCGGTGCATCATTCAATATTCTCTAATCAGTTTGTGATCCCTTCGTTCACTTGTATCTAAATTCTCTCAAGTATCCTCGTTCATTTCATAATTCTTCCCGGTGTTCCTTTATCTTTCCTTCGGTCATTTTAATTCTTACGGTGGTTCGTGCAAGAGTTCTCGTCATTCGTAATCATATCAATTCATTCGTTGTTCCAATCCTACTGGTGGTTCATTGAAGATGTTCTCAAGTTTTGATATATCTCTTTTAATCCTTTCTACGAGAATAAGTAGTATGCCAAATCCATTGATTGTCATCAATTTAATTGGTGAAGGATAAGCATAATGTAATTCTTATTCTTGTTTCATCCAAGTGATTAATTCCTTATTCTGGAGGTGCATCATATCACATTCTGGATTTGAGATGCTTTATCTTTTCTTTTCCCGGAGTTCCTAGCTCTCGCAATTACATCACCACGGAGATTCATTTAAATCATTGCAAGGCTTCAACCTTATTCTTTTCATCCTCCATTTTGTTTGATTATTCTTTTGTTTAATGGAGTTCTTCATGGAGGTTCTACATGATGGTTCATAAAGGATTTAATTCCTTCTCGAAGTTTTTTATCGAGATTCTTTTCTAAGGAGCTCAAGTTTTCTTCATCTTGCAATCCGGAGTGCAATTCTTTCACGCATATCTTTTGAGGTGGTGTTATGTCATTCTTGATAATTTCCCTTCGTGCTTCGTGTTTCACAAGTTATCAAGATGAGGAATTTTAAATCCACCAATCTCGTCATTGGAGTTATCTTGGGTTATATTTCACCTAAAGCCGTCCCTAAGGATTGTGGCTATCTATGGTGTTCATAAATGACCCAAGTTCTTCATTTTTCCTCCCGGTGAAATAGTTCCTCGTCTTCTTGTTCTTATCAATCCAATCTTGTTTTCATTAGTGGCAGAATTTCACCTTAAGTTTTGAGATGTTCTCCATAAGCCCACTTCAAACTTGTCCTTCCGTTGTTGATGTTCCAACAACTCCGTTCGACACTTCTCCTAAGTTTGCCTTTTCAAGCTCTTTTCTGACAGAAGTTGGCATTTTCTTCTCCATTCTCCTATTTCAATTATCCATATTCTATTCTTTCGTTCCGGAGGCATTGCCATGTTGTTCTTTTCATCCATCATTTCGTTTTGTCTAAGATCTTGTTCTTTCATGCTTATCCATTTAACTGGAGTGTTGTGCCATTTTGCTTAAGTTCTTCATTTTATCAAGCCCTGCATATCTTTCCAACCGTAGTGTTGTTCGAATTTGTTCTTCCTTGTTTCCTTTTCCTAACGGAGTGTTTTCTACTTCGTTCATCTCCGTTATATTCTTTTCGCGTAATGGCTTAACCTTTTCAAGGTTCTTTGGTTTCACTCATTGGTCAAATAAGAAACTTAGTTTTACCGCTGCTCTTCCTCTTCCGTTTTTTCCCTCCGGTGCCATTCTAGATCTCGGGACGAGATCCTCTCATAGTGGTGGAGTGTTGTAACGCCCCAAGACCGGAGCTTCAGATGCCTTCCATGGTTTCCGGGTTTCATCGTGTGATTTGTTTGGTCCGTTGCATTTCATCTTTGCATCATGTGCATTGCATCATCATGTTTTCAAAACTTGCATTAGTCCGGGTCTACCAGTTCCTTCCGTTGTCCATTCTGAGCCCAGACACACTTGCACGCGCCCGCGGCATGTCTGAAATATTATTTTATAAGTGGCCGGAAAATGTTCTCGGAATGGGATGAGAGTTAGCATGTGGTTTTATTATAGTGTAGATAGGCCGCCTGCCAAGTTTCATCGCATTCGGAGTCCGTTTGACACCCCAACAGATAATTATAGCGGCAATATAGTCGGTCTATCTTCGGACGTTTTCGATCTCTGAAAACAGTCGCGGGGCCTCCCTCTCTTCTCTTCTCTCAGCTCGAGACCGTCTACACAGCCCACTACCTACCGCCAGGTCCAACCTAACCTCTCTCGTCAGCCCGCGGCCCTCCTCGCGCGCGCGTCCGAAAGTTGTCCCGGACCCGACCCGGGCAGTCGTCACCGTTGGATCCGGATCATCCCCAAACATCTACAAAACGTCACCATTTTCTTTTTTTGGACTCCCTAGCTATTTTATTCGCGACCATCCGATTTTGATCGGAGGCTCCAGATAGCCCCTAACCTTTTTCACCTGATGTATATATTTGGTCCAACCCTAAAATTAGGAGGTCTGTCCCATCCACCCTCCTGCCCGCCGCTAACTACCTTTCTTCCTCGGGATCCCCTCATTCCCCCCGATCCAATCCCACCAACCAGACTCCACCTGAGGCCTCCCCTCGATCCAACTCGTCCTTGCTCTCCTCGTCAACCAGGGAGACGAGCTCCTCCCGAGACCAGCAGATGAGCCCCCGTCGCGACCCTCTCCTTCTGTTCCCTCTTCCTTGCAGCTCCCTCTCCCTAATCTCCTCATCCCTCTGTACCTCAACAGGAGCTCCAGCGCCATGGCTGATCCTCTCACCGAGCTCCGTCAAGTCCGCCGCCCGCTGCCGTCTTCCTGGCGAACCACGTCAACCCACCGCTTCCCGTGCCTGCCAACGTCCCGCCTGCTCCTCTGCTGTTGCCATTGTTGTGCTCTGTCGGAGACGGCTAGCCTTGCCTCGTCTGCATGCCGATCTGTCGTGGACAACCCTCAGAACGGAGCTCCATCACGACCGAGCCTCGGATCCGGCCGGATCCTGCGCGTCCTCGACTGCGCCAAGTCCCTTGCCCTACGCCACCGTCTTCCTCTTTCGCCTCGCGCCGAACCTCTGCTTCCAACCATGTCGTTGCTCTGCTCCCTGTAGATCAGAGGACCATGCCCGCTTTAGTTCATCCCCTCTGTTCGGATCGAGCGAGAGGAGCTCGCCCGGTCCAGCCGCACGTTGTCCGCGACCCCAAGGCCCAGCTGCACACCCCTGGCCTGCCTTCTACGCGCCGTGGGCCACGCCTCCAGGCCTAGCGCGCCCCTTCGCGGCCTGCCAGGCCTCTTGTGACGCCCCAAGACCGGAGCTTCAGATGCCTTCCATGTTTCCGAGTGTTGTCGGGTGATTCGTTCTGGTTTGTTGCATCATGTACATTGCATCATGTCATCATATCATCATGTCATAAGTCTTTTTGCATCTCAACTAAATAATTTGTGTGGATCTTCGGTCCTTTTAAATTGAGGGAATTCACATGGTGATTCTCTTTATAACATATCCTCCCGATATTAGGGAGCTATATTAAATATCCCATTAACTTGGAATCACCCATCACACAATTGCATTACTCTTCAACTCTTCTTGTATCCGACTTAACCTCATATATATTTTCCTTGTCATCCCTCTCACTTCCTTCTTCTTTCATGTCTTTGCAAACGACCTTATTCCTCCTCCATTAATGTTCATCTTTTCCCTATAAATCTTGCCTTTTTTCCTACACCCTCTCTGTCAGATTTCATCCCATTCGAAGTTGTTTTGGTCAGGTTCAAAAATGATTGAAGTTCGAGAATAATTCAAAATCTAATTATTTTTCTACCTTCTAAAAATGCCAGAGCAATTTATTAAGACCCTACATAAATCCAGGGTTCCAGATATATTTTTATATGTCTCATATTCCTAACCAAAACCCTGGTTTTCCCCTTTTGTTGGTTGTTTAATTATATAAACAATAAATTTAAGATAGGGAAGATTTTGGAAAGGAGGGGGAGCCCAGCTGCAGCCTCAGGCCGGCCGGCCCAAGGCCTCCCGCGCCAGCCCACTTGCAGCTAACCCTAGCCTACCACTCGATCCTCAACTCCCTCTCGTCCCCATCCACCGCCGCCTCTCCCTTCGTCCCTTCCCCGATCCACTTCTCTCCCTCGTGCTACACCCCAGCGCCCCATCTCCCTCCGCTCGTTTTTCTCCCTCGCCGCCACTCTCACGCACGCATCGCACCAGGGGCCCGATCCCATCTCCCCTGCCCCACGCTATACCTCCCTCTTCTCCACGTCCGCTGCGCCGCCCAGGGTCTCCTTCGGCGTCGGCCTCCTGCGTCGCCGGTCTGCCTTCCCTTCCTTGCCGGAGCAAGCTCGTCGTCCGCCACCAAGCACCCAGCGCCGCCACTCGTCGACCTCCTCGGCTCCAGTCATGGGCAGCCCCTGCCTCGTTCGACCACCACCATTGCGCCCTGCTGCCGCTGCTCTTCTCGTGTGCCGTCTCACCTGCACTGCTGCAGCTTCGCGCTTGCTACTGTGCCCTGCTGCTGCTTCGTCCGACCGCGGACGACCTCCGTCGAGCTCGCCCGGCCACCTTCGACCTCGGCGTGGCCCTGCCTTCACTAGCATCCGCCTCCTGCCAGCCGTTTTCATGGGTTCAGGGAGCCCCAAGTCATGTTCGTGGCCTTGTTGGCTGTTGATGCTACGTTGTTGACCTTCTCCATCGTCTACCGGGGCTCGTCAAACCCTGTATCCGGAGCCCAAGTCGGAAGAATCCATGGACGTGCTTCTCACTTGTGCCAGTTTGGATCATCAAGAACGTTTCAGGATTCGCCGAGTACCATTACTCCCGGAGGCCACGGATCCGTGAAGTTCCACTACCGTCGCCGTGTATCCGACAAGTTCGCGAGTACGACTACTTCCCACGACGACCTTGTACCACTACCGTCGCAAGAACCGAGATCGGCAAGTCCGAAGACCCAAGTACCATGACGCCAAGTACCAGGACGACGAGGACCGCCAAGTTCGCCTTCCGCCGTCTCCGAAATCGCCAAGTACCACGATGATACAAGAACAACTGCCGTCGACATGCATTTTGCCAAGTACCACTACCGTCGTCCCTCGAAGACTCCGTGGACGTCAAGTTTCTCGTCGTGCCCCTGAACATCTATGGAAACTTGTGAGACTAAGAACCGTGAACATGTAGCGATGACCCTCAAGTTCGTCCACGATTGCTATGCACCACTACCATCGACGCGAACCACTACTTCCACTACGGCATGAGTACAACTACTACCACTACGAACGTGGCGAGAACGTCTACTTCCTCTACTTGCACCAAACCGATACGCTTTGAAACGCACGCTTCGAAGGTATAACCCCAAGACCACCGTCGACCCGTGGGAACCCGGTTACCGGGATCACCCCACCATCTTTTGCACGCTCCCGCCACACTTTCTTTCGCACCGACGTTCTCAATGAGTTGTCGGAACCGGAACGTTGCAGTGGCACCATTTCATTATCGTCACCATGGCACCCCTTTCTTTCTACTACGGTGAAAATGCTTCATAATGCTCTTGTCAACTTTTAATAAAAAACTGCATAAACTTGTTCATGTCATCTGCATCATGATAACAACTTCAAGAATGTTTAAACTGTTGTTTGCATTAATTTACTAATGCACATGGGGATTTACCGGAATTGTTGTTTGACGATTCCGGCCCCATTTAAACTTGCCTAGATATGTAGTTTTCATTTGCTTCACCCTCTTGCCATGTTTAACAACATTTAATATTGTTGGGTACATAAACGAGAGAGAACTAAATAATTGATGTGGTGTTCCATCAATATGCAACTCGTTGCATATTGAACTCCATTTAACTTGTAGTTTTCTTTGTGCACTTTGCCATGCCATGCTTCATTAAACCGGACATGCATCATACTTGGTTGTGCATCATCCCATGTTCATGTGGTGGTTGTTTACTATGTTGTTTGCTTCTTTCCGGTGTTGCTTCTTCGGGTTGGTTCCGATAACGTCGTGTTTGTGAGGACCCGTTCGACTATGTCCGTTTGTCTTCTTCATGGACTCGTTCTTCTTCCTTGCAGGATTTCAGGCAAGATGACCATACCCTCGAAATCACTTCTATATTTGCTTGCTAGTTGCTCGCTCTTTTGCTATGCCTATGCTATGATACCTACCACTTGCTTATCATGCCTCCCATATTGTTGAACCAAGCCCCTAACCAACCTTGTCCTAGCAAACCGTTGATTGGCTGTGTTACCGCTTTGCTCAGCCCCACTTATAGCGTTGTTAGTTGCAGGTGAAGATTGAAGTTTGTTCCTTGTTGGAACATGTTTACTTGTTGGGATATCACAATATATCTTATTTAATTAATGCATCTATATACTTGGTAAAGGGTGGAAGGCTCGGCCTTATGCCTGGTGTTTTGTTCCACTCTTGCCGCCCTAGTTTCCGTCATATCGGTGTTATGTTCCCGGATTTTGCGTTCCTTACGCAGTTGGGTGATAATGGGAACCCCTTGATAGTTCGCCTTGATTAAAGCTTTTCCAGCAATGCCCAACATTGGTTTTACCATTCGCCACCTAGCCTTTTTCCCTTGGGAGTGTCGCATCCCGAGGGTCATCTTATTTTAACCGCCCAAGGCCAGTGCTTGTCTAAGTGTTGGTCCGAAATGGGCAGCCTGTGGGGCCACCTCGGGGAAACTTGAGGGCTGGTTTTACTCGTAGCTTGACCTATCCGGTGTTGCCTTGAGAACGAGATATGTGCAGCTCCCATCAGGATGTCGACGCATCGGGCGGCTTTGCTGGACTTGTTTTACCATTGACGAGGATGTCTTGGAGTACCGGGATACCGAGTCTGATCGGAATGTCTCGGGAGGAGGTCTATTCCTTCGTTGACCATGAGAGCTTGTCATGGGCTAAGTTGGGACACCCCTGCAGGGTTTTGAACTTTCGAAAGCCGTGCCCGCGGTTATGGGCGGATGGGAATTTGTTAATGTCCGGTTGTAGAAAACCTGAAGTTGACCTTAATTTAAAATATATCAACCGCGTGTGTAACCGTGATGGTCTCTTTCCGGCGGAGTCCGGGAAGTGAACACGGTGTTGGAGTTATGCTTGACGTAGGTTGTTTTAGGATCACTTCTTGATCATAGCTTCTTGATCGCGCTTTGCCTTCTCTTCTCGCTCTCTTTTGCGAATATGTTAGCCACCATATATGCTAGTCGCTTGCTGCAGCTCCACCTCATACCTTTTACCTTACCCATAAGCTTAAATAGTCTTGATCGCGAGGGTGTGAGATTGCTGAGTCCCTGTGGCTCACAGATACTTCCAAAACCAGTTTGCAGGTGCCGATGAGTCCGTGCAGATGACGCAACCAAGCTCAGGAGGAGCTCGATGAAGATCTTGTCCTTTGTGTTGTTTCGTTCTAGTTGATCAGCAGTGGAGCCCAGTTGGGGTCGATCAGGGACCTTTGTCGCATTTGGGGTTCTTCTTTTATTTTGGTTCCGTAGTTGGACCTTGATTGTATTTGGATGTTATAATGCTTTATTCATGTATTGTGTGAAGTGGCGATTGTAAGCCAACTATGTATCTCTTTCCCTTATGTATTACATGGGTTGTGTGAAGATTACCTCACTTGCGACATTGCTTTCAATGCGGTTATGCCTCTAAGTCGTGCTACGACACGTGGGAGATATAGCCGCATCAAGGGCGTTACACCTCTCCTTCTACTGGGCCAGGCCCATGGCCAAAGTGAGCAGCCCCTCCAGCGCCCCCTTTCCTGTGCACTTCTGGGCCTGCCAGTTTTGGCCCATGGTATCTTTTTTTAGCCCAACGATTTTCCATATTATCCTGAGACTGCAGATTTGCAGAAAAACCCTTGCACATCATGCATTTTAATAACTCTCAAACCGTGCATCCAAATTAAACAAACTTTATGTGAAACTTGCTTAGAATTTTGTCTAGTTTAATAATTTGCAACTTTCATCTATGTTTAAAATGTTTAAAATGTTGTTTGTTTTAATTTTCCTAAATAACTTGCTAAAACGGTTTAACTCATAACTAAATAACCGTAGCTCCAAATCAAATAAACTTTATATGTAAATGGGGTAGAAAATTGCCTAGTTTAACTTGGTGGCATCACTTCGCTTGTTTAACAACCCTAAAATTGTGTTTAGGGCAGAACAGTACCAAACCTAATTTATGCATATGAGGAGTTTCCGGACTTGTTGTTTTGTTGTTCCGGCCTCATTTAAACTTGCCTAGATTAGATAGTTTCATCATGTTTCACCTCTTCCCATGCTAACAACATTTAATCTTGTTGGGTACCTAAACGAGAGAGAACTAAATAAGTCATGTGGTGTTTTCTTCAAAATGCAACTCCGTTGCATGTCGAGCTCCACTTAATTTGTAGGATTGCTTGTGCTCTTTTGCCATGCCATGCTTCATTAAACCGGACATGCATCATACTTGATTGTGCATCATGCCATGTTCATGTCGTGGTTGTTTACTATGTTGGTTGCTTGTTTCCGATGTTGCTTCTTCGGGTTGGTTCCGGTAACGTCGCGTTTGTGAGGACCCGTTCGACTACGTCCGTTTGTCTTCTTCATGGACTCGTTCTTCTTCCTTGCGGGATTTCAGGCAAGATGACCATACCCTCGAAATCACTTCTATCTTTGCTTGCTAGTTGCTCGCTCTTTTGCTATGCCTATGCTGTGATACCTACCACTTGCTTATCATGCCTCCTATATTGTTGAACCAAGCCTCTAACCCACCGTGTCCTAGCAAACCATTTGTTGGCTATGTTACTGCTTTGCTCAGCCCCTCTTATAGCGTTGTTAGTTGCAGGTGAAGATTGAAGTTTGTTCCTTGTTGTAACATGGAGATGTTGTTCCTTGTTGGAACATGTTTACTTGTTGGGATATCACAATATCCCTTATTTAATTAATGCATCTATATACTTGGTAAAGGGTGGAAGGCTCAGCCTTATGCCTGGTGTTTTGTTCCACTCTTGCCGCCCTAGTTTCCGTCATATCGGTGTTATGTTCCCGGATTTTGCGTTCCTTACGCGGTTGGGTTATAATGGGAACCCCTTGACAGTTCGCCTTGAATAAAACTCCTCCAGCAAGGCCCACCATTGGTTTTACCATTCGCCACCTAGCCTTTTCTTTCCCTTGGGTTCTGCAGACTCAAGGTTCATCTTTATTTAAACCCCCGGGCCAGTGCTCCTCTGAGTGTTGGTCCAACCCAGAGCATCGTGCGGGGCCGTCCCTTGGCAACTTGGGTTACGTTGGCTCCCGTACGCTTAGCTTATCTGGTGTGCCCTGAGAACAAGATATGTGCAGCCCCTATCGGGATTTGTCGGCACAGCGGGTGGTTTTGCTGGTCTTGTTTTACAATTGTCGAAATGTCTTGTAACCGGGATTCCAAGTCTGATCGGGTCTTCCCGCTAGAAGGAATATCCTTCGTTGACCGTGAGAGCTTGTGATGGGCTAAGTTGGGACACCCCTACAGGGATTTGAACTTTTGAAAGCCGTGCCCGCGGTTATGGGCAGATGGGAATTTGTTAACGTCCGGTTGTAGAGAACCTGAAGTTGACCTTAATTAAATTGCATCCACTGCGTGTGTAACCGTGATGGTCTCTTTCCGACGGTGTCGGGGAAGTGAACACGGTGTTGGAGTTATGCTTGACGTAAGTTGTTCTAGGATCACTTCTTGATCATAGTTTCTCGATCGTGCTTTGCCTTCTCTTCTCGCTCTCATTTGCATATGTTAGCCACCTTATATGCTAGTCGCTTGCTGCAGCTCCACCTCATACCTTTACCTTACCCATAAGCTTAAATAGTCTTGATCGCGAGGGTGCGAGATTGCTGCGTCCCCGTGGCTCACAGATACTTCCAAAACTGGATTGCAGGAGCCGTTGAACTGTGCGGATGACGCAACCAAGCTCAAGGAGGAGCTCAATGAAGACCTTGTCCTTTGTTTTGTTTCGTTCTAGTTGATCAGTAGTGGAGCCCAGTTGGGGTCTATCAGGGTCCTTGTCGCTTTTGGTGTTCTTCTTTTATTTTGGTTCCGTAGTCGGACCTTGAGTGTATTTGGATGATGTAATGATTTATTCATGTATTTGTGTGAAGTGGCGATTGTAAGCCAACTATGTATCTCTTTCCCTTATGTATTACATGGGTTGTGTGAAGATTACCTCATTTGCGACATTGCTTTCAATGCGGTTATGCCTCTAAGTCGTGCTTCGACACGTGGGAGATATAGCCGCATCGAGGGCGTTACAGTGAAGACTATATGTTGCAATTTCAACCCGTTTGATTCAGCTTCAATATTTGTCTGTCAATGTGCTAATGGATGGCAACCTCTTCAGGATGGCTCCTCCAACGCGCACGACTCCGAATCCTGATCCGCCACCACCACCTCCACCTCCGGAGGCATGGCAAGCTGTGATGGCCGCTACCAATGCAAACACGCAGCTGATCATGCAACTTCTTCAAGAGCGCAACCAAGGGAACCAGGGCCAAGGCAACAATCAGAATCACTTTGCTACACTCAACCAGTTCCTTGCTAACCAGCCAAAGACCTTCAGCAATTGTGTTGAGGCAACAGACGCTGATGATTGGCTCGTGGACATATGCAAGCATTTCGAGTGCAGTAACGTCAGGCCTGAGGACTTTGTCAAGTTCGCTTCCTTCCAACTCAAAGACCAAGCTGCAGAATGGTTTCAGCAGTACAAAGATTCCAGAGGAGGCCGTGTGATTACCTGGGATGAATTCCGTCAAGACTTCAAAGCTCATCATATTCCTCAGAGCGTGGTTGAAAGCAAGCGTGAGGAATTCCGCAACCTGAAGCAAGGCTCTATGTCTGTTTACGAGTACAACAAGATGTTTCAGAAGCTCGCCCGTTTTGCTAAGCAGGACGTCCCTGACGAGAAGAGCATGATATACCAGTTCAGGGGTGGTCTCAGAGAAGAAATCCAGCTAGCTCTCGTTCTCTTTGAGCCCAAGAGGTACGATGAGTTTTACAACATGGCAATGAAGCAAGAGACTGCTCAACTGAAGTGCGATGCTTCCAAGAAGCGAGTCAGAGATGCTACTCCTTCTTCCTCAACTCAAGTGGCTAAGCAGCAGAAGTATTGGCTTCCTCCTCCTCCGTTCCGTCAGCCTTATCAGCAGAAGAGCAAAGGTGGCAGTGGATCTTCCCACCCACCCAACCCTGGCTTTCAGAACAAGACTTCGTCTCAAGCTCCAAGATCAAGTGCTCCGTATCACCGTCCGCTTTCAGAGGTCACGTGCAACAAGTGCCAACAGAAGGGTCACTATGCCAACAAATGCTTCAATCAGAGGCGTCTCCCTCCTCCTCCTCCTGTGAGATCGGCAAGTACAGCTGTGGTCAAGCATAACCCCAAGCACGCCAAGGTCAACTTGATGAATGCAGCTCAGGCAGAGGACTCGTCAGATGTCATCATGGGTAACCTTCCTGTTAACGATGTTCCTGCAAAAGTACTTTTTGACACTGGTGCATCGCATTGTTTCATCTCGAGACCTTTTGCATCTAAGCATGAGTTGTCTTCTCAAGTTTTGCATAAACCGTTAGCAGTTGTCTCACCGGGTAAATGTTTGCTCGCAAACTACGAGATTCCGGATATTTCTATCATGATGGGTGATTTCAAGTTTCTGGCTTCTCCAATGGTCCTTGGTAACTCGGATATTGATCTTATTCTTGGAATGGACTGGCTTTCTAAGCACAAGGCTCAGCTTGATTGTGCAGCCAGGCAGATTCAATTGACTCATTCGTCTGAGGATGTAATTGTCTTTGCCGCTCGGGATAATACCATCCGTCTGTTTTCTCTCAATGAGAAGGGTGAACTGGATGCCATCTCTCAAATTCCAGTCGTTTGCGAATATCAAGACGTCTTTCCAGAAGAGCTTCCAGGAATGCCTCCGCACCGGCCAGTTGAATTCGTCATCGATCTTGAGCCTGGCACGGAACCTGTTTGCAAACGTCCTTACAAGCTTGGACCTGAAGAGTTGAAGGAGCTGAAGAAGCAACTCGATATTCAAGAGCGAATGGGTCTCATCCGACCTAGTTCTTCTCCGTGGGGTTGTGGAGTTCTTTTTGTGAAGAAGAAGGATGGAACGGACCGACTTTGTGTTGACTACCGTCCATTGAAAAAGAAGAATATAAAGAACAAGTACCCACTTCCCAACATCAATGAACTATTTGAACAACTCAAAGGTGCTCAAGTATTCTCCAAGCTTGATCTCCGTATGGGCTATCACCAGATTCGAATCCGTGAGCAAGATATCCCCAAGACGGCGTTCAGAACAAGCTATGGTTCATATGAATACACTGTCATGTCTTTTGGTCTCGTCAACGCTCCTCCGACTTTCTCTCGCATGATGAACTTCATCTTCAACGCCTACACAAATGACTTCGTCTTGGTCTACCTCGATGACATTTTGGTCTTTTCGAAGAACAAGGAAGATCATGCCAAGCACTTGCGTTTGGTGCTCGATAAGCTTAGAGAACATCAGTTCTACGCCAAGTTCTCAAAGT
Organism: Triticum aestivum; assembly: GCF_018294505.1. Taxonomy (NCBI): domain Eukaryota; kingdom Viridiplantae; phylum Streptophyta; class Magnoliopsida; order Poales; family Poaceae; genus Triticum; species Triticum aestivum. The sequence goes on from NC_057800.1 coordinate 546,225,375, forward strand.
GCGAGTTTTGGCTCGATGAGGTTCTCTATCTTGGGCATATCATCTCTGCCAAGGGCATAGCGGTGAATCCTGAGAAGGTGTCTGCAATTGTGAATTGGGAACCACCTCAGAACGTGAAGCAACTCCGCAGCTTCCTTGGTCTCGCAAGCTACTGTCGAAGGTTCGTTGAGAACTTTTCAAAGATCGCGAAGCCGCTTTCCAACCTTCTCCAGAAGCACGTCAAGTACGTTTGGTCTCCTGAATGTGACATCGCTTTCAACACCCTGAAAGATAAATTAGTCACTGCTCCAGTTCTGACTCCTCCTGATGAATCCAAACCGTTCGAGGTCTTCTGCGATGCCTCTCTTCAAGGTCTTGGTGCAGTGTTGATGCAAGAGAAGAAAGTTGTGGCTTATACCTCTCGCCAGTTGAAGCCCAACGAGAAGAACTACCCCACTCATGACCTCGAGTTGGCGGCAGTTGTGCATGCTCTTTTGACTTGGAGACATCTCTTATTGGGAAGAAAAGTGGACATCTTCACTGACCACAAGAGTCTCAAGTACATCTTCACTCAGCCTAATCTCAACCTCAGGCAGACTCGTTGGGTCGAAATGATTCAAGAGTATAATCCGAGCATCGAATATACTCCAGGCAAGGCCAATGTGATTGCTGACGCATTGAGCAGGAAGGCTTACTGCAACAGTCTGATTCTCAAGCCTTACCAACCCGAGCTTTGTGAAGCTTTCCGCAAACTCAATTTGCAAGTTGTTCCTCAAGGTTTCCTCGCCAACCTTCAAGTCTCTCCTACTTTGGAAGATCAGATTCGTGAGGCTCAACTTCTTGATGCTATGGTGAAGAAGGTGAAGATTGGGATTGCCAAGAGTCAACCCAAGTACAAGTGCTATCGCCTTGATGACAAGGATACTCTCTTCTTCGAGGATCGCATTGTTGTGCCTAAAGGTGACCTTCGTAAAGTCATTATGAACGAGGCTCACAATTCACTCCTCTCCATCCACCCTGGGAGTACGAAGATGTACCAGGACCTCAAGCAGGCTTATTGGTGGACTCGAATGAAGCGCGAGATTGCTCAGTTCGTGAATGAATGTGATGTCTGCAGAAGAGTGAAGGCAGAACACCAACGACCAGCTGGTCTCCTCCAACCTCTTGCCATTCCAGAATGGAAGTTTGACCACATTGAGATGGACTTCGTGACTGGGTTTCCAAAGTCCAAGCGTGGCAATGATGCTATATTCGTTGTCATCGACAAACTCACTAAAGTGGCTCACTTTCTGCCTATCAAAGAGTCTATCACTGCAGCTCAATTGGCGGAGCTTTATACCTCTCGGATTGTCTCTCTGCACGGCATTCCACAGTTGATCTCCTCAGACCGTGGCAGCATCTTTACCTCCAAGTTTTGGGATTCTTTTCAGAAGGCCATGGGCACCAACATCCGTTTCAGCACAACTTTTCATCCTCAAACTAGCGGTCAAGTCGAGCGTGTCAATCAGATTCTCGAAGATATGCTCAGGGCTTGCGTTATCTCCTTCGGTATGAAGTGGGAAGATTGTCTTCCATATGCCGAGTTCTCCTACAACAACAGCTTTCAAGCGAGTTCGGGCAAGGCCCCATTTGAAATTCTCTATGGCAGGAAGTGTCGTACTCCTCTTAACTGGTCAGAGACCGGTGAACGTCAACTTCTTGGAAATGACTTGATCACAGAGGCAGAGGAAATGTGCAAAGTCATTCGTGATAACCTCAAAGCAGCGCAATCGCGCCAGAAGAGCTACTATGATAGTAAGCATCGTGATTTGGCTTTCGAGATCGGAGACCATGTTTACCTCTGCGTCCCTCCAATGAAAGGTACTCGTCGCTTCGGTATCAAAGGGAAGCTTGCCCCTAGATACGTGGGTCCTTTCAAGATCGTCAGCAAGAGAGGCGATCTCGCCTATCAACTCGAGCTTCCTCCAAACTTTGCAAACGTGCACGACGTGTTCCATGTCTCTCAGCTCCGCAAGTGCTTCAAGACCCCTGACCGCACCGTCAACTTCGAAGACATTGATCTCCAAGAAGACCTCTCTTATCGTGAGCACCCAGTTGCTATTCTTGAGGAGACTGAACGCAAGACTCGCAATAAGTCAATCAAATTCCTCAAAGTCAACTGGTCACACCATTCCGACCGTGAAGCCACCTGGGAACGCGAGGATCACCTCCGTTCTGAGTACCCGGCGTTTTTCCAGTCCTAGATCTCGGGACGAGATCCTTTCGTAGTGGTGGAGTGTTGTAACACCCCGAATGTATTTTACCTTATATGTATCCCAACTCTTGCCGTTTCCGGCGCTAAGTTATTTTATTTCCTCGGGTTCGGGTTTTTGTCTCCGTGTGTTGTTTCCTTTGTCATGCATCTCATATCATGTCATCATGTGCATTGCATTTGCATATGTGTTCGTCTCATGCATCCGAGCATTTTCCCCGTTGTCCGTTTTGCATTTCGGCGCTCCTATCTCTTCTGGTGCCCCTTTCTACCTCCTTTCGTGTGTGGGGTTTAAAAATTTCCGGATTGGAACGAGACTTGCCAAGCGGCCTTGGTTTACTACCGGTAGACCGCCCGTCAAGTTTCATGCCATTTGGACTTCGTTTGATACTCCAATGGTTAACCGAGGGACCAAGAAGGCCTCGTTTGTGTTGCAGCCCAACACCCTTCCAATTTGGCCCAAAACCCACCAAAGATCATTCCATCACCTAGAGCGTTCGATCACGATCGTGTGGCCGAAAACCGCACCTCTTTTGGAGCTTCCTAGCTCCATCTACCTCTATAAATAGGCCTCTCCTCGAAATTCCCGGATCTCCTCTCTCCCTAACCCTAACTTTCCGCTCTCCGCGCGGCCGGACACGTCCGACGGCCGCCGGACACAGCCGCCGCACCAGTCCCATTGTGCCACGTGGCCTGCACCACTCCCTCCACCGCCGGCCCAAGGCGGCTCGCATCCGGCCCTCCCGGCCCACGCGCACCCACCGCCGCCTTCCCTCGCCGCGGAGCCGCGCCGCCCGCGCCGGCCTCCCGCTCCGCCGCCAAGCTGCTCGCCGCCCTGCCGCCTACCTCCCTCACCGGCGAGTGCCGCCACCTTGCCGCTCCGCCACGGCGTGCCATGACTTCCGCCGGACCCCGTGCCGGTGCATACCTCCTCGCCGCCCGGCGAGCTCCTCCAGCCGGGCCCGCTCGACCACGGCCACCTCACCTCTCCGACGGCCTCTCCTTCCCCCGGTGAATAGGATTCCGGCCGGCGAACCTCGTGAACTGCGCGCAGCTACAGTGGATCCAGATCTGGTCAAATCACGGTTGACTTCTCCCCGAAACCCTAATTTGTTTAGCAAACTTCATCATGTCGTATCTCTGCATTCGTAGCTCCGATTTGCGCATGTAGCATATCAAAATGTTCATCTCAACGAGTACATCATTTCATCTCATGGCATCATTTTCATTTGAGCTCATCTTCATGCCCGAAATGCTGTTGGAAGAGGGCTATGTGATATAATTGCCAGATCTGTCTCATCAAATAGATATTTGTCATTTTTGCCATGATTAATGAGTGCATGATATGCTCCTGAGCTCTACATAAGTTTTGTTATATGCCATGCCATCTTTAAAGAGGTGCTTACCATGTATTTTTTTGATATGTATGGTGACTAGCACAAGCTTGCAAAGTAGTGTAATCGGTAATGCTGAATTCATGGACTTAGGATTTCACTAAGTCCTTGTCCTGATTTTTTCATTATGCCATATGTTCATGTTGTTTCCTAGTGATCCGTGCCTCATTTGAGGATGATTAGTAAGGATGATTTATTAACATTGTGGTGCTCTATCCATCCATGTCTTTGTTTGCATTTATGGAGCACCCTAGCTTGAGTCAATCGAGCTCTACTTTTGCTATTTCGTGAATCCTGGCAGATTGTTGACTTGTTAGCGATTTTGCCGAGGATGTTGCTATTGATACGTGCATGCTATGTTGTTGTTCTTGCCATGTCTAGCTTCTATGACATGTATTCTTGATGTGTGTATGCTTAGTTTGTCATTCCATGCTCTGTAGTGAGTGCATCGAGCTCGTGAACATGCCTACTCGTTAACTGATTTGCATGCTCCAGTTTTTCACTAAGTCTGAGATCTGTTTATGTTTTTGCCATGTTCACCTGCTTGCAATTGTATTTTCTGATCCCTTTTGGCTCAAGGTCACTAAGGGACTTTTGTTAAGCGCTTTGAGTAGCTTAATGTCATGCCTTGCTTTGCCATGTTAAGTTCCTGTAGCATGTAGTTTTCATGCTCTAAACTGTGCTTCTTGATGTTAAATTCGAGACTTGTGTTAATTTCACTAAGTCTGAAACCTGTTATCATTTGCACTTTTGCCATGCTTGTTTGAACCTGTTAATGGATGAACTAGCTGTAGCTCAGTGTTCATCTTTTGTCAAGAATCATGAGTGGATCCCTGCCATGTATTTTGTTATCATGTTTGAGTGCTGTAGCATAATTATCTTGATGCATTTAGATGGCTACTTGCTGATTATCGCAGACCGGTGCCATATTTGTTTTGCTTGCCATTTCCAAACCGTGCATCCGATTCCGGTGATCTTTATATCGATTTCAACCGAAATCACCTCACCTTTCCAGTGGCACTCTTGGATTTCCAAGTTGAGGCCAGGTTCAATCATTCCTTGTCAAATCTTGCATATGCATCACATATCGCATCCCGCATAGCATACCATGTTTGCATCATGTTGTTTGAGCATTGCACGTGGTTGATTGTGTTCCTTTTGCTTGTTTGTCTTGTTTGGGTAGAGCCGAGAGACGAGTTCGCGAACGAGGAGCCCGTTGAGTTTGCTTACGAGGATCAAGTCAACTCTGACAACTTTGCAGGCAAGATGATCATACCCTCGAAATCACTTCTATCTTTGCTTGCTAGATGCTCGCTCTTTTGCTATGCCTATGCTATGATACCTACCACTTGCTTATCATGCCTCCCAAATTGCCATGTCAAACCTCTAACCCACCATGTCCTAGCAAACCCTTGATTGTCTATGTTACCGCTTTGCTCAGCCCCTCTTATAGCGTTGCTAGTTGCAGGTGAAGATTGGAGATCGTTCCTTGTTGGAACATTGTTTATTGATTGGGATATCACCATATTATCTTGTTTATCTTAATGCACCTATATACTTGGTAAAGGGTGGAAGGCTCGGCCTTTTGCCTAGTGTTTTGTTCCACTCTTGCCGCCCTAGTTTCTATCATATCGGTGTTATGTTCCCGGATTTTGCGTTCCTTACGCGGTTGGGTTATAATGGGAACCCCTTGACAGTTCGCCTTGAATAAAACTCCTCCAGCAATGCCCAACCTTGGTTTTACCATTTGCCACCTAGCCTCTTTTTCCCTTGGGTTTTCAGAGCCCAAGGGTCATCTTTATTTAACCCCCCCCCCCCCGGGCCAGTGCTCCTCTGAGTGTTGGTCCACCTCGTCAGCCGCCGGTGGCCACCAGGGGCAACTCTGGGCTGGCCTACCGGAAGTTTGGACAATCTGAGTGTTCCCTGAGAACGAGATAAGTGCAGCTCCTATCGGATTTGTCAGCGCATTTGGGCGGTGTTGATGGACTTGTTTTACCATTGTCGATGATGTCTTGTAAACCGGGATGCCGAGTCTGATCGGAATGTCTCGGGAGAAGGAATATCCTTCGTTGACCGTGAGAGCTTGTGATGGGCTAAGTTGGGACTCCCCTGCAGGGATTTGAACTTTCGAAAGCCGTGCCCGCGGTTATGGGCAGATGGGAATTTGTTAATGTCCGGTTGTAGATAACATGAAACTTAACTTAATTAAAATGAATCAACCGCGTGTGTAACCGTGATGGTCTCTTCTCGGCGGAGTCCGGGAAGTGAACACGGTGTTGGAGTAATGCTTGACGTAGGTTGTTCTAGGATCACTTCTTGATCATAGTTCTTCGTTCGTGCTTTGCCTTCTCTTCTCGCTCTCTTTTGCGAACAGGATAGCCACCATATATGCTAGTCGCTTGCTGCAGCTCCACATATTACCTTGCCTTACCTATAAGCTTAAATAGTCTTGATCGCGAGGGTGCGAGATTGCTGAGTCCCCGTGACTCACAGTTTACTTCCAAAAACTAGATGCGGGGACCGATGATACCGTTCCAGATGATGCGCTTGAGCTCAAGTGGGAGTTCAATGAAGACTCTCGTTGTTACTATGTGTCTTTCCCAGATGATCAGTAGTGGAGCCCAGTTGGGGCGATCGGGGACCGTGTCGCATGTTGGGGTTGATCTTTTATTTTGGTACCGTAGTCGGACCATGAGTGTATTGGATGATTGTAATGTTATTCATGTATTTGTGTGACGTGGCGAGTGTAAGCCAACTATGTATCCTTTCCCCTTTTATATATTTACATGGGTTGTTGTGAAGATTACATTACTTGTGACATTGCTTTCAATGCGGTTATGCCTCTAAGTCGTGCTTCGACACATAGGAGATATAGCCGCATCGAGGGCGTTACAGTAGCCACTGTCGATGATTTAACCAACATGCTCGACTTCGACTCCGAAGACATCGACGGTATGGACGACGATGTAGGAGACGAACATGAACCAGCACCTATAGGGCACTGGAAAGCCACTTCGTCATATGACATATACATGGTGGACACACCCAAAGAAGGCAATGGTCACGGGATAGCGGAGGATGACCCCTCCAAGAAGCAACCCAAACGCCGACGTCAGTGGCGCCGCTCTAAGTCCCACCAAAGCAGAAGTGGTGATACCGGCACAGGAGATAATAACACTCCGGATAGTGCCGAAGAAAACAACAAACCCCTCCAGCAAGATTTAGAGCAGGAGGATGGAGGAGCCAGCTCTCCTGAGAGAGCGGCAGATGGAGAGGAGGAGGATGACAATCACATGCCCCCCTTCGAAGACGAGGCAAGCCTTGGCGACGATGAATTCGCCGTACCAGAGGATCCCGTCGAACAAGAGTGCTTCAAGCGACGGCTTATGGCCACGGCAAATAGCCTGAAGAAAAGCAGCAGCAGCTTCAAGCTGATCAAGATCTGCTAGCTGACAAATGGACTGAAGTCCTCGCGGCCGAGGAATATAAACTCGAGCGCCCCTCCAAGAGTTACCCAAGGCGCAGGTTACTACCCCGACTGGAGGAAGAAGCATATGATACGGCTGATCGGCCACCTCGTGGCCGCGATAGAGAGGCATTCCAGCCAAAAGCTCAGCCTCTACCCCAACACCATTCAAATAAAAAGGCATGGGGAGATACGCCAGACCTGCGAGACATATTGGAGGGCAAGGCAAAGCATTCAAGATCGATCTACAGATCACGAGGGGGCACCACTCTGCCAGACGACAAACGTCACACCGGATACAGTAAAAGCAAATCTGGTCGGGCCGAACACAGCAGGCAAGACCCATTCGAGCTGCGTCACGATATAGCCCAATACAGAGGCGCCGCACACCCCTTATGCTTCATAGACGAAGTAATGGAACATCAATTCCCAGAAGGTTTCAAACCTGTAAATATTGAATCATACGATGGCACAACCGATCCCGCAGTATGGATTGAGGACTTCCTCCTCCATATCCACATGGCCCGCGGCGATGACTTACACGCCATCAAATACCTCCCACTAAAGCTCAAAGGACCAGCGCGGCATTGGCTTAACAGCTTGCCAGCGGACTCCATTAGCTGTTGGGAAGATCTGGAAGCCGCACTCCTCGACAACTTTCATGGCACTTATGTGCGACCACCAGACGCCGATGTTTAGAGCCACATAATTCAGCAGCCAGAAGAGTCGGCCAGGCAATTCTGGACTTGGTTCCTTACAAAGAAAAATCAAATCATGGACTGTCCGGATGCGGAGGCCTTAGCGGCTTTCAAGCACAACATCCGAGACGAGTGGCTAGCCCGGCACCTTGGTCAGGAAAAGCCGAAATCTATGGCAGCTCTCACGACGCTCATGACCCACTTTTGTGTGGGAGAAGACAGCTGGCTGGCTCGTAGTAATAACATATCAAAGAACCATGGTACCTTAGATACCAAGGACGGCAATAGCAGGTCACGTCGCAACAAGCATAAGCGCCGCATTAACAGCGAAAATACTAAGGATACGACAGTCAATGCCGGATTCAAAGGCTCTAAACCCAGTCAGCGAAAAAAGCCATTCAAACAAAGTACGCCAGGTCCGTCCAGCTTGGACCGTATACTCGATCGCTCGTGTCAAATACACGGCACCCCAGACAATCCAGCCAATCACACCAACAGGGATTGTTGGGTGTTCAAGCAGGCCGACAAGTTAATTGCCGAAAACAAGGACAAGGTGCCGCATAGCGATGATGAGGAGGAGCCCCGACAGCCGCACACTGGAGGACAGAAGAGGTTTCCCCCACAAGTGTGGATGGTGAACATGATATACGCAACCCACATCCCCAAGAGGGAGCGGAAGCATGCGCTCAGGGACGTATATGCATTGGAGCCAGTCGCCCCAAAGTTCAACCCTTGGTCCTCCTGTCCGATCACCTTCGATCGCAGGGACCACCCCACTAGTATCCGTCATGGTGGATTCGCCGCACTGGTCCTAGACCCAATCATCGACGGATTTCACCTCACTCGAGTCCTTATGGACGGCGGCAGCAGCCTGAACCTGCTTTATCAGGACACAGTGCGCAAAATGAGTATAGACCCCTCAAGGATCAAACCCACAAAACGACCTTTAAGGGCGTCATTCCAGGTGTAGAGGCCCATTGCACAGGTTCAATTACACTGGAAGTGGTCTTCGGATCCCCGGATAACTTCTGAAGCAAAGAGTTAATCTTCGATATAGTCCCGTTCTGCAGTGGTTATCACGCGATGCTCGGGCGAACTGCATTTGCTAGATTCAATGCGGTGTCGCATTATGCATACCTCAAGCTCAAGATGCCAGGACCTCGCGGAGTTATTACAGTCAATGGAAACACAGAGCGCTCTCTTCGAACAGAGGAGCACACCGCAGCCCTCGCAACAAAAATGCAAAGCAGCCTCTCAAGGCACTCAACCAGTTCGGCACTTCACAGCCCGGACACCTTCAACCGCGCTCGGAGCCATCGGCAAATAGACTACATGGCGCGATCTGAGCTCGCCTAGCAATACGGTGACCACCCCAATCCCAGCCCGGCGGTGAAACTCATGCCGTGCGTACATAATTACGCATTAAAAATACCATGGGCACAGGTGGGGAGGGGGGAACAACTGCGGCACGCCCCAAGACGCGGCCTAAACCGCACTAGGGGCTTCCCGTTCGGTTATTTTTCTTTTTCTTTCAGGACCTTAATCTCTGGAAACACTGTCCGGCAGCACTATTGCCGAACACATGATGCAACAACCAAGGAGGCAGACAGCTACGTTATACCACGGAATTCCCAGGTTGATTACAGTAACGAGTGAAATATTCAATTTAACATCATTCCTCAGCTTGCCCTTGGAAGGGACATAGTCCTACTCTTTGCTTATCGCACTATCTGTATCACTCTGCTTTAACACAATTTTTTAATAAACAATGCATGACATTACGACTATTATTGCATTCTTATTATATATATACACATACATATATATATATATGTGTGTGTGTGTGTGTGTGTTCATTAATGACGCCTTGCAACCATACACTATGGTACGACCAATACGCCAGGGGCTTACGTACCCCACAATGCGGTGTGAAAAGTCCGAACACTTTCACAAGTGCGACACCCCGAACTTATAGCATTATATGCATCAGCTCCGAATCATGTCTTTGGTCAAATGTTGGGTTTGCACGGCTCCTATGTTTTGGTACCTTACGTTCCGCTCTATCGGCTAAGGTAGCGCTAGGAGAACTACTGCGATTGTGCCCCGGTTCTGCTGGGCTTAGCACCTCAGTAGAGAAAGCTAAAACTGACTGTCATGATAAGGCGAGAGATTGGTCGATGTTCGGCGAGGTTTTTCGAGTCCCTAAAGACTTATGCCGCTTAGGGCGAGGGGCCGGCCCTGTCCGGCTTACAAGCGTGTATCCCGCCCCTAATTCGGCCTTCCGAATACCAGGGGCTTCGCCGAAATTTAAAATTATAGAATTCTATGGCTACGTGAGAGTGATAAAGCATTATTAGTCCAGTTGCCTTGTTCGTTGTGCTGAGCACCTTCCTCGAAGGACCCAAATATGGGAACAAGAGTGCTCATGTTTATCCCGAACACCCCACCACTCGTGGCATGGGGGTAGAAGCCGAGGACTAGCCATCTCTCAGATTGGATAAACGGCCAAACAGAAGGTAATATTTTAAATTCACACAAGCGTAGCATAGCGCATATGAAACAAGTTTTCATCATACAGGATCACACGAGCAAGTTTACTCAAATATTACATCCTTTGAACATTCGTCCGCTACAAGACGGGCACCCTTCAGGACACCCTCATAATAAATTTTGGGGGTGCGATGCTCCTTGCCCTGGGCGGCCCTTCCTTGATCAGCTTCACAGTGTCTAGCTTGGCCCACTGCACCTTCACACGGGCGAAAGCCCGGCGTGCACCTTCGATGCAGACGGACCGCTTGATGACCTCCAGCCGTGGGCAGGCATACACAAGCCACCTCACCAGGCTGAAGTAGCTGTTCGGAAGGACGTCGCTAGGCCACAGCCGGCCTATAAGGCCCTTCATGGCCTGTTCGGCCGCCTTGTGCAGCTCGACCAGCTGCTTTAGCTGGTCGCTCAGAGGCATTGGGTGTTCGGTCCCAGTATACTGAGACCAGAACAGCTTCTCCGTTGAGCTTCCCTCCTCGGCCTGGTAAAACTGCGCGGCATCCGACACGCTGCGGGGCAAATCTGCGAATGCTCCTGGAGAGCTCCGAATTCAGGTAAGTAATCGGTAATTTACTTTTACATGCTTGATCTGCATATAGAATGCCTTACCCGACGCTATCTTCTTCATTGCGTCGATCTCCTGGAGGGCCTTTTGGGCTTCGGCCTTGGCACTTTTTACACTCTCGAGGGCCGCGGCAAGCTCAGACCCCCGCGTCTTGGAGTCAAGCTCCAATGCCTCGTGCTTCGCCACAAGAGCCTGGAGCTCTTGCTGCACCTCGCCCACCCGAGCCTCGTGCTTCTCTCACTCGGTGCACTCCTTGGCCGCTGTCTCTTCGGCCTTGGTTAGCGCTTGCTTCAGGGTCACCACCTCGGTCGTGGCCCCTGGCAAACATACGATGATCCTGTCATTTTGCAATCGCGTCCTCTTTTATATATATACATAAGACAGGGTATTACTTACCCTTGTTCTCCTCGAGCTGCCTCTTGGCAAGGCCGAGCTCTTTCCTGGACCCCTCGAGGTCCTGCTTCAGTACGGCGACCTCCGCAGTTAGTGCGGCGGATGCCAGCAGCGAAGCCTGCATATGCATATTGACATACTTATATTAGACTCCTGTGATATTATTTGATCCTCCGTTCGGCTTTTCTTTGTGAACACCGAACAAAGCATCAGGGGCTACTGTCTATGCGGTAATATTTCTACTACATTTTAAAACACTTACCTCGAAGCATATTAGAAGGTTGGCACAGGCTTCAGTCAATCCGCTCTTGGCGGACTGAACCATCTGGATCACCGCACTCATGATAGTGCGGTGTTCCTCGTCGATGGAAGCGCTGTGAAGCGCTTCCAGCAGATTGTCCGGCGCCTCTGGATGGACAGAGGTCACCGGCACAGGCGTCTTGCCCCTCTTAGAAGGAGGCCGCCTTCCGGAGCCTGGAACCGCTGGAGGTTCTGGTGCGGTGTTCGGCTAAGGGCCGAACTCAGAGCTCTCGGGGGGCCCATCCTCTTGGCTCCCGGAGTCCGGAAGGTCGCCTTGAGGCGCCTCCGGGACTGTCTCCCCTTGATCCGGTGCCTCTTGAGACAACACCTCGGCGTCGTCGGCAAGATGAGGGGAGGTGGCGGTCGGGACTGGATCGCTATCCATGTCCGACAAGCCCAAGGAGCCGTCCGATGATACATCGATACTGGCTTGTGGCGGCCTGCATAATTGTGTTCAGCATTAGGGAAAGCAGTGCGACAAAGGAATCCTATGAGTTACTCTGGTATCCGAATACTTATGATCTCCCTGGGGGCTTGACCCTGGGCAACCACTCGTCTTTGCCTTCGTCGGCGGCGGTGGAACCGTCCGGAAGGAGAGTCCTTCCCTTCTTGGACCCTCCGGCCTCCCCGGTTGGGGCGACCTTCCTTTTCTTGTCTCCCCCAGTCGGTGGGGGAGCATCTTCTTCTTCTTCTTCCTCGTCTTCGGGGGAAGAGTGCGCCGCAGAGTCATCGGACGGTGAGTCCGACAACGCCTGGTGTCGGGAACTCTTTCGGGTTCCCTTGGCCTTCTTGGTCTTCTCCGGCACCATATAAGGGGCCGGAGTCAACATCTTCGCCAGAAGAGCGTCTGCGGGGCCTTCGGGCAAAGGAGCCCGACAGTCGATTTGTCCGGTCATCTTCTGCCAGTCCTATCAAAGGTACGAGAGTTTAGATCCTGCATAGAGTCAATCTATATAAAAAAATAATTATCCTGTGAAAGGTAAAGCAGCTTACCGCACTGGCTTGGCGCTTCGCGCTGAATCCGCGATCCTCGGTAATAGGGGGGACCTCGGCACTATTGAACAGCACCCTCTAGGCGTATTCATGAGTCGTGTCGAAGAGCTTGTTCAGAGTTCGGTGCTGCGCTGGATTGAACTCCCACAAGTTGAACTCCCGTTGTTGGCATGGGAGTATCCGGCGGATGAGCATAACTTGGACTATGTTGACAAGCTTGAGCTTCTTGTCCACCATGTTTTGAATACATGTTTGGAGTCCGGTCAGCTCTTTTGAACTACCCCAGGACAGGCCCTTCTCTTTCCAGGAGGTGAGCCGCGTGGGGATGCCAGATCGGAACTCGGGGGCCGCTGCCCATGTAGGGTCGCACGGCTCGGTGATATAGAACCACCCCGATTGCCACCCCTTTATGGTTTCCACAAAGGAGCCCTCGAGCCATGTTACATTGGGCATCTTGCCCACCATGGCGCCTCTGCACTCTGCCTGGCAGCCGCCCACCACCTTCGGCTTGACATTGAAGGTCTTCAGCCATAAGCCGAAGTGGGGCTTGATGCGGAGGAAGGCCTCGCACACGATGATAAACACCGAGATGTTGAGGATGAAGTTCGGAGCCAGATCGTGGAAATCCAGGCCGTAATAAAACATGAGCCCCCGGATGAAGGGATGGAGAGGGAATCCTAGTCCGCGGAGGAAATGGGTGAGGAATACTACCCACTCATGGGGCCTGGGGGTGGGGATGAGCTGCCCCTCATCTGGGAGCTGGTGCGCGATATCGTCGGGCAGGTATCCGGCTCTCCTCAGTTTCTTGATGTCTCCCTCCGTGACGGAGGAGACCATCCACCTGCCTCCCGCTCCAGACATGATTGGAGAAGGTCGAGGTGGGAAGTGCGGACTTGGGCGCTAGAGCTCGAGTGTGCGAAAACAGATGGGTAAGGGAGGAAGAAGGCGTGGATAGAAAGGTGAATCCTTATCCCTTTATATGGGCGGACGAAACCAAGCGTCCCCACTTGCCTGGTAAAACTCGCTTATCCCCCAAGCGACGCAATTGATGGCGCGGTTGGGTTACCCACGCCCGTATTGATGAGAATCCCGTAATAAGGGGACACGATCTCTGCTTTGACAAGACGTGTCGAAAATCTGCCTCGCGTTATGTGTGGGGCTGGTTAAAAGAAACGGTTCGAATAATCACCGAGCCATGACGTAATGTCATGCTACCAAAACAAGCCAGCAAATTAGATATGCGAAAATATTATTCTCTCTACAGTGGAATGTGGAACTTATTTTGCAGGGTCAGACACTATCCTCGTATTCAAATTCTTCTGTGATGTATTCGGAGAAGGAACCCGCCTTGCAATGCCGAAGACAATACTGCGCGCCGGACTCATCATCATTGAAGCCTGGTTCAGGGGCTACTGAGGGAGTCCTGGATTAGGGGGTCTCCGGACAGCCGGACTATCTCCATTGGCCGGACTGCTAGACTATGAAGATACAAGATTGAAGACTTTGTCTCGTGTCCGGATGGGACTCTACTTGGCGTGGAAGGCAAGCTAGGCAATACGTATATGGATATCTCCTCCTTTGTAACCGACCTTGTGTAACCCTAACCCTCTCCGGTGTCTATATAAACCGAAGGGTTTTAGTCCATAGGACAACAACCATAACATACAATCATACCATAGGCTAGCTTCTAGGGTTTAGCCTCTCTGATCTCGTGGTAGGTCTACTCTTGTACTACCCATATCATCAATATCAATCAAGCAGGACGTAGGGTTTTACCTCCATCAAGAGGGCCCGAACCTGGGTAAACATCGTGTCCCTTGCCTCCTGTTACCATCCGTCCTAGACGCATAGTTCAGGACCCCCTACCCGAGATCCGCCGATTTTGACACCGACAGAGGGGCTTCACCAAAATTTAAAATTATAGAATTCTAGGGCTAAGTGCGAGTGATAAAGCATTATTAGTCCGGTTGCCTTGTTCGTTGTGCTGAGCACCTCCCTCGAAGGACCCAAACATGGGAACAAGAGTGCTCAGGTTTATCCCGAACACCCCAGCACTCGTAGCATGGGGGCAGAAGCCGAGGACTAGCCATCTCTCAGATTGGATAAACAGCCAAAACAGAAGGTAATATTTTAAATTCACACAAGCGTTGCATAGCGCATATGAAACAAGTTTTCATCATACAGGATCACACGAGCAAGTTTACTCAAATATTACATCCTTTGAATATTCGTCCGCCACAAGACGGACACCCTTCAGGACACCCTCATAATAAATTTCGAGGGTGCGATGCTCCTTGCCCTGTGGCGGCCCTTCCTTGATCACCTTCACGGCGTCTAGCTTGGCCCACTGCACCTTCACACGGGTGAAAGCCCGGCGTGCACCTTCGATGCAGACGGACCGCTTGACGACCTCCAGCCATGGGCAGGCATCTACAAGCCGCCTCACCAGGCCGAAGTAGCTGTTCGGAAGGGCGTCGCCAGGCCATAACCGGACTATAAGGCCCTTCATGGCCTGTTCGGCCGCCTTGTGCAGCTCGACCAGCTCGACCAGCTGCTTTAGCTGGTCGCTCAGAGGCATCGGGTGTTCGGTCCCAGTATACTGAGACCAGAATAGCTTCTCCGTTGAGCTTCCCTCCTCGGCCTGGTAAAATTGTGCGGCATCCGACACGCTGCGGGGCAAATCTGCGAATGCTCCTGGAGAGCTCTGAATCCGAGTAAGTAATCGGTAATTTACTTTTACATGCTTGCTCTGCATATAGAATGCCTTACCCGCTGTTATCTTCTTCATTGCGTCGATCTCCTGGAGGGCCTTTTGGGCTTCAGCCTTGGCACTTTTTGCGCCCTTGAGGGCCGCGGCAAGCTCAGACTCTCGCGTCTTCGAGTCAAGCTCCAATGCCTCGTGCTTCGTCACGAGAGCCTGGAGCTCTTGCTGCACCTCGCCCACCCGAGCCTCTTGTTTTTCCCGCTCAGTGCGCTCCTTGGCCGCTTTATCTTCGGCCTTGGTTAGCGCTTGCTTCAGGGTCGCCACCTCGGTCGTGGCCCCTGGCAAATATACGATGATCCTGTCATTTTGCAATTGCGTCTTTTTATATATATACATATCTATAGACAGGGTATTACTTACCCTTGTTCTCCTCGAGCTGCTTCTTGGCAAGGCCGAGCTCTTTCTTGGACCCCTCGAGATCCTGCTTCAGTACGGCAACCTCCGCAGTCAGTGCGGCGGATGCCAGCAGCGAGGCCTGCATACGCATATTGACATACTTATGTTAGACTCCTGTGATATTATTTGATCCTCTGTTCGGCTTTTCTTTGTGAACACCGAACAAAGCATCAGGGGCTACTATCTATGCGGTAATATTTTCCTATATTTTAAACACTTACCTCAAAGCCTGTTAGAAGGCTGGCACAGGCTTCAGTCAATCCGCTCTTGGCGGACTGAACCTTCTGGACCACCACACTCATGATAGTGCGGTGCTCCTCGTCGATGGAAGCGTTGCGAAGCGCTTCCAGCAGATTGTCCGGCACCTCTGGATGGACAGAGGTCACCAGCACAGGTGTCTCGCCCCTCTTAGAAGGAGGCCGCCTACCCGAGCTCGGAACCACTGGAGGTTCCGGCGCGATGTTCGGCTAAGGGCCAAACTCGGAGCTCTCAGGGGCCCCGTCCCCTCGGCTCCCGGAGTCCGGAAGGTCGCCTTGAGGCGTCTCCAGGACTGTCTCCCCTCGACCCGGTGCCTCTTGAGACAGCACCTCGGCGTCGTCAGCAGGATGAGGGGAGGTGGCGGTCGGGACTGGATCGCTATCCATGTCCGACGAGCCTAGGGAGCCGTCCGATGATACATCGATACTGGCTCATGGCGGCCTACATAATTATGTTCGGCGTTAGGGAAAGCAGTGCGACAAAGGAATGCTATGATTTACTCTGGTATCAGAATACTTACGATCTCCCCAGGGGCTTGGCCCTGGGCAACCACTTGTCTTCGTCTTCATCGGCGGCGGTGGAGCTGTCCGGAAGGAGAGTCCTTCCCTTCTTGGACCCTTCGCCCCCCCCAGTCGGGACGGCCTTCCTTTTCTTGTCTCCCCCACCTGGAGGGGGAGTATCTTCTTCTTCCTCCTCGTCTTCGGGGGAGGAGTGTGCCGCAGAGTTATTGGACGATGAGTCCGATAACACCTAGCGCCTGGAACTCTTTCGGGTTCCCTTGGTCTTCTCCGGCACCTTGTAAGGAGCCGGAGTCAGCATCTCCGTCAGGAGAGTGCCCGCAGTGTCTTTGGGCAAAGGGGCCGGACAGTTAATCTGCCCTGACGTCTCCACCCAGTCCTGTCAAAGGCATGGAGATTAGACCCCGCGCATGATTAAGCTAGGGGAAATAAATGTCCTACGGGACGTATTAAACTCACCGAATGCGCTAGGCACTTTGCGCTTAGTCCGCGGTCCTCGGCGAGAGAAGGAGGGACCTCGGTGCCCTTGAACAGCACCTTCCAGACGTCCTTGTGCGTCGTATCAAAGAGCTCGCTCAGAGTCTGGTGCCGGGCCGGGTTAAACTCCCACAAGTTAAAATCCCGTTGTTGACACGGGAGGATCCGACGGATGAGCATAACCTGGACTATGTTGACAAGCTTGAGCTTCTTGCTTGTCATACTCCGGATACATTTCTGGAGTCCATCCAGCTCCACCGATGAACCCCACGACAAGCCCTTCTCTTTACAGGAAGTGAGCCGTGTAGGGAATCCGGATCAAAACTCGGGGGCTGTCGCCCATTTGGCGTCGCGCGGCTCGGTGATGTAGAACCACGCCGACTGCCATCCCTTTATTGTCTCCACAAAGGAGCCTTCAAGCCATATAACATTGGGCATCTTTCCCACCATGGCTCCGCCGCATTCTGCTTGTTGGCCTCGTACCAACTTCGGCTTGATATTGAAGGTCTTTAACCACAGGCCGAAGTGGGGCCGGATGCGGAGGAAAGCCTCACACACGACGATGAACGCCGAAATGTTGAGGACGAAGTTCGGGGGCTGATCATGAAAGTCCAGCCCGTGGTAGAACATGAGACCACGGATGAATGGATGGAGGGGAAACCCCAGTCCACGGAGGAAGTGGTGGAGGAAAACTACCCTCTCGTGAGGTTCCGGGGTAGGGACGATCTGCCCCGCAGCAGGCAGCCGATGCGCGATATTCACGGCTAAGTATCCGGCTCCATGCAACTTCTTGACGTCTCCCTCCGTGATGGAGGAGACCATCCACCTGCCTCCCGCTCCGGACATGGTTGGAGAAGGTGGAGGTGGGAAGTGTGGACTTGGGCGCTAGAGCTCGAGTGTGCGAAAACGGATGAGCAAAGGAGGAAGAAGGCGTGGATGAAAAGGTGAATCCTTATCCCCTTATATGGGCGGACGAAACTTAGCGTCCCCACTAGCCTGGTAAAACTCGCTTATTCCCCAAGCACCGTAATCGATGGCGCGGTTGGGTTACCCACGCCCGTATTGATGAGAATCCCGTAATAAGGGGACACGATCTCTGCTTTGACAAGACGTGTCAAAAAAAACTGCCTCGCGTTATGTGCGGGGCTAGTTTAAGGAAACGGTTCGAATAATCACCGGGCCATGACATAACGTCATGCTGCCAAAACAAGTCAGCAAATTAGATTTGCGAAAATATTATTCTCTCTACGGTGGTATGTGGAACTTATTTTGCAGGGTCGGACACTATCCTTGTATTCAAATTCTTCCGTGGTGTATTCGGAGGAGGAACCCGCCTTGCAATGCCGAAGACAATACTGCACGCCAAACTCATCGTCATTGAAGCCTGGTTTAGGGGCTACCGAGGGAGTCTCGGATTAGGGGGTCTCCGGACAGCCGGTCTATATCCTTTGGTCGGACTGTTAGACTATGAAGATACAAGATTGAAGACTTCGTCTCGTGTTCGGATGGGACTCTACTTGGCGTGGAAGGCAAGCTAGGCAATTCGTATATGGATATCTCCTCCTTTGTAACCGACCTTGTGTAACCCTAACCCTCTCCGGTGTCTATATAAACCGAAGAGCTTTAGTCCGTAGGACACAACAACTACAACATACAATCATACCATAGCCTAGCTTCTAGGGTTTAGCCTCTTTGATCTCGTGGTAGATATACTCTTGTACTACCCATATCATCAATATTAATCAAGCAGGACATAGGGTTTTACCTCCATCAAGAGGGCCCGAACCTTGGTAAAACATTGTGTCCCCTGCCTCTTGTTACCATCTGGCCTAGACGCACAGTTCGGGACCCCCTACCCAAGATCCGCCGGTTTTGACACCGACAATGGTCTTCTCCTATCGACCCCCAAACAAAAGAAAAGAAATAAAACTATTTACATGGGAAAGCTCCCAACAAGCGAAAGAAGAACATGAAATCTTTTTGGGTTTTCATTTTAATTACTACTACAAGCATAGAAATTAAAACTAGCTAAAAGCTACAACTATTTTTTTGGTTTTTCTTAAGGTTTATTAAACACACAAGAAGAAAGCATAAAAAGGAAATAAACTAGCATGGATGATACAATGAAAAAGTATGAGAACCGACATCTAGCAATGAGTGTGTGAGCATGAATGTAATGTCGGTGAGAAATACGTACTCCCCCAAGCTTAGGCTTTTGGCCTAAGTTGGTCTATGGCCATGGTTGGCCTGGCGGATATCCATAGTAATAGTTGGGGTCGTACTGCGATGCAGTGGCTATTGCCTCCTGAGCTGTAGCGTGGCGGCGAGCTGCCTCCACCCTCCTCTCGTACTCATCTGCCTCCTCTCTGGTAATAAAATGTCTTCCTTTCGCCTGATAATCAAAGAAGGCAGGAGCAGGGAGAGTAATACGGACAACACGACATATGTCAAAGATTAAGCGATAATAGAGAGGTGATTCATTCCTCTCGACAAACTGGTGGTGAACCATAGCATTAAAGTCTAGGTAAGAAGGAGGTAATTCAATATCATCATTACGTATGGTTACACCAAGAAAATCAGCTAAGCGGGTTGCATAAATTTCACCCAAGAAATCTCCATTAAATCTATTAAGATGCAACCTACGTGCAACAATGGCTCCCAAATTATAAGATTTATCTCCTAACACATCACTCCTAAGAATACTGAGGTCAAGGACACACATGTGACATGCCTCATCTTTACCATTAATGCATCTACATATGAAGAGAGCAAAATAATGTATAGCAGGAAAGTGAATGCTCCCTATGGTAGCTTGTGTTATATCTCTAGATTCCCCCCATAGTTATACTATTAAGAAAATCTCTAAATTCAGATTTGCGAGGTTCACTAGTACTACCCATTGTGAAAGTTTGCAAGCAGTGGTAAAGTCCTCTAAGTCCATAGTGTAAGAATTTTCATGAAGATCAAAACGGACAGTTTGAGAATCACGTGAAGATGAAAATTCAAACCTCCTCACAAAGGAACTAGTGAGACAGTGGTACTGACGGCATTTTTCTTCCTCGAAGCTCACAAGATCAGCGCTACGCAAATATGCGTTAAATTCTTCCTTAATCCCCGATGGATCCATGAAGTCCTCTGAAGGTCATTCACAGGGCCGCACTGGAGCGTCCCTTGGTGGCTCATCATCAGCATCACGCATTGCAAGCCTGGGCTCTTGTTTCCTTGAAGAGCCACCTTGGTACACTTTCCTAAACATATTTCTTCCTCTGAAAAATTTCTAAATTTCTTAGTAACTTCAAATAAAAGTGAACCAAACTCAACAATATTGATAGCAACTACTCCTACAAGTGCCTAGAGCCTATAGCATGCATCAAAACTACTTGGAACCATATAAATTTGACATGCAAGCTCAAGAACAGGGTCACCTAGGCAGCACAAATTTGCAATGAATAAAGCACTAGAACAAAAACTAATTGGACCAATGGAGGAGTCACATACCAAGTAACAATCCCCCAAGCAGTTTTGTGAGAGGTGCTTTGAGCAAGGAGATGGAAAATCGCAGCAAAATGAGCTAGAACTCGTTCTTGAGCTGGATATTGGTGTTTGTGGGAGGAAGAAGGAGTGTGTGGGTGTAGGAATAAGTGGAGGAGGGCCACCGTGGGCCCACGAGGCAGGGGCCGCGCCTAGGGGGGTAGGGCGCGCCCTCCACCCTCGTGGCCAGGTGGATGCCCCCCGTGTTGTGTTCTCAGCGCCAAATATTCTCAAATATTTCAGAAAAAAATCATATTTAAATTTTAGGGCATTTGGAGAACTTTTATTTTAGGGGTATTTTTATATTGCACGGATAATTCAGATAACAGACGAAAAATACTATTTTACTTTATTTAATATGAATAACAGAAAGTAAAAGGAGGGTACAGAGAGTTGTGTTTTCTAAATTCATCCATCTCATGATCATCAAAAGGAATCCATTAACAAGGTTGATCAGGTCTTGTTAACAAACTCATTCCGAATAACATGGAACCGGAGAAATTTCGAATAACACTATGTTACCTCAATGGGGATATGCACATCCCCAATAATAAGAATATCATATTTCTTCTTGACAGTAGGAAGTGGAAATTCAAAACCTCCAAATATAATCGATGGAATTTTTCCAATAGAATTAATACTGTGGACTTGAGGTTGTTTCCTCGGAAAGTGTACCGTATGCTCATTACCATTAACATGAAAAGTGACATTGCCTTTGTTGCAATCAATAACAACCCCTGTAGTATTCAAAAAGGGTCTTCCAAGAATAATAGACATACTATCGTCCTCGGGAATATCAAGAATAACAAAGTCCATTAAAATAGTAACGTTTGCAACCACAACAGGCACATCCTCACAAATACCGACAGGTATAGCAGTTGATTTATCAGCCATTTGCAAAGATATTTCAGTAGGTGTCAACTTATTCAAATCAAGTCTACCATATAAACAGAGAGGCATAACACTAACACCGGCTCCAAGATCACATAAAGCAGTTTTAACATAATTTATTTTAATGGAGCATGGTATAGTGGGCACTCCTGGATCGCCTAACTTCTTAGGTGTTCCACCATTAAAAGTGTAATTAGCAAGCATGGTGGAAATTTCAGCTTCCGGTATCTTTCTTTTATTAGTAACAATATCTTTCATATACTTAGCATAAGGATTCATTTTAAGCATATCAGTTAATCGCATACGCAAAAAGATAGGTCTAACCATTTCAGCAAAGCGCTCAAAATCCTCATCATCCTTTTTCTTGGATGGTTTGGGAGGAAAAGGCATGGGTTTCTGAACCCAAGGCTCTCTTTCCTTTCCGTGTTTCCTAGCAACAAAGTCTTTCTTATCATAATGTTGATTCTTCGATTGTGGGTTATCAACATCAATAGCAGGTTCAGTTTCTATATCATTATCATTACTAGGTTGAGCATCATCATGAACATTATAATTAACATTATCTAGTTTCAGGTTCATTACCAGATTGTGTTTCAGCATTAGAAATAGAAATATCATTTGGATTCTCAGGTGTTTCAGCAATAGGTTCGCTAGAAGCATGCAAAGCTCTATAATTTTTGTTTTTCTTACTTTTAGAAGGACTAGGTGCATCTATATTATTTCTTTGAGAATCTTGCTCAATTCTCTTAGGGTGGCCTTCAGGATACAGAGGTTCCTGAGTCATTTTACCACCTCTAGTCATATCTCTAACAACATTATCATTATTCTTACTATTCAGTTCATTGAGCAAATCATTTTGAGCTTTAAGTACTTGTTCTACTTGAGTGGTAACCATAGAAGCATGTTTACTAATAAGTTTAAGTTCACCTTTGACATTAGCCATATAATCACCCAAGTGTTCAAGCATACCAGCATTGCGTTTTAATTCTCTACCAAAATAAGCATTGAAGTCTTCTTTCTTAACCATAAATTTATCAAACTCATCTAAGCATGGGCTAGCAAACTTAGTAAATGGTATTTCAGCTTTATCATATCTATAGAGAGAATTTACCTTTACTACCTATGTCAGGTTATCAAGACCATGTGTTTCTTCAGTAGGTAATGGAAGATCATATGTTTGTTCAATAGGCGGTAAATTAAGACCGTGTACTTCTTCAATAGGAGGTAAATTCTTAACATCTTCAGCTTTAATACCTTTTTCTTTCATAGATTTCTCTGCCTCTTGCATATCTTCAGGACTGAGAAATAGAACACCTCTTTTCTTCGGAGTTGGTTTAGGAATAGGATCAGAAGCTGGCTCGGGAAGTGTCCAATTATTTTCATTTGTCAACATATTATTCAATAGAATTTCAGCTTCATCCGGTGTTCTTTCCCTAAAAACAGAACCGGCACAACTATCCAGGTAATCTCTGGAAGCATCGGTTAGTCCATTATAAAATATATCAGTTATTTCATTTTTCTTGAGAGGATGATCAGGCAAAGCATTAAGTAACTTGAGAAGCCTCCCCCAAGCTTGTGGGAGACTCTCTTCTTCAATTTGCACAAAGTTGTATATATCCCTTAAAGCAACTTGTTTCTTATGAGCAGGGAAATATTTAGCAGAGAAATAATAAACCATATCCTGGGGACTACGCACACAACCAGGATCAAGAGAATTAAACCATATCTTAGCATCACCCTTTAATGAGAATGGAAATATTTTAAGGATATAAAAGTAACGAGTTCTCTCATCATTAGTGAATAGGGTGGCTATATCATTTAATTTAGTAAGATGTGCCACAACAGTTTCAGATTCATAGCCATGAAAAGGATCAGATTCAACCAAAGTAATTATGTCAGGATCAACAGAGAATTCATAATCCTTCTCAGTAACACAGATAGGTGAAGTAGCAAAAGCAGGGTCAGGTTTCATTCTAGCATTAAGAGATTGTTGCTTCCATTTAGCTAATAACCTCTTGAGCTTGTATCTATCTTTGGAAGCTAAAATAGCTAAATCAGCTTCTTTTTCAAAAACATAACCCTCAGGAATAACAGGCGATTCATATTTATTAGGGGGAGAGTCTTCATCATCACTTTCATCAATGTTATCAGTTTCAATAATTTCATTCTCTCTAACCCTAGCAAGTTGTTCATTAAGAAATTCACCAAGTGGCACAGTAGTATCAAGCATAGAAGTAGTTTCATCATAAGTATCATGCATAGCAGAAGTGGCATCATCAATAACATGAGACATATCAGAACGAATAGCAGAAGCAGGTTTAGGTGTTGCAAGCTTACTCAAAACAGAAGGTGAATCAAGTGCAAAGTTAGATGGCAGTTCCTTACCTCCCCTCATAGTTGAGGGATAAATCTTGGTTTTTGGATCTCTCAAATTCTTCATAATGATAAGAAGATATAAATCCCAAGTGACTCAAAGAATAGAGCTATGCTCCCTGGCAACGGCGCCAGAAAATAGTCTTGATAACCAACAAGTATAGGGGATCGCAACAGTTTTCGAGGGTAGAGTATTCAACCCAAATTTATTGATTCGACACAAGGGGAGCCAAAGAATATTCTCAAGTATTAGCAGCTGAGTTGTCAATTCAACCACACCTGGAAACTTAATATCTGCAGCAAAGTGTTTAGTAGCAAAGTAATATGATAGTAGTGGTAATAGTAGCAAAAGGTAATGATAGCAAAAGTAATGTTTTTGGTATTTTGTAGTGGTGATAGTAATAGCAGCGGAAAAGTAAAGAAGTAGTGAACAATATATGGAAAGCTCGTAGGCAATGGATCGGTGATAGAGAATTATGCCAGATGTGGTTCATCATGTAACAGTCATAAACTATGGTGACACGGAACTAGCTCCAATTCATCAATGTAATGTAGGCATGTATTCCGAATATAGTCATACGTGCTTATGGAAAAGAACTTGCATGACATCTTTTGTCCTACCCTCCCGTGGCAGCGGGGTCCTAATGGAAACTAAGGGATATTAAGGCCTCCTTTTAATAGAGTACCGGACCAAAGCATTAACACATAGTGAATACATGAACTCCTCAAACTACGGTCATCACCGGGAGTGGTCCCGATTATTGTCACTTCGGGGTTGCCGGATCATAACACATAGTAGGTGACTATAGACTTGCAAGATAGGATCAAGAACTCTCATATATTGATGAAAACATAATAGGTTCAGATCTGAAATCATGGCACTCGGGCCCTAGTGACAAGCGTTAAGCATAGCAAAGTCATAGCAACATCAATCTCAGAACATAGTGGATACTAGGGATCAAACCCTAACAAAACTAACTCGATTACATGATAAATCTCATCCAACCCATCACCGTCCAGCAAGCCTATGATGGAATTAATCACGCACGATGGTGAGCATCATGAAATTGGTGATGGAGGATGGTTGATGATGACGATGGCAACGGATTCCCCTCTCCAGAGCCCCAAACGGACTCCAGATCAGCCCTCTCGAGAGGTTTTAGGGCTTGACGGCGGATCCGTATCGTAAAACGCGATGAATCCTTCTCTCTGATTTTTTTCTCCCCGAAAGCAAATATATAGAGTTGGAGTTGAGGTCGGAGGAGCTCCAGGGGGCCCATGAGGTAGGGGCGCACCCAAGAGGGGCAGGCGCGCCCCCCACCCTCATGGCTAGGGTGTGGGCCCCCTGGTCTTCATCTTTTGCAAGGATTTTTTATTATTTCCAAATAGAAGTTCCGTGAAGTTTCAGGTCATTCTGAGAACTTTTGTTTCTGCACATAAATAACACCATGGTAATTCTGCTGAAAACAGCGTCAGTCCGGGTTAGTTCCATTCAAATCATGCAAGTTAGAGTCCAAAACAAGGGCAAAAGTGCTTGGATAAGTAGATACAGTGGAGATGTATCACATACGTAGCGTTGTCATTCTGGTCGCGAACGTGTACGTACATACTGGTCGATCGGTCTCTCTGCAAGTATGAACCATGGCCGAGTAAGTAGCAGCATATGTCGTTGTAGAGCACCCGACATAGTAGTTCACGCAGTCCCGTCTAAATCCTGTACACGTACGTACAGCCACAGGGCAAAAAATACGGCCACGTACATACATACGGGTGGGGTCTCGAGCGTGTACTCGCGCATATACATATACGGACGGCCAGGGCTTGTGTACATGGAGAGGCAACGGACGGCAGCAACGGCGTCCTGCTCATCGGGCAGCGAACCGGCTGGGTCGGAATGGAGAAACGGCGTCCTGTTCTTCGGGAGGCGACCGACTGGGTCAGAATACGCCATGTTCATCGAGAACCAACCGGCTTGGATGGAACAGCCGATCGAAACGAGGCCTGGCGTACCACAGAATGGAGTAAACGGCCTTGTGTTCGACCGGCCACGGTCGAAACGGGATCCTGTTCATCGGGAGGGGTCTGGAGTACCGCAAAATGGAGGAAACAGACTTCTCTTGGACCTCCTATGATCGAAACAGGTCCTGTTGATCGGGAGGGGTGTGGCGTACCGTAAAATAGAGGAAACAGACTTGTGTTAGAGCGCTACGGTCGAAATGGGGGTCCTGTTCATCGGGAGGGGTGTGGCGTACCGCAAAACGGGACTCCACGGGATATTGTTCATCTCCACCGTCGACCTCCTCCGGCCTCCACGGGCTACTGTTCATCCACCGTCGACCTCCTCAAGCCTCCACCTGCAATTGTTCATCCACGGGCTCCTGTTCATCCAGCCTCCACCGCTCCTCCATTGGCTACTGTTCAACCAGCCCTCTCCATGGGGTCCTGTTCAACCACCCCTCCATGAGCTACTGTTCATCCAGCCCTCCACCGGCTACTGTTCAACCATCCCTCCATGGGGTCCTGTTCATCCAGCCCTCCACGGGATCCTGTTCATCCACCCCCAACTGGCTCAATCGATCGGGGTCCTGTTCATCCAGCGGCAATGGCCTCTACTACCACAGGGTCCTGTTCATCCAACCCACCACCGAGAACTATTCATCCACCCCCCCCCCCACAACGCTGACTGTTCATCCAGAGGTAGTATCGATTGGCTTCAGTTAGCAGCAGTGTGGCGAAGGAATCGCTCGATCAGGTTCAGTTAACAACCATCGATCGATCGCCCGGGTTCAGTAACGCGTAGCCTGCAGTGCAATCGCTCGGGTTCAATAGGCGAACGCCTCGCTCGGGTTCAGTTAGAGCCCAACGCCTCGCACCCACGCGCGTACGTGTACGAGAGGAACGCGCATCGCTCAGCCCCCGACCACCCACCGTAACCTGGAACTCCCTGATATTTTCCTCGCCCTCGCTTCTACCATGGTTTTTTCCGTCATGGACGGCCCAAAGAATGTCATGCAGCTACGTCTCCGGCCCGCCCAAGATGAAAAGCCCATTTTCTGTCATGATTTTTTGTCATAGAAGTAGGAGCCCACCACATCTATGATGATACCGGGTTTTGTCACAATTATTGTCATAGAAGTGTCATAAACATGACATAAAAAATTCGTTCAACCCTAAATATCACGGATGTGTCTTTTTTTTGTAGTGCTAATGTAGAATTTTTTAAGGAGAAAAAAGTTGGTAAGCACTTGGTTGTAGCATCATCATTTGAATTCATATCCTAACCCCAAGCATCTTTTAAACTCTCTCTTCCCACCCTTTCTTTGAAACTAAGAATTTTTATCTCACATGTGGGAATCTTTCCCAAGATTTTAATTACAACTACTAAGCAAGAAAGTGACCAAGGGATGAAACTATAAATCTTTTTGGAGTTTCTGATAACTCTGCAAATTAAATACACTGACAAGCATAAGAAACTACAACTAGACAAGATATAAAACAAGGAAGATAATAAAACTGAAGCAAAACCTATTGCAGTCAAAGCTCCTGAGCGTAGGAGTTTATAGTATCCAGCAATCTTTCTCTTATTGAGAAACCAAGGTATCAATCCATGGAGGCACTAGTATTCCTGCTTTGATCCTCAAGGATAGCATGGAGTTATTTTCGTACCACCGTCACATTGAGTATGATTAATATTATAGCTAGTTGATGGCTATATGAAACTGTTATGTCATCTATAGCCATCATTTATAGTCACTCATATAGTAATGTGGGCTATAAGGTTGACTATTACATTAGTATTTTTTCTACTTTCTCTCTTCCTCTTTCTTCACATTTATTGCATTTGCCTAGGAGTACGTATATAGCTAGGATCTTACTCCCCTTACCTCATCTCTCTTCTCTTCACATTTATTGTATTTGCCAAGGAGTACGTATATAGCTAGGCTCTTACTCCCCTTACCTTATCTTTCTCCTCGACATAGGTAAAAAATTCATGTAAGCATACTTATAGCCCACTATTGTACTTCCTATTAGACTGCCTAGAGTGGGAGTAACATATATGCACTAGTAGAAAAAGAGGGCTTTGGTTCAGGCCGGTCATCCCATTAGTCCCGGTTCAGTCCAGAACCAGGACCCATGGGGGCATTGGTCCCGGTTCGTGAGGCCACGGGCCTGCCGGGCCTCGTGGGGGCATTGGTCCCGGTTCGTCTCGCCCCTTTAGTCCCGGTTGGTGGGACGAATCGGGACCAATGGGCCTCGCTCCTAGCCCACCACCATTGGTCACGGTTGGTGGCTTGAACCGCGACCACAGGCTTCCCTTTAGTCCCGGTTCATGCCACAAACAGGGACCAATGAGGTGCCTATATATACCCCTCGCCCACGAGCAGAGCGCTCCAGTGCTCTGTTTTTCTCTGGCCGGTGAGGGGAGGGCTTTGTGGTGCTCTAGATCACCTCCTATGCACATGAGGTGTTTGATGAAATGCCCGAGCCACACTAGTTAAGCTTTCTCATGTCGAAGCTCGACCTCAAAGCTCCATTTTCCTCAAGATTTGTCTAGGTTTAGCGGCCCGTCACGTCCCATTCCCGTCTTCACCGTCGTCGATCACCCGCGCCGATCTCGTCGCCGGCACCACCGTGGTGAGCCTCTTGTTCTTATCTTCTTTCTGAAAGAAAAAAATTCTTACTTTAGATAGATACTTGTCTAATTTTCTTACTATTTTATTGCTTGTTATTATATAAGTGCGATGGTTTTGGTATCCGCCCCCGTCGGTCCTCGTCCTGTCTATGATTCGGATGTGGTATATATTATCTTTTTATAACTATTTGGTTCGTTTATTGTTTATGACAATTACGCCGACCAACGTGACATAGATTTTATTTATGTAGGAGGTAGTTGAACCGGAAATTCCAACCGACCCTATTGTCGAGAGGTTAAATTTAGTTGAAGAAGAAAACAATTACTTGAAGGAAAAAATAAAAAAATTGAGGAGGAGAAGATGATATTGGAGTTGCATGTTGCGGATGTCGTCGATGATCACAAGATCAAGATGGATGCAATGCGGTTGAAGATGAGAAAGATTAGAAAATATGCCATTCATACCGAGGCTTGGTATCATTATGCCGTTGGATCAATTGTTACCTTGGTTGCGATTATGATCGCATTTGTTTTCGCATTGAAATGTTTTACATAGTTTCAATGTATGGTTTAATTAATTAGATGCTCTGGAGAGCTATATGTTGTTAGATGAGAACTATGTATGTACTTTGGTTTTAATGTGATGATGAACTTCTATTAATTTGGTCACTTAATTATCTATTCATGATGTTCTGTAATGGTTTTTGACACACTTAATTATATATAATGCACGCAGATGAACCGGCAATGGATGTACGGTGACAGACACACCTCCGAGTACATTAAGGGCGTGCATGATTTTCTCGAAGTGGCTGAGGCAAACAAGCAGAATGGTTTTATGTGTTGTCCATGCCCTAAATGTGGGAATACAAAGTCTTACTCTGACCGGAAAATCCTTCACACCCACCTGCTTTACAATGGTTTCATGCCACACTATAATGTTTGGACGAGGCACGGAGAAATAGGGGTTATGATGGAAGACGGTGAAGAAGAAGAGGACGATGACAACTATGTGCCCCCTGAATACGGTGATGCTGCAACGGGGGAAGCTGCTGAAGATCAAGAGGAACCAGACGATGTGCCCAATGATGCTGCAACGGGGGAAGCTGCTGAAGATCAAGAGGAACCAGACGATGTGCCCGATGATGATGATCTCCGCCGGGTCATTGTCGATGCAAGGACGCAATGCGAAAGTCAAAAGGAGAAGCTGAAGTTCGATCGCATGTTAGAGGATCACAAAAAAGGGTTGTACCCCAATTGCGAAGATGGCAACACAAAGCTCGGTACCGTACTGGAATTGCTGCAGTGGAAGGCAGAGAATGCTGTGCCTGACAAAGGATTTGAGAAGCTACTGAAAATATTGAAGAAGAAGCTTCCAAAGGATAACGAATTGCCCGACAGTACATACGCAGCAAAGAAGGTCGTATGCCCTCTAGGATTGGAGGTGCAGAAGATACATGCATGCCCTAATGACTGCATCCTCTACCGCGGTGCGTACAAGGATCTGAACGCATGCCCGGTATGCGGTGCATTGCGGTATAAGATCAGACGAGATGACCCTGGTGATGTTGACGGCGAGCCCCCCAGGAAGAGGGTTCCTGCGAAGGTGATGTGGTATGCTCCTATAATACCACGGTTGAAACATCTGTTCAGAAACGAAGAGCATGCCAAGTTGATGCGATGGCACAGTGAGGACCGTAAGAAAGACGGGAAGTTGAGAGCACCCGCTGACGGGTCGCAGTGGAGAAAAATCGAGAGAAAGTACTGGCCTGAGTTTGCAAGTGACCCAAGGAACGTATGGTTTGGTTTAAGCGCGGATGGCATTAATCCTTTCGGGGAGCAGAGCAGCAATCACAGCACCTGGCCCGTGACTCTATGTATGTATAACCTTCCTCCTTGGATGTGCATGAAGCGGAAGTTCATTATGATGCCAGTTCTCATCCAAGGCCCTAAGCAACCCGGCAACGACATTGATGTGTTCCTAAGGCCATTAGTTGAAGAACTTTTACAGCTGTGGAATGGAAACGGTGTACGTACGTGGGATGAGCACAAACAGGAGGAATTTAACCTGCACGCGTTGCTGTTTGTAACCATCAACGATTGGCCCGCTCTCAGTAACCTTTCAGGACAGACAAACAAGGGATACCACGCATGCACGCACTGTTTAGATGAAACTGAAAGTATATACCTGGACAAATGCAGGAAGAATGTGTACCTGGGCCATCGTCGATTTCTTCCGACCAACCATCAATGTCGAAAGAAAGGCAAGCATTTCAAAGGCGAGGCAGATCACCGGAAGAAGCCCGCCATGCGTACCGGTGATCACGTACTTGCTATGGTCAATGATTTACACGTAATCTTTGGAAAGGGTCCCGGCGGACTAGCTGTTCCGAATGACGCTGAGGGACACGCACCCATGTGGAAGAAGAAATCTATATTTTGGGACCTACCCTACTGGAAAGACCTAGAGGTCCGCTCTTCAATCGACGTGATGCACGTGACGAAGAACCTTTGCGTGAACCTGCTAGGCTTCTTGGGCGTGTATGGGAAGACAAAAGATACACCTGAGGCACGGGAGGACCTGCAACGTTTGCACGAAAAAGACGGCATGCCTCCGAAGCAGTATGAAGGTCCTGCCAGCTACGCTCTTACGAAAGAAGAGAAAGAAATCTTCTTTGAATGCCTGCTCAGTATGAAGGTCACGACTGGCTTCTCGTCGAATATAAAGGGAATAATAAATATGCCAGAGAAAAAGTTCCAGAACCTAAAGTCTCATGACTGCCACGTGATTATGACGCAACTGCTTCCGGTTGCATTGAGGGGGCTTCTACCGGAAAACGTCCGATTAGCCATTGTGAAGCTATGTGCATTCCTCAATGCAATCTCTCAGAAGGTGATCGATCCAGAAATCGTACCAAGGCTAAGGAGTGATGTGGCGCAATGTCTTGTCAGTTTCGAGCTGGTGTTCCCACCATCCTTCTTCAATATCATGACGCACGTCCTAGTTCATCTAGTCGACGAGATTGTCATTCTGGGGCCCGTATTTCTACACAATATGTTCCCCTTTGAGAGGTTCATGGGAGTCCTAAAGAAATATGTCCGTAACCGCGCTAGGCCAGAAGGAAGCATCTCCATGGGCCATCAAACAGAGGATGTCATTGGGTTTTGTGTTGACTTCATTCCTGGCCTTAAGAAGATAGGTCTCCCTAAATCGCGGTATGAGGGGAGACTGACTGGAAAAGGCACGCTGGGAGGGGACTCAATAATATGCAGGGACGGATATTCTTGGTCTCAAGCACACTACACAGTTCTACAGAACTCTACCTTGGTGACCCCGTATGTCGATGAACACAAGAACAGTCTGCGCTCCAAACACCCGGAGCAGTGCGACGACTGGATTACATGTGAACACATCAGGACTTTCAGCAGTTGGTTGGAAACACGTCTCAGAGGTGACAACACTGTTTGTGATGAGCTGTACTTGTTGTCCAGGGGACCATCTTTGACTGTATTGACTTACAAAGGATACGAGATAAATGGGAATACATTTTACACGATCGCCCAAGATCAAAAGAGCACCAACCAAAACAGCGGTGTCCGCTTTGATGCAGCAACCGAGAGGGGAAAGGACACATATTATGGTTACATAGTGGACATATGGGAACTTGACTACGGACATGATTTTAAGGTCCCTTTGTTTAAATGCAAATGGGTCAATCTGTCAGGAGGCGGGGTACAGGTAGACCCACAGTACGGAATGACAACAGTGGATCTGAAAAATCTTGGGTACACTGACGAACCGTTCGTCCTAGCCAATGATGTGGCACATGTTATCTATGTGAAGGACATGTCTACCAAACCGAGAAAAAGAAAAGATAAGGAAGCGAATACATCATATGATGAGCCAAAGCGCCACATAGTTCTTTCAAGAAAAAGGGACATCGTGGGAGTGGAGGGCAAGACAGACATGTCTGAAGATTATGAAAAGTTTCAGAAATTCCTCCCTTCAAAGTCAAGGCTGACCCAAGCATCCTGATAAACGATGAAGATTATCCATGGTTACGGCGCAATAAGCAAATGACACAAGCGAAGAAAAAGTGAAGACTTTCTCCCGCGACTATTATGATGATACCATGCCAACTTTGTAACAGATGGGTATGATACCATTGTTCGTTTTGTACATGCACATGCTATGTGGGTGAAATTATGATACCATGCCAACTTTCAACTTTTTCAGAGTTCATTTGAAATGCTTTAATGTCTTATGGTTCGGCCCTCGTAATACCATTATTCAAATTTTAACTATTCAAATTTGAAAACTAATGGCACTAACAGAAAGTTTATAAGTTTTCTAAAACTAATGGCACTAACAGAAAGTTTATAAGTTTTCTAAAACTAATGGAACTAACAGAAAGTTAATAATTTTTTGACCTAAAAGCAAAAGGAAATAAAAAATAAAGCAAAAAACAAAAGAAAATAAATAATGCAAAAAACAAAACAAAAAACTGGAAAAAACTATTTTTATAGTAAAGTTAATCACAAACTTGTGATTCACACAAACTTCAAAGAATTCAAATTTTAACTACTCAAATTTGAAAACTAATGCCACTACCAAAAATTTTATAATTTTTCTAAAACTAATGGCAACAGAAAGTTTATAATTTTTCTGACCTAAAAGCAAAAAGAATTAAAAAAATAAAGCAAAAAATAAAAGAAAATAAATAATGCAAAAAAACAAAACAAAAAACTGGAAAAAAAACTATTTTTATAGTAAAGTTAATCACAAACTTGTGATTCACACAAATATCAAAGAATTCAAATTTTAACTATTCAAATTTGAAAACTAATGGCACTAACAGAAAGTTTATAATTTTTGTGACCTAAAAGAAAAATAATTAAAAATAAACTTTAACAAAATAAATAAAAATAGCAACAATAAGTATTTTGTTGTAAGTAGAAACAAAATAAAATAAATAAAGCAACAAAGAAAACAAAAAAAGTCCACCTACTGGGGCCCCACGGCCTGAATACAACTAGAAACCCTACCATGGGCCAGGATTCAGGCCCGCAGGTGGCCCAGTAGGCCCACAGGCACACAGCGTATGGTTAGGCCCGAAAGCCTACAATTGAGAGGAGCTCGAGAGGGTGGGCGCAGCAGCGCTTATAAACCACTCTCGAGCTCTCTCAGCTAGCGAGGTGGTACTAAACTTTTGACGCGGGGCAGCACAAGGCCTTTGGTCCCGGTTGGTACCACCAACCGGGACTAAAGGGGGCATTGGTCCCGGTTCGTGGCACCAACCGGGACCAATGCGCCTCGCCCCTGGCCCATGACCATTAGTCCCGGTTTGTGCCACAAACCGGGACTAAAGGGTTGGTCCTCGTTGCGGTCAGAGTTTAGTCCCACCTCGCCAACCGAAGGGCGCTCACACCGGTTTATAAGCCCTTCCCTCTCTGCCTTGTTGAGCTCCTCTCAAAGTGAAAATAGATGCCCTTATACAGGAAATTTGACCTAAATTCAGAGTGAATTTCTCTGAAATTCATAGAAATTTACTATGAATTTAGGTTGAATTTTCTCTATAAGCGCATCTATGCTCATTTTTTTAGTAAAGTTAATCACAAACTTGTGATTCACACAAATTTCAAATAATTCAAATTTTAACTATTCAAATTTTAAAACTAATGGCATTAACAGAAAGTTTATAATTTTTCTAAAACTAATGGCACTAACAGAAAGTTTATAATTTTCTGACCTAAAAGCAAAAAGAATTAAGAAATAAAGCAAAAAATAAAAGAAAATAAATAATGCACAAAACAAAACAAAAAATGGGAAAAAAACTATTTTTATAGTAAAGTTAATCACAAACTTGTGATTCACACAAATTTCAAAGAATTCAAATTTTAACTATTCAAATTTGAAAACTAATGGCACTAACAGAAAGTTTATAATTTTTCTGACCTAAAAGCAAAAAGAATTAAAAATAAACTTTAATAAAATAAATAAAAATAGCAACAATAAGTATTTTGTTGTAAGTAGAAACAAAATAAAATAAATAAAGCAACAAAGAAAACAAAAAACAAATTTGAAAACTAATGGCACTAACAGAAAGTTTATAATTTTTGTGACCTAAAAGAAAAATAATTAAAAATAAACTTTAATAAAATAAATAAAAATAGCAACAATAAGTATTTTGTTGTAAGTAGAAACAAAATAAAATAAATAAAGCAACAAAGAAAACAAAAAAACAAATTTGAAAACTAATGGCACTAACAGAAAGTTTATAATTTTTGTGACCTAAAAGAAAAATAATTAAAAATAAACTTTAATAAAATAAATAAAAATAGCAACAATAAGTATTTTGTTGTAAGTAGAAACAAAATAAAATAAATAAAGAAACAAATAAAACAAAAAAAGTGCCACCTACTGGGCCCCCACGACCTGAATACGACTAGAAACCCCACCATGGGCCAGGATTCAGGCCCGCTGGAGGCCCAGTAGGCCCACAGGCACACAGCATACGGTTAGGCCCGAAAGCCTACAATTGAGAGGAGCTCGAGAGGGTGGGCGCAGCAGCGCTTATAAACCACTCTTGAGCTTTCTCAGCTAGCGAGGTGGTACTAAACTTTTGACGCGGGGCAGCACAAGGCCTTTGGTCCCGGTTGGTGCCACCAACCGGGACTAAAGGGGGGCATTGGTCACGATTCATGGGGACCAAAGGCCTCTGCTTCCCGCCCTTTGGGCTGCTGAAAAGAGACCTTTCGTCCCGGTTGGTGGCACCAACCGGGACTAAATGGGGCATTGGTACCGGTTGGTGCCACGAACCGGTACCAATGCCCTTGGTATATAAGAAAACACTTTGTGTTTTTCACACTCATCTCTGCATCAGTTGCCCCGCCCCGACGCCTCCCGCTGCCCAGACGCCGTCCACGCGCCGCCCAGGCGCCCCCGTCGTCGGCCCTGCCCCGTCGCCGCCAGGCTGCCCCGACACCGCCCGCCGCCCCCGCCGACGCCGTCGTCATCGCCCGCGCCCGTCGTCGCCGTCGCTGAGGGGAAGCACCACGCCGGCTCCCGTGACCCGTTCATCCCCGAGGCCGTTCATCCGCCGCCGCACCGATTCTGGCCGGCGACCTCGACCCCTCCCCGCGCTGTGAGCCCCTGCCTCCTCCCCTTTCCTTCTCATTGCCGTCCCCGTACGCCATCCGTAAGCGCACGCCACCGCTAACCATCATCGTTGTCGCCGTATAATGCTCTCTGTATATGCTCACTTTATGTATGTATGTATGTATGTATGTATGTTCACTATATAATGCTCTGTATATGTTGTATAATGCTCGTTTTTGCATTTTTTGTTACTAAGGAAAAGGTCTATTTTTGGTGATATGTATGTTCATATGCTCATTAATATTTAAGAAAATGTTCATATGCTCATTTAAGAAAATGTTCATATGTAACATTTAAGAAAAAAAGTAAATGTATGTATGTTCATATGCAAAGAATTATTTTTGGATGAAATGAGATGAGATGTGTTTTGTGTTGGAGAAGAAAAGAGGAAGAAGGAAGAAGGAATAAGAAGGAAAAGAGGGTCGAGGGGGGTCGATATATCCCCTCCCCGATAACATTTTTTTTCATGTATATATGCAAAAGTTACATTTCTAGAAAAGTTTTATATATCTAGCTAGGGAAGGAAGAAGAAGAAAAAGAATGAGAGGGAAAAGGGAAATAAGAAGAGGAAGAAAGGAGAAGAAGAGGAGAGGAAGAAGAGGAGAAATAAATAAGAAGAAGAAAAAAGAAGAAAAAGAAGAGGAGAAGAAGAGAAAATAGAATATTCTATTTTCTCTTCTTCTTCTCCTCTTTTTTTTCTTCTTTTTTTCTTCAATCTTCTCCTCTATTAATATATTCTTCTCCTCTTTTTATTTCTTCTTCGTCTTCTTATTTTTTATCGGATATGTCGTTGTCGATATACCCCGTGTCCCGATAACTTCAACACGAGGGGGGGTCGACCTACCCCCTCCCCGATAACATTATTTTCCCATGTATGTATGCAAAAGTTACATTTTTAGAAAAGTTTTATATATCTAGCTAGGAAAGGAAGAAGAAGAAAAAGAATGAGAGGAAAAAGGAAAATAAGAAGAGGAAGAAAGGAGAAGAAGGGGAGAGGAAGAAGAGGAGAAATAAATAAGAAGAAGAAAAAAGAAGAAAAAGAAGAGGAGAAGAAGAAAGGAATAGAGGAGAAGAAGAGAAAATAGAATATTCTATTTTCTCTTCTTCTCCTCTATTCCTTTCTTCTTCTCCTCTTTTTTTCTTCTTTTTTTCTTCAATCTTCTCCTCTATTAATATCTTCTTCTCCTCTTTTTATTTCTTCTTCATCTTCTTATTTTTTTATTGGATATGTCATTGTCGATATAGCCCGTGTCCCGATAACTTCAACACGAGGGGGGATTCGACCTACCCCCTCCCCAATAGCATTATTTTCCCATGTATGTATGTCGTCATTGTCGATATAACCCCCTCCCGGATAACTTCGAATGTGATAACTCATACCACGGGATCACCCCCCGGCCCTCTCGCTCGACCAAAACTCTCGAGGACACCCAAACCCTAGAAAAAAACGATGTCAGTCTCCTACCCCCTCCTGTCGTGCCCCTACCCTTGAAGCATTGTCGAGGCCACCCCAAACCCGAAATAAGCTAGGTCTACGTTTGCCACTAATATATCCACCTGCTATCATGTTTGTGTAATAATTGCCATGTTGTAATATTTGTAGAAACAATGGAGCACGGACGAGATGAGGAAGCAGAAGAGGTGTTGGGGGACATAATCTTAGCCGGAGGTGATGTCTTGTCTTATCTTAACGACAATGATGGTCTGGAAGAACAGGGTGAAGAAGAAGAAGGCTACAGTGATCGAAGAATGGAGGAGGAAAGACATGATTATGATGGCTCCGGTGACCCAATGCTGGTGCAAGAAGGAGCCCGTGGTGACGGCTTCGGTGACCGAACAGAGTCCGGTCATGTAAATATATTAGTTAAGTCTATGATGACTAGCTAAATGATGCATTCATTGTTTTGGTATGTACACATATTAATTAACTCTTGTCTTTCTTCTTTTTTCTAGCCCTCCAAATCGAGCACAACTACGGTAAAGAGACGAGGCCTGAAGAAAAAGTTGCGCTCGGGTGAAAGGTTTGAGATCACAGCAATCGCGCGTGATGGCATGCTGATTGAACCCATCCGAACAAAGGAATCATTTGCTGCTCAGTGCGGGGTTCTTGTTCGGGACAAGATCCCGATCAGCATCCACCAATGGTATAAGCCTAAGAACGAAGACCCTGAGGTGTCTTATGTCAATGATATGCAGAAAGATGATCTTTGGACTGAGCTGAAGGCAAATTTCACCCTGCCGCCAGAGGAGGATCCGGAGAAGCTAGTTAAAGAGCAATTAATCAAGTCTCATGCTCTTAAGAAGATGGCAGACCTATTCAGGAGGTGGAAGAATGAGCTGAAAATGTTTGTCGACAAAGAAGAGACACCAGAATTCATCGACAAATATGAGAAGATCAGAGATCACTGGCCCGCATTTGTGGCCCACAAGACATCGGAAAAGAGTAAGAAGATATCGACGACAAACAAGAAAAATGCTGCGAAGAAGAAGCTTCATCATCGCACGGGGTCAGGTGGCTACCTCAAAGCCCGGCCTAAGTGGGCCAAGGCTGAGAATGGTCTGCTTGATAAAGGGATCGAACCAGATACAATGAACTGGCCAGACCGTTGCCGGACTTGGTTCTTCGAGGCTGGCGGAACCTTGGACCCTGTATCAGGGAAGTGCATTTGGACGGACGAGCAAATGAGCATACCAGTCAAGAGGCTTAAGCACTATATCGATCCAGCGCAGCAAGGTACGTTCGTTCCAGACAAAGAGAACGACGAGCTCACAATGGCCCTCGGGAATCCTGAGCACCCTGGACGGACACGAGGCACGCCAGGCTCTGTTCCGTGGAAGGCTGGTTTTCCGGACGCAGGCGGTTACAAATGCCAGGAGAGGAGGGAAAAAGTGGAGCATGCCCAAATTCAGACACTCCACGAAAGGGTTCAAGCGCTAGAGGAACGAGAAGTAGCTCGCAGCAAGCGACCTGCCGAAACTACCCCCGAAGCTACCCTGCCATCTCAGGGGAGAAGCAACATGGCTTCCACCAAGCTGCTTCAGCCGGAGCATGTCTTGATGGCTCCTGCTAGCTATCCCGTGTATGCTATCACGGAGTCTCAACATTGCCACCTTATGACGCAATGGCAGAACTTCAAAGTCAAGGCGGGTGTCGGCTCTGTTCGACCTCTTGAACCCGGCACAACTTTTCACTGTCGTCCGATTCTAGAAGGATATTCCAGGGTGACGGTGGACAAAATAACGGAGGGATTTGAGGACCTCCAGCTTGACTACCCTACCGGTGAAGGGGAGACTCGGCTGGGTTCTTGTCTATTGACTCCATGCCTATGGCAGAAGGAGCTCATCAACCTTCTGAACTGGACGCATCCGCCTCCTCCTCCTCCTCCGGCGAGTCAGGGCACTCCGCCTCCTCCTCCGCCTCCTCCTCTGGTGAGTGATCAGGGCACTCAACCTCCTTCTCCGGCGCGTGGTGGCACTCCGCCTCCTTCTCCGCCTACGCCGGCGCGCCCGAGCAGCCAGCCTCCTCCTTCTCCGCCTCGCCAGCAAGGGCAGAAGAGACCCGCCGCCGCTCCGGCTGCTCCGGTGCGTCATAGTCCTTCTCCTCCGCCTCGTAAGCAAGGAAAGAAGACAGCCGCAGCCGCTCCATCTGCTTTGCCAGCATCTAGCAGTACAGCCAGAGGCGGGAGGCAATACAGATCCGGTCCTTCTCTGAAGACTCCACAGAAGTTACCATATGAGAGGACCCTGGAGGATAACACGAAGATCGCGCGAGCCGAAGTGACGAACTTCTTTGAAGGGGTGAAAGCAAAGAAACATCCACCTCCAGAGGAGAAGGTAGATCCGGTGAAAGCGAAGCGCACTCTGGCTGCCCTGAAAAAACCAACAAAGTCTCCGTCGAAAGGCAACTATGAGCGCATTATTGCAAAGACATTTGTTGAAGCGGAGTGGTCGGGAAGTACTGTCGGTGATCAAAGGATAAAAGAACGACGAGCTGGGAAAAAAATTGCCCAGCTCGGCGAACAAGCGAACCAATCGTGCCCCCCGCTCAAGGTGTCTAGCGACATCATCGCTAATGATCCGAGGATGGTGCCAGGTTATAGCAATCTTGGAGATTACCTGCCCGACGATGTACATTATGATTTCTTGGAGGTGGAGGAACACAAATACGAGTACGGGAAGCCTCTCATCAAAGATGAAAGATCTCTAAAAATGATGATGCGAAGATTCCATGATTGGTACATGAAAACCTGTAGAGAGTCTGGGGGGAGGAATACTTTGACGCTGAGAGTTAGAGAGGAGCATGACCTCGTTGGAATTGAACTGTTGAATGTTCCATTTGAGGAGTTCTTCCAGTTTTTCAATCAAAAGGCCCTCAATAAAGCAACGGTCACTTGCTACTGTCTATAAGTAGTACTACTTCTGTCATTAAGTCTCTCTATATGGGCCATCTCTTTCATTGCATGTATTTATAATTATCCTCGCTATATTATGCAGATTGAAGATCGCCGAATTGAAGAAAATACAAATCGGTGATATTGGGCTCATTAACATAAATCTCATAGATGCAACTGAGGTTAAATATCGTGCCGAAGATACCGAGGCCAACTTGCTACGATCGTTGGTAATAAATAAAAACAAGATATAATACTCTTTCCTTACAACTTCAAGTGAGTGTTACTATCTTGTGCATATTCAGTTTCCCTTATTAGTCCAGGTTATAGTAATGTAATTGATGAGTTATGCATGCGTGCGCAGCTTCCACTATATTCTCCTAGAGATTAAGCTTGAGCAGGGACTAGTAACCGTCTTAGACTCGAGACGAAATGATCCCCAGGACTATGCGGACATGACTCAAATTCTCGTGAAGTAAGTTAAATCGATCGTTATCCACCATGTCAGCAACTTTGTTCATTTCCTGATATCAAGTAATTGTTTTCTTTGTCTGGCAGGGTTTGGAGAAAATTCACCAAAAAAGCTCCGGGACTGCCGAAGAAGCTGCAATTTAGACACCTGAAAGTAAGTACTATACTAACATGTGTTGGCGAACGCAGTAATTTCAAAAAAAAAATCCTACGCACACGCAAGATCATGGTGATGCATAGCAACGAGAGGGGAGAGTGTTGTCCATGTACCCTCATAGACCGAAAGAGGAAGCATTAGCACAATGCGGTTGATGTAGTCGTACGTCTTCACGATCCAACCGATCAAGTACCGAATGCATGACACCTCCGAGTTCAGCACACGTTCAGCCCGATGACGTCCCTCGAACTCCGATCTAGCCGAGTGTTGAGGGAGAGTTTTGTCAGCACGACGGCGTGGTGACGATGATGATGTTCTACCGATGCAGGGCTTCGCCTAAGCACCGCTATAGTATTATCGAGGTGGACTATGGTGGAGGGGGGCACCGCACACGGCTAAAAGATCAACTGATTAATTGTTGTGTCTCTAGGGTGCCTCCTGCCCCTGTATATAAAGGAGTAAGGGGGGTGCGGCTAGCCAGGAGAGAGGGCACGCCAGGAGGAGTCCTACTCCCACCGAGAGTAGGACTCCCCCCTTTCCTAGTTGGATTAGGACTTGGGAGGGGGAAAGAGGAGGGAGAGAGGAAGGAAGGGGGCTCCGCCCCCCTCTCCTTGTCCTATTCGTACTAGGGGGAGGGGGCGCGGCCCAGCCCTGGCTGCTTCTCCTCTTCTCCGTAAAGGCCCACTAAGGCCCATTAGCCTCCCGGGGGGTTCCGGTAACCTCCCGGTACTCCGGTAAAATCCTGATTTCACCCGGAACACTTCCGATATCCAAACATAGGCTTCCAATATATCAATCTTCATGTCTCGACTATTTCGAGACTCCTCATCATGTCCGTGATCATATCCGGGACTCCGAACAACCTTCGGTACATCAAAACATATAAACTCATAATATAACTGTCATCGAAACGTTAAGCGTGCGGACCCTACGGGTTCAAGAATTATGTAGACATGACCGAGACACGTCTCTGGTCAATAACCAATAGCGGAACCTGGATGCTCATATTGGTTCCCACATATTATATGAAGATCTTTATCGATCAGACCGCATAACAACATGCATTGTTCCCTTTGTCATCGGTATGTTACTTGCCCGAGATTCGATCGCCGGTATCTCAATACCTAGTTTCATTCTAGTTACCGACAAGTCTCTTTACTCGTTCTGTAATACATCATCCCGCAACTAACTCATTAGTTGCAATGCTTGCAAGGCTTATAGTGATGTGCATTACCGAGTGGGCCCAGAGATACCTCTCTAACAATCGGAATGACAAATCCTAATCTTGAAATACGCCAACCCAACAAGTACCTTCGGAGACACCTGTAGAGCACCTTTATAATCACCCAGTTACGTTGTGACGTTTGGTAGCACACAAAGTGTTCCTCCGGTAAACGGGAGTTGCATAATCTCATAGTCATAGGAACATGTATAAGTCATGAAGAAAGCAATAGCAACAAACTAAATGATCAAGTGCTAAGATAATGGAATGGGTCAAGTCAATCACATCATTCTCTTAATGATGTGATCCCGTTAATCAAATGACAACTCATGTCTATGGTTAGGAAACATAACCATCTTTGATCAACGAGCTAGTCAAGTAGAGGCATACTAGTGACACTCTGTTTGTCTATGTATTCACACATGTATTATGTTTCCGGTTAATACAATTCTAGCATGAATAATAAACATTTATCATGATATAAGGAAATAAATAATAACTTTATTATTGCCTCTAGGGCATATTTCCTTCAGTCTCCCACTTGCACCAGAGCCAATAGTCTAGTTCACGTCGCCATGTGATTTCATACCAATAGTTCACATCACCATGTGATTAACACCCATAGTTCACATCGATATGTGACCAACACCCAAAAGGTTTTACTAGAGACAATAATCTAGTTCACATCGCTATGTGATTAACACCCAAAGAGTACTAGGGTGTGATCATGTTTTGCTTGTGAGAGAAGTTTAGTCAACGGGTCTGCCACATTCAGATCCGTAAGTATTTTGCAAATTTCTATGTCAACAATGCTCTGCACGGAGCTACTCTAGCTAATTGCTCCCACTTTCAATATGTATCCAGATTGAGATTTAGAGTCATCTGGATCAGTGTCAAGATTTGCATCGACGTAACCCTTTACGACGAACATTTTTGTCACCTCCATACTCGAGAAACATATCCTTATTCCACTAAGGATAATTTTGACCGATGTCCAGCGATCTACTCCTAGATCACTATTGTACTCCCTTGCCAAAAAACAGTGTAGGGTATAGAATAGATCTGGTACACAGCATGGCATATTTTATAGAACCTATGGCCAAGGCATAGGGAATGACTTTCACTCTCTTTCTATCTTCTGCCGTGGTCGGGATTTGAGTCTTACTCAGTT
Organism: Triticum aestivum; assembly: GCF_018294505.1. NCBI lineage: Eukaryota > Viridiplantae > Streptophyta > Magnoliopsida > Poales > Poaceae > Triticum > Triticum aestivum. The sequence continues at coordinate 546,268,370 of NC_057800.1, forward strand.
TCACACCTTGTAACACAGGCAAGCACTCTTTCTTTGACTGTTCCATTTTGAACTACAAAATCTTGTCAAGGTATGTACTCATTGAAAAACTTATCAAGCGTCTTGATCTATCTCTATAGATCTTGATGCTCAATATGTAAGCAGCTTCACTGAGGTCTTTCTTTGAAAAACTCCTTTCAAACACTCCTTTATGCTTTGCAGAATAATTCTACATTATCTCCAATCAACAATATGTCATTCACATGTACTTATCAGAAATGTTGTAGTGCTCCCACTCACTTTCTTGTAAATACAGGCTTCACCGCAAGTCTGTATAAAACTATATGCTTTGATCAACTTATCAAAGTGTATATTCCAACTCCGAGATGCTTGCACCGATCCATAGATGGATCGCTGGAGCTTGCATATTTTGTTAGCACCTTTAGGATTGACAAAACTTTCTTGTTGCATCATATACAACTCTTCTTTAATAAATCCATTAAGGAATGTAGTTTTGTTTATCCATTTGCCAGATTTAATAAAATGTGGCAATTGCTAACATGATTCGGACAGACTTAAGCATAGATACGAGTGAGAAACTGTCATCGTAGTCAACACCTTGTACTTGTTGAAAACCTTTTGCGACAATTCTAGCTTTGTAGATAGTAACACTACTATTAGCGTCTGTCTTCCTCTTGAAGATCCATTTAATCACAATGGCTCGCCGATCTTTGGGCAAGTCAATCAAAGTCCATACTTTGTTCTTATATATGGATCTCATCTCAGATTTCATGGCCTCAAGCCATTTCGCGGAATCTGGGCTCATCATCACTTCCCCATAGTTCGTACGTTTGTCATGGTCAAGTAACATGACCTCCAGAACAGGATTACCGTACCACTCTGGTGCGGATCTCACTCTGGTTTACCTACGAGGTTCGATAGTAACTTAATCTGAAGTTACATGATCATCATCATTAGCCTCCCCACTAATTGGTGTAGTAGTCACAGGAACAGATTTCTATGATGAACTACTTTCCAATAAGGGAGCAGGTACAGTTACCTCATCAAGTTCTACTTTCCTCCCACTCACTTCTTTCGAGAGAAATTCCTTCTCTAGAAAGGATCCATTCTCAGCAATGAATATCTTGCCTTCCGATCTGTGATAGAAGGTGTACCCAACATTTTCTTTTGGGTATCCTATGAAGACGCACTTCTCCGATTTGGGTTTGAGCTTATCAGGTTGAAACTTTTTCACATAAGCATTGCAACCTCAAACTTTAAGAAACGACAGCTTAGGTTTCTCGCCAAACCATAGTTCATACGGTGTCATCTCAACGGATTTAAATGGTGCCCTATTTAACGTGAATGTAGCTGTCTCTAATGCATAACCCCAAAACGATAGTGGTAAATTGGTAAGAGACATCATAGTTGCACCATATCTAATAAAGTACGGTTACGACGTTCGGACACACCATTACACCGTGGTGTTCCAGGTGGCGTGAGTAGTGAAACTATTTCACATTGTTTTAACTGAAGGCCAAACTCATAACTGAAATATTTTACTTCTTCGATCATATCGTAGAAACTTTTATTTTTGTTACGATGATTCTCCACTTCACTCTGAAATTCTTTGAATTTTTCAAATGTTTCAGACTTGTGTTTCATTAAGTAGATATACTCATATCTGCTCAAATCATCTGTGAAGATCAGAAAATAATAATACCTTCCGCGAGCCTCAATATTCATCGGACCACATACATCAGTATGTATGATTTCCAACAAATCTGTTGCTCGCTCCATTGTTCCGGAGAACGAAGTCTTAGTCATCTTGCCCATGAGGCATGCTTCGCAAGCATCAACTGATTCATAATCAAGTGATTCCAAAAGCCCATCAGCATGGATTTTCTTCATGCGCTTTACACAAATCTGACCTAAACGGCAGTGCCACAAATAAGTTGCACTATCATTTTTAACTTTGCATCTTTTGGCTTCAATATTATGAAAATGTGTATCACCACGATCGAGATCCAACAAACCATTTTCATTGGGTGTATGACCATAGAAGGTTTTATTCATGTAAACAGAACAACGATTATTCTCTAACATACATGAATAACCGTATCGAAATAAACATGATCCAATCATATTCATGCTTAACGCAAACACTAAATAATATTTATTTTAGGTTTAACACTAATCCCGAAAGTATAGGGAGTGTGCGATGATGATCCTATCAATTTTGGAACCATTTCCAATACACATCGTCACTTCACCCTTAACTAGTCTTTGTTCATTCTGCAACTCCCGTTTCGAGTTACTCTTCTTAGCAACTGAATTAGTATCAAATACTGAGGGGTTGCTATAAACACTAGTAAAGTACACATAACATGTATATCAAATATACATATGTTCACTTTGCCATCCTTCTTATCCGCCAATTACTTGGGGTAGTTCCGCTTCCAGTGACCAGTCCCTTTGCAGTAGAAGCACTCAGTTTTAGTCTTAGGTCCAAACTTAGGTTTTTTCACTTGAGAAGCAACTTGTTTGCCATTCTTCTTGAAGTTCCCCTATCTTCCCTTTACTTGAAACTAGTGGTTTTGTTTACCATCAACACTTGATGCTTTTCTTGATTTCTACCTTCATCGATTTCAGCATCACGAAGAGCTTGGGAATCGTTTCCATTATCCCTTGCATATTGTAGTTCATCACGAAGTTCTACTAACTTGGTGATGGTGACTAGAGAATTCTGTCAATCACTATTTTATCTGGAAGATTAATTCCCACTTGATTCAAGCGATTGTAGTACCCAGACAATCTGAGCACATGCTCACTGCTTGAGCTATTCTCCTCCATCTTTTAGCTATAGAACTTGTTGGAGACTTCATATCTCTCAACTTGGGTATTTACTTGAAATATTAACTACAACTCCTGGAACATCTCATATGGTCCATGATGTTCAAAGCGTCTTTGAAGTCCCGATTCTAAGCCGTTTAAGCATGGTGCACTAAACTATCAAGTAGTCATCATATTGAGCTAGCCAAACGTTCATAACATCTGCATCTGCTCCTGCAATAGGTTTGTCACCTAGTGGTGCATCAAGGACATAATTCTTCTGTGCAGCAATGAGGATAAACCTCATATCACGGATCCAATACGCATCATTGCTACTAACATCTTTCAACTTAGTTTTCTCTAGGAACATATCAAAAATAAAACAGGGGAACTAAACGCGAGCTTTTGATCTACAACATAGATATGCTAATACTACCAGGACTAAGTTCATGATAAATTTAAGTTCAATTAATCATATTACTTAAGAACTCCCACTTAGATAGACATCCCTCTAATCCTCTAAGTGATCACGTGATCCATATCAACTAAACCATGTCCGATCATCACGTGAGATGGAGTAGTTTCAATGGTGAACATCACTATGTTGATCATATCTACTATATGATTCACGCTCGACCTTTCGGTCTCCGTGTTCCGAGGCCATATCTGTTATATGCTAGGCTCGTCAACTTTAACCTGAGTATTCCGCGTGTGCAACTGTTTTGCACCCGTTGTATTTGAATGTAGAGCCTATCACACCCGATCATCACGTGGTGTCTCAGCACGAAGAACTTTCACAATGGTGCATACTCAGGGAGAACACTTATACTTTGATAATTTAGTGAGGGATCATCTTATAATGCTATTGTCAATCAAAGCAATATAAGATGCATAAAAGATAAACATCACATGCAATCAATATAAGTGATATGATATGGCCATCATCATCATGTGCTTGTGATCTCCATCTCCGAAGCACCATCATGATCACCATCGTCACTGGCGCGACACCTTGATCTCCATCGTAGCATCGTTGTCATTTTGCCAATATTATGCTTCTACGACTATCGCTACTGCTTAGTGATAAAGTAAAGCATTATAGGGCGATTGCATTGCATACAATAAAGCGACAACCATATGGCTCCTGCCAGTTGCCGATAACTCGGTTACAAAACATGATCATCTCATACAATAAAATTTAGCATCGTGTCTTGACCATATCACATCACAACATGCCCTGTAAAAACAAGTTAGATGTCCTCTACTTTGTTGTTGCAAATTTTACGTGGTTGCTACGGGCTTAGCAAGAACCGTTCTTACCTACGCATCAAAACCACAACGATAGTTCGTCAAGTTGGTGTTTTTTTAATCTTCACAAGGACCGGGCGTAGCCACACTCGGTTCAACTAAAGTTGGAGAAACTTACACCCGCCAGCCACCTGTGTGCAAAGCACGTCGGTAGAACCAGTCTTGCGTAAGCGTACGCGTAATGTCGGTCCGGGCTGCTTCATCCAACAATACCGCCGAACCAAAGTATGACATGCTGGTAAGCAGTATGACTTATATCACCCACAACTCACTTGTGTTCTACTCATGCTTATGACATCTACGCATAAAACCTGGCTCAGATGCCACTGTTGGGGAACGTAGTAATTTCAAAAAAAATCCTACGCACACGCAAGATCATAGTGATGCATAGTAACGAGAGGGGAGAGTGTTGTCCACGTACCCTCGTAGACCGAAAGCGGAAGCGTTAGCACAACGCGGTTGATGTAGTCGTATGTCTCCACGATCCGACCGATCAAGTACCGAATGCACGGCACCTCCGAGTTCAGCACACGTTCAGCCCGATGACGTCCCTCGAACTCTGATCCAGCCGAGTGTTGAGGGAGACTTTCTTCAGCATGATGGCGTGGTGATGATGATGATGTTCTACCGACGCAGGGCTTCACCTAAGCACAGCTAGAGTATTATCGAGGTGGACTATGGTGGAGGGGGGCACCGCACACGGCTAAAAGATCAACTGATCAATTGTTGTGTCTCTAGAGTGCCCCCCTGCCCCTGTATATAAAGGAGCAAGGGGGTGCGGCCGGTCAAGAGAGAGGGCACGCCAGGAGGAGTCCTACTCCCACCGAGAGTAGGAGTCCCTCCCTTTCCTAGTTGGATTAGGACTTGGGAGGGGGAAAGAGGAGGGAGAGAGGAAGGAAGGGGGGGCGCCACCCCCCTCTCCTTGTCCTATTCGGACTAGGGGGAGGGGCGCGCGGCCCAGCCCTGGCTGCCTCTCCTCTTCTCCGTAAAGGCCCACTAAGGCCCATTTACCTCCCGGGGGGTTCACGTAACCTCCCGGTACTCCGGTAAAATCCTGATTTCACCCGGAACACTTCCGATATCCAAACATAGGCTTCCAATATATCAATCTTCATGTCTCGACTATTTCGAGACTCCTCGTCATGTCCGTGATCATATCCGGGACTCCAAACAACGTTCGGTACATCAAAACATATAATCTCATAATATAACTATAATCGAAACGTTAAGCGTGCGGACCCTACGGGTTCGAGAACTATGTAGACATGACCGAGACACGTCTTCGGTCAATAACCAATAGCGGAACCTAGATGCTCATATTGGTTCCCACATATTCTATGAAGATCTTTATCGGTCAGACCGCATAACAACATACGTTGTTCCCTTTGTCATCGGTATGTTACTTGCCCGAGATTCGATCGTCGGTATCTCAATACCTAGTTTTAATCTCATTACCGGCAAGTCTCTTTACTCGTTTCGTACTACATCATCCTGCAACTAACTCATTAGTTGCAATGCTTGCAAGGCTTATAGTGATGTGCATTACCGAGTGCGCCCAGAGATATCTCTCCGACAATCGGAGTGACAAATCCTAATCTCGAAATACGCCAACCCAACAAGTACCTTCGGAGACACCTATAGAGCACCTTTATAATCACCCAGTTATGTTGTGACATTTGGTAGCACACAAAGTGTTCCTCCGGTAAACGGGAGTTGCATAATCTCATAGTCATAGGAACATGTATAAGTCATGAAGAAAGCAATAGCAACAAACTAAACGATCAAGTGCTAAGCTAACGGAATGGGTCAAGTCAATCACATCATTCTCCTAATGATGTGATCCCGTTAATCAAATGACAACTCATGTCTATGGTTAGGAAACATAACCATCTTTGATCAACGAGCTAGTCAAGTAGAGGCATACTAGTGACACTCTATTTGTCTATGTATTTGCACATGTATTATGTTTCCGGTTAATACAATTCTAGCATGAATAATAAACATTTATCATGATATAAGGAAATAAATAATAGCTTTATTATTTCCTCTAGGGCATATTTCCTTCAACATGTTCCGCGCATCTCCTAGTGATTCAAGCGCTAGTTTCATCAATACCATTTGGCATGCTTGCTTATCAGTTTGATTGACCTCTATTTCTTGTAAAGTGGTTGTGGCAGGAACAAGGGAATGATTTCTGTGGATACTATGTTTGCGATGTTGGGTAACGTAGTAATATCAAAATTTTCCTACGCACACACAAGATCATGGTGATGCATAGCAACGAGAGGGGAGAGTGTTATCTATGTACCCTCGTAGACCAAAAGCGGAAGCGTTAGCACAACGCGGTTGATGTAGTTGTACGTCTTCACGGTCCGACCGACCAAGTACCGAATGTACGGCAACTCCGAGTTCAGCACACGTTCAGCCCGATGACGTCCCTCGAACTTTGATCCAGCCGAGTGTTGAGGGAGAGTTTCGTCAGCACGACGGTGTGGTGACGATGTTGATGTTCTACCGACACAGGGCTTCGCCTAAGCACCGCTATAGTAATATCGAGGTGGACTATGGTGGAGGGGGGCACCGCACACGGCTAAAGGATCAAACGATAAATTGTTGTGTCTATGGGGTGCCCCCTGCCCCTGTATATAAAGGAGCAAGGGGTGGTGCGGCTGGCCAGGGAGAGGGCGCGCCAGGAGGAGTCCTACTCCCATCGGGAGTAGGACTTCCCCCTTTCCTAGTTGGAATAGGATTCGGGAGAAGGAAAGAGAGAGGGGAAGAAGGAAAGAGGGGGCCGGCCCCCCTTACCCTAAACCAATTCGGTTTGGGCCTTGGGGGGCGCGCCCCACACTCCCCTTGCTTTCCTCTGTTTCCACTAAGGCCCATATAGGCCCATTAAGCTCCCGGGGGGTTCCAGTAACCTCCCGGTACTCCGGTAAAATCCCTATTTCACCCGGAACACTTCCGACATCCAAACATAGGCTTCCAATATATCAATTTCATGTCTCGACCATTTCGAGACTCCTCGTCATGTCCTTGATCACATCTGGGACTCCGAATAACCTTCGGAACATCAAAACATATAAACTCATAATATAACCGTCATCGTAACGTTAAGCGTGCGAACCCTACGGGTTCGGGAACTATGTAGACATGACCGAGACACGTCTCCGGTCAATAACCAATAGTGGAACCTGGATGCTCATATTGGCTCCCACATATTCTACGAAGATCTTTATCGGTCAAACCGCACAACAACGTATGTTGTTCCCTTTGTCATCGGTATGTTACTTGCCCGAGATTCGATCATCGGTATCTCAATACCTAGTTCAATCTCGTTACCGGCATGTCTCTTTACTCGTTCCGTAATACACTATCCCGCAACTAACTCATTAGTTGCAATGCTTGCAAGGCTTAAGTGATGTGCATTACCGAGAGGGCCCAGAGATACCTCTCCGACAATCGGAGTGACAAATCCTAATCTCGAAATACGCCAACCCAACAAGTACCTTCGGAGACACCTGTAGAGCACCTTTATAATCACCCAATTACGTTATGACATTTGGTAGCACACAAAGTGTTCCTCCGGTAAACGGGAGTTGCATAATCTCATAGTCATAGGAACATGTATAAGTCATGAAGAGAGCAATAGCAACATACTAAACGATCGGGTGCTAAGCTAACGGAATGGGTCATGTCAATCACATCATTCTCCTAATGATGTGACCTCGTTAATCAAATGACAACTCATGTCTATGGTCAGGAAACATAACCATCTTTGATCAGCGGGCTAGTCAAGTAGAGGCATACTAGTGACAATCTGTTTGTCTATGTATTCACACATGTATTATGTTTCCGGTTAATACAATTCTAGCATGAATAATAAACATTTATCATGATATAAGGAAATAAATAATAACTTTATTATTGCCTCTAGGGCATATTTCCTTCAAGTCTCCCACTTGCACTAGAGTCAATAATCTAGATTACATAGTAATGATTCTAACACCCATGGAGCCTTGGTGCTGATCATGTTTTGCTCGTGGAAGAGGCTTAGTCAACAAGTCTGCAACATTTAGATCCGTATGTATCTTGCAAATTTCTATGTCTACAATGCTCTGCATGAAGCTACTCTAGCTAATTGCTCCCATTTTGAATATGTATCCAGATTGAGACTTAGAGTCATCTAGATCGATGTAAAAAGCTTGCATCGACGTAACTCTTTACGACGAACTCTTTTATCACCTCCATAACCGAGAAATATTTCTTTAGTCCTCTAAGGATAATTTTGACCGTTGTCCAGTGATCTACTCCTAGATCACTATTGTACTCCCTTGCCAGAAAGATGCTAAGGTATACAATAGGACTGGTAAACAGCATAGCATACTTTATAGAACCTATGACTGAGGAATACGGAATGACTTATCATTCTCTTTCTATTTTCTGCTGTGGTCGGGTTTTGAGTCTTTACTCAACTTCACACCTTGCAACACAGGCAAGAACTCCTTCTTTGACTATTCCTTTTTGAACAACTTCGAAATCTTGTCAAGGTATGTACTCATTGAAAAACTTATCAAGCGTCTTGATCTATCTCTATAGATCTTGATGCTCAATATGTAAGCAGCTTCACTGAGGTCTTTCGTTGAAAAAATCCTTTCAAACACTCCTTTATGCTTTGTAGAATAATTCTACATTATCTCCGATCAACAATATGTCATTCACATATATTTATCAGAAATGCTATAGTGCTCCCACTCACTTTCTTGTAAATACAGGCTTCACCGCAAGTCTATATAAAACTATATGCTTTGATCAACTTATCAAAGCGTATATTCCAACTCCGAGATGCTTGCACCAGTCCATACATGGATCGTTGGAGCTTGCATATTTTGTTAGCACCTTTAGGATTGACAAAACTTTCTTGTTGCATCATATACAACTTTTCTTTAATAAATCCATTAAGGAATGTAGTTTTGTTTATCCATTTGCCAGATTTCATAAAATGTGGCAATTGCTAACATGATTCGGACAGACTTAATCATAGATACGAGTGAGAAACTCTCATCATAGTCAACACCTTGAACTTGTCGAAAACCTTTTTGCGACAATTCTAGCTTTGTAGATAGTAACACAACTATCAGCGTCTGTCTTCCTCTTGAAGATCCATTTTAATCTCAATGGCTCGCCGATCATTGGGCAAGTCAATCAAAGTCCATACTTTGTTCTCATACATGGATCTCATCTCAGATTTCATGGCCTTAAGCCATTTCGCGGAATCTGGGCTCATCATCGCTTCCTCATAGTTCGTAGGTTCATCATGGTCAAGTAACATGACCTCCAGAACAGGATTACCGTACCACTCTGGTGCGGATCTCACTCTGGTTTACCTATGAGGTTCGGAAGTAACTTGATCTGAAGTTACATGATCATCATCATTAGCTTCCTCACTAATTGGTGTAGTAGTCACAGGAACAGATTTCTATGATCAACTACTTTCCAATAAGGGAGCAGGTACAGTTACCTCATCAAGTTCTACTTTCCTCCCACTCACTTCTTTCGAGAGAAACTCCTTCTCTAGAAAGGATCCATTCTCAGCAATGAATATCTTGCCTTCGGATCTGTGATAGAAGGTGTGCCCAACATTTTCTTTTGGGTATCCTATGAAGACGCACTTCTCCGATTTGGGTTTGAGCTTATCAGGTTGAAACTTTTTCACATAAGCATTGCAACCTCAAACTTTAAGAAACGACAACTTAGGTTTCTTGCCAAACCATTGTTCATATGGTGTCATCTCAACGGATTTAGATGGTGCCCTATTTAACGTGAATGTAGCTGTCTCTAATGCATAACCCCAAAATGATAGCGGTAAATCAGTAAGAGATGTCATAGATCGCACCATATCTAATAAAGTACGGTTACGACGTTCAGACACACCATTACAGTGTGGTGTTCCAGGTGGCCTGAGTAGTGAAACTATTTCACATTGTTTTAACTGAAGGCCAAACTCGTAACTCAAATATTTTACTTCTGTGATCATATCGTAGAAACTTTTATTTTTGTTACGATGATTCTCCACTTCACTCTGAAATTCTTTGAACTTTTCAAATGTTTCAGACTTGTGTTTCATCAAGTAGATATACTCATATCTGCTCAAATTATCTATGAAGATCAGAAAATAATGATACCTGCCGCGAGCCTCAATATTCATCGGACCACATATATCAGTATGTATGATTTCCAACAAATCTTTTGCTCGCTCCATTGTTCCAGAGAACGGAGTCGTAGTCATCTTGCCCATGAGGCATGCTTCGCAAGCATCAACTGATTCATAATCAAGTGATTGCAAAAGCCCATCAGCATGGATTTTCTTCATGCGCTTTACACAAATATGACCTAAATGGCAGTGCCACAAATAAGTTGCACTATCATTATTAACTTTGCATCTTTTGGCTTCAATATTATGAAAATGTGTATCACCACGATCGAGATCCAACAAACCATTTTCATTGGGTGTATGACCATAGAAGGTTTTATTCATGTAAACAGAACAACAATTATTCTCTAACTTACATGAATAACAGTATTGCAATAAACATGATCCAACCATATTCATGCTCAACGCAAACACTAAATAACATTTATTTTAGGTTTAACACTAATCCCGAAAGTATAGGGAGTGTGCGATGATGATCATATCAATCTTGGAACCATTTCCAATACACATCGTCACTTCACCCTTAACTAGTCTATATTCATTCTGCAACTCCCGTTTTGAGTTACTATTCTTAGCAACTGAACTAGTATCAAATACTGAGGGGTTGCTATAAACACTAGTAAAGTACACATAACATGTATATCAAATATACCTATGTTCACTTTGCCATCCTTCTTATCCGCCAATTACTTGGGGTAGTTCCACTTCCAGTGACCAGTCCCTTTGCAGTAGAAGCACTCAGTTTCAGGCTTAGGTCCAGACTTGGGTTTTTTTCACTTGAGCAGCAACTTGCTTGTCGTTCTTCTTGAAGTTCCCCTTTCTTCCCTTTGTCCTTTTACTTTAAACTAGTGGTTTTGTTTACCATCAACACTTGATGCGTTTCTTGATTTCTACCTTCGTCGATTTCAGCATCACGAAGAGCTTGGGAATCGTTTCTGTTATCCCTTGCATATTATAGTTCATCATGAAGTTCAACTAACTTGGTGATGGTGACTAGAGAATTCTATCAATCATTATTTTATCGAGAAGATTAACTCCCACTTGATTCAAGCGATTGTAGTACCCAGACAATCTGAGCACATGCTCACTGCTTGAGCTATTCTCCTCCATCTTTTAGCTATAGAACTTGTTGGACACTTCATATCTCTCAACTCGGATATTTGCTTGAAATATTAACTTCAACTCCTGGAACATCTCATATGGTCCATGACGTTCAAAACGTCTTTGAAGTCCCGATTCTAAGCCGTAAAGCATGGTGCACTAAACTGTCAAGTAGTCATCATATCGAGCTCGCCAAACGTTCATAACGTCTGCATCTGCTCCTACAATCGGTCTGTCAACTAGTGGTGCATCAAGGACATAATTCTTCCATGCAGCAATGAGGATAATCCTCAGATCACGGATCCAATCCGCATCATTGCTACTAACATCTTTCAACTTAGTTTTCTGTAGGAACATATCAAAAATAAAACAGGGGAGCTAAACGCGAGCTATTGATCTACAACATAGATATGCTAATACTACCAGGACTAAGTTCATGATAAATTAAAGTTCAATTAATCATATTACTTAAGAACTCCCACTTAGATAGACATCCCTCTAATCCTCTAAGTGATCACGTGATCCAAATCAACTAAACCATAACCGATCATCACGTGAAATGGAGTAGCTTTCAATGGTGAACAACACTATGTTGATCATATCTACTATATGATTCACGCTCGACCTTTTGGTCTCAGTGTTTCGAGACCATATATGCATATGCTAGGCTCGTAAAGTTTAACCTGAGTATTCTGCGTGTGCAAAACTGGCTTGCACCCGTTGTAGATGGACGTAGAGCTTATCACACCCGATCATCACGTGGTGTCTGGGCATGACGAACTTTGGAAACGGTGCATACTCATGGAGAACATTTTTTATCTTGAAATTTAGTGAGAGATCATCTTATAATGCTATCATCAATCAAAGCAAGATAAGATGCATAAAATATAAACATCACATACAATCAATATAAGTGATATGATATGGCCATCATCATCTTGTGCTTGTGATCTCCATCTCCGAAGCACCGTCATGATCACCATCGTCACCGGCGCGACACCTTGATCTCCATCATATCATCGTTGTCGTCTCGCCAATCTTATGCTTCTACGACTATCGCTATCGCTTAGTGATAAAGTAAAGCATTACAGGGCGATTGCATTGCATACAATAAAGCGACAACCATATGGCTCCTGCCAGTTGTCGATAACTCGGTTACAAAACATGATCATCTCATACAATAAAATTTAGCAACATGTCTTGACCATATCACATCACAACATGCCCTGCAAAAACAAGTTAGACGTCCTCTACTTTGTTGTTGCAAGTTTTACGTGGCTGCTACAGGCTTAGCAAGAACCGTTCTTACCTACGCATCAAAACCACAACGATAGTTTGTCAAGTTGGTGTTGTTTTAACCTTCGCAAGGATCGGGCGTAGCCACACTCGGTTCAACTAAAGTTGGAGAAACTGACACCCGTCAGCCACTTGTGTGCAAAGCACGTCGGTAGAACCAGTCTCGCGTAAGCGTACGCGTAATGTCGCTCCAGGCCGCTTCATCCAACAATTTCGCCGAACCAAAGTATGACATGCTGGTAAGCAGTATGACTTATATCACCCACAACTCACTTGTGTTCTACTCGTGCATATGACATCTACGCATAAAACCAGGCTTGGATGCCACTGTTGGGTAACATAGTAATTTCAAAATTTTCCTACGCACACGCAAGATCATGGTGATGCATAGCAACAAGAGGGGAGAGTGTTGTCTACGTACCCTCGTAGACCGAAAGCGGAAGCATTAGCACAACGCGGTTGATGTAGTCATACGTCTTCACGATCTGACCGATCAAGTACCGAACGTACGGCACCTCCGAGTTCAGCAAACGTTCAGCCCGATGACATCCCTCGAACTCCGATCCAGCCAAGTGTTGAGGGAGAGTTTCGTCAGCACGATGGTGTGGTGACGATGTTGATGTTCTACCGACGCAGGGCTTCGCCTAAGCACCGCTAGAGTAATATCGAGGTGGACTATGGTGGAGGGGGGCACCGCACACGGCTAGAGGATCAAACGATCAATTGTTGTGTCTATGGGGTGCCTCCCTGCCCCCGTATATAAAGGAGAAATGGGGGTGCGGCTAGCCAGGGAGAGGGCGCGCCAGGAGGAGTCCTACTCCCACCGGGAGTAGGACTCCCCCCCCCCTTTCCTAGTTGGAATAGGATTCGGGAGAAGGAAAGAGAGAGGGGAAGAAGGAAAGAGGGGGACGGCCCCACTTGCCCTAAACCAATTCGGTTTGGGCCTTGGGGGGCACACCCCACACTCCCCTTGCTTTCCTCTATTTCCACTAAGGCCCATATAGGCCCATTAAGCTCCCGGGGGGTTCCGGAACCTCCGGGTACTCCGGTAAAATCCCGATTTCACCCGGAACACTTCCGACATCCAAACGTAGGCTTCCAATATATCAATCTTCATGTCTCGACTATTTCGAGACTCATCGTCATGTCCTTGATCACATCCGGGACTCTGAACAACCTTCGGTACATAAAAACATATAAACTCATAATATAACTGTCATCGTAACGTTAAGCGTGCGGACCCTACGGGTTCGAGAACTATGTAGAAATGACCGAGACACGTCTCTGGTCAATAACCAATAGTGGAACATGGATGCTCATATTGGCTCCCACATATTCTACGAAGATCTTTATCGGTCAAATCGCACAACAACATACGTTGTTCCCTTTGTCATTGGTATGTTACTTGCCCGAGATTCGATCGTAGGTATCTCAATACCTAGTTCAATCTCGTTACCGGCAAGTCTCTTTACTCGTTCCGTAATACACTATCCCGCAACTAACTCATTAGTTGCAATGCTTGCAAGGCTTAAGTGATGTGCATTACCGAGAGGGCCCAGAGATACCTCTCCGACAATCGGAGTGACAAACCCTAATCTCGAAATACGCCAACCCAACAAGTACCTTCGGAGACACCTGTAGAGCACCTTTATAATCACCTAGTTATGTTGGACGTTTGGTAGCACACAAAGTGTTCCTCCGGTAAACGGGAGTTGCATAATCTCATAGTCATAGGAACATGTATAAGTCATGAAGAAAGCAATAGCAACATACTAAACGATCGGGTGCTAAGCTAACGGAATGGGTCATGTCAATCACATCATTCTCCTAATGATGTGACCCCGTTAATCAAATGGCAACTCATGTCTATGGTCAGGAAACATAACCATCTTTGATCAACAGGCTAGTCAAGTAGAGGCATACTAGTGACAATCTGTTTGTCTATGTATTCACACATGTATTATGTTTTCGGTTAATACAATTCTAGCATGAATAATAAACATTTATCATGATATAAGGAAATAAATAATAACTTTATTATTGCCTCTAGGTCATATTTCCTTCATGCGAGTCCATCCGTCACACGACCTGTGAACGGGGGTACTCTGATGAACAATATGAAGTGCGTAAGCAATAATATTCACAATTTTATTTTATTACCATAATTTATGTTGAGTTTCATTTATTCATAGATATGTATTGACCCCCTTGTTCAAATTAGATGTTTCGGATGCGGGATGAACTCCTAGCACCAGATCGTATGCGAGCAATCCAAGAGGAATTGACGGCATTCTTCCTTGACCACGTGATCGCTGAAGACGGAGAATACTATGTGGACCCTGTGTTCATATATAATTAGGAGATTATATTGTAAGAGATAATTATTGTATATATGTAGCTGGTAGTGTCGGATAGATATACAAGAACTTGTTGTTCGACCAATCTCTCGGAGAAGGAGAGGTGATCGATATCACTTCTCTCTGTATGCATATGTTCATGACGATCTTCTGTTTACTTCATTTGCTTACTAGCTAGCGTGTCTAGTCCTCTCTATATATACGTATATATGCGTCGACCAAGCACGGACATAAGAGAGGACACTTGATGACACAGACTACCCATAGTGGAGAGTAACTTAGACTAGTAACATGCATGTTACTAGTCTATGTTACTACCTCTATAGCGAGTAGTAACATATGTGTAGTGGCATGCAACACTTCATTTATTAGGTTATAGACTCATCTTCTCTTGGTGACTACCCATAGTGGGGAGTAACTTAGACTAGTAACATGCATATGTTACTAGTCCATGTTAACTACCTCTATAATGGGGAGTAACATATGTGTGGTGTCATGCAACTCTTCATTTATTAGGTTGTAGACTCATCTTGTCTTGGTATGTGTGATGTTACTCATAGTATGAGTAACTAGTTATGTTATTACATGCCTCTCTTTCATCATTAATTACTTGTCAAGTCATCTATTTTGTCTAGATAAGTGTGAGGTCACCATCTATGTTACTCCCACTGTGGGTAGTCCTAGCTATGTTACTCAATTTGTCTCTCTCCTCATTAATTAGCTGCCACATCATCTTTTTTTCTTAGGTGTCATCTATGTTAAACTCTATGTTACTCCCAGTATGGGTAGTCTAAGAAAAAAAGATGATGTAACAGTTAATTAATGAGAGAGACAAATTGAGTAACAGAACTAGTTACTCACACTATGAGTAACATCACACATACCATAATAAGATGAGTCTACAACCTAATGAATAAAGTGTTGCATGACACTACACATATGTTACTCCCCATTATAATAAATGTAGGAGTAACATAAGGTCCAACTCATCAAATTTGCTTATGTGGCAAAGATTTAATGAGGAGAGAGAGATTATTTGAGTAACATAGCTAGTTACTCATAATAAGAGTAACATCACACATACCAAGACAGGATGAGTCTACAAGCTAATAAATAAAGTGTTGCATGGCACCACGCTTATGTTACTCCCCACTATAGAGGTACTCCCTCCGGTCCTTTTTACTTCACGTATGAGATTTGTGTCAAGTCAAACTTTGCAAAGTTTGACCAAATTTATATTAAAAAATACCAACATCTACAATACCAATATACATAATATGAAACTACATTTCACAATGAATTGAACAATATTGATTTGGCATCGTGAATGTTGGTACTTTCTTCCATAAATTTGGTCAAAGTAGAGATACTTTGACTTCAGACAAAACTTATATGCAGACTAAAAAGAATCGGATGGAGTAGTAACATAGAGTAGTAACATCTGCATGTTACTACTCTAAGTCACTCCCCACTGGACAAGTGAAAGGCAGACCCTCTCGTCCCCCGCGTCGCCTCCCCGAGCGAGGCGACCGGGGGCTCCTCCCTTTCCTCCTCCAGCGCTCCATCTCTCCCTTCCCTCCTCCCACCGCCACCAGCGAGCGCCGCCGGGCCTTGCCCGCGTGGTGCTAGCAGCGGCAGGTCTGTCCTTTCCCGCCCGCAGATCCCCCTGCTTGGGCCGTGGTGGCTGGCGGTGCTGCCTTTCGACCAACGGTGGTGTTGTGTGCCATGATGGCTCTCGACGCTACAGCACGGCCGTTGGTCGTGGGGCGGCACGGTGGCGTTGGGGGCTAGCGGCGCCCGCCCGGCCCAGATCTGGGCCTGTTTGGGCCCCATCTGGGTTGGGGCAGGCTGATGGCTCGACACTCAGCGGCGTCACTCCTTGGTAGTGGGGCAAGGCAGCGGCAGTTTGCGGGCAGTGATCACCTCGTTGGTCAGGAGTTGCAACGAGGTGACAGGGACTCCCCGGGCCCAAGTGGGCCCGGCCAGGCCGTCGGGGCCTGGCAAGTCCTCGTCGTCGCGTCCGATCGGCTCCACACATGCGGTGGATGTTGTCCCTTCCCCCGGTCGAGTGGTGGTCGCTCTTGTGGCCGTTGTCTCCTTTCCCTTTCCAGGCCTCTTGTTGGCAGCTTCAGAGAGATGGCGAGGATGGTTCGGTAACCGTTGTGGCA
The DNA here is from genome assembly GCF_018294505.1 of Triticum aestivum. NCBI lineage: Eukaryota > Viridiplantae > Streptophyta > Magnoliopsida > Poales > Poaceae > Triticum > Triticum aestivum. The sequence continues at coordinate 546,285,622 of NC_057800.1, forward strand.
CGGGCTGGTGGGCGGCTGAGTGGGTGGTCCACTACGAAGTGCCTGGTGTGATGGTGGTGGTTGTGGATCGGGAGAAATCCCTGGCGGCTTGCCCGACACCGACACGGTGACGCCTGCGGGCGCCGCCGGACCTTCCTGAAGGGTGTCGGGTATATCCCTTCCCCACTACCCCACGCGTATCGGGGGAAACCCTAGGACTTGTTCAGACAACAGCGACGGCATCATCGCATTCTTTCTTGAAGGTGTTGCTTGTGTGTGACGCTTCGGAATGTTGGGGACGCAGTGGTACTTCTCCGGTGGGTGCAGCGGTTGTCAGTCTTCTTCTCTTTGTCGATTTGCCGGTGTCGGCATTTGTTTCTTTTTTTCATTTTGAGCTTGTTTGTGATGCAGTCCCAGCGAGTTAGATGTATCAGATGGTTAATTTATATAATATAAAGTGGGGAAAAGTCTTTATCATCAGTTTCCCCAATGAGTAGTCTTTACTGATCTAAGTTACTAGTGGGTAGTTTGAGCTATCTACCCCTCAACGAGACCCGCATTGAATATGTGGCGGAGGTGTCGATGGACCCTTTTGAATGATCATCAATAATCTCTACCTTACCTAATAATAAAGTAAATTGGATTTTTTTCGTCCGTCATGGCATTTTTCAGAAAGGTCCCTTTATTTCAGAGAATTCAACCCGCAGTCCTGTTTTAAGTTGAAACGAATCGTTATTTTCGTATTTTACACAAAAATCTCTGTCTTTTCTTGAAACCAAACCACCGTACGGATTTAAGTCACACCCGAACTGTTATTTTACATTTTTTAAACCCCCTAATGTTTTAGGTAATTCATTCGCGGATCATATTTAAGTCAAACAAATGCTTTTTAAAATCATCCATATCTTTTAAACCGTAACTCCGATTTGAACATGTTATATATAAAATTTGATTAGAAAAACATGTAGAATATGAATATGAGATTATTTTTACCTGTTAAGTATTTTTAAATATTATTTTAGAATATATTTGATTCAAAGCAAATGATTTTTTAAATTATCTGTATCTTTTAAACCGTAACTTCGATTTTTAACATATTATATATAAAATTTTATTAGAAAACTGTGTGGAATCTAAATATGATGTTAATTTTACCTGTTAAATATTTTTAAAATATTGTTATGAAAGCAAACTTATAATTTATAGCGCAAGATCCGTTTTTTTATACCGGCGGCGATCCAGATTGCAAATAAACACCCCATTATAACCATATAGGGAAAAGAAAATATCGATAACTACACATGCATTCCTCTGAAAAATGTCGCAGGGGAAAACAATAAATTTCTCATTGCGAGAGTGAGAGAAAGCGAGCGAGAGAGAGAGGGAGGGAGAGGGAGGAGAGATGAAGAGAGAGACGCCTTAGGATTAACCATATTCAACACACGCTTTTTATTGTTTTGTGTGAACACCGAGGCCATCACTGGCGAGGGTGAGAAGGAGGATAAGCGGCAGCACAAATATGATGCCTCGCAAAAATAAAAGAGATGGACCTATTGTGGTCTTGAGTGATGGTTGTTGAGTTAAGAGTGTGTTATGTTTTCTCTCCCGTTGCAACGCACGGGCTCTATTGCTAGTACTAATAAACCAGTGGTTGCTTCTGGTTGTACGTCGCCGGCCTTTTTGCAAAAAAGCCCTTGTGATTTTGGATATTCAACTCGCAATCCTTGTGATAAATCAACCTGAACGGGTGCTGGGAGAGAAAAGAAGAAAAGAAAAAACATAGCCCAGCCACCCGCACGCCCCGGCTCAATCTCCACCTCCAGATCGTCCCCACCTCCTGCCACGCCCGGCCTGCCTCACTGCGGGCCGCCGGCCCACCCCAACGTCGCTGCGCGCCACTACCGCCATCCCTGCCGGCGCACCTGCCTAAGTCAGGACATCAACCAAAAGAGGATGAGATATATGGGTCATCTTTGGCCATGAGAAATAAAGGAGGATCCAAAATAAGCAGCATGTGTGATATGCCCAACTCGGGGAGCGCTCCTCTTCGGCGCCCCCTCAGCGCCCGCTAAGGTAGTTGGCGCTCGAAGGAGCGCGGTAGTGGGCCGGCCCAGTATTGATCGCACCAGATGCTCAAAAAACAAACGTACGAAATGTTGCAGCGGGTGAGACTCGAACTTGCACGCAACTGCTGACGGACTTGGCGCTTCTACCACTACACTAGGATGGTGTTGAGTTATATGCAAGTAAACAGTCCTATTTGACCATGTTTGAGCCCCAGAACAAAAATATTTCGAAAAGGGAGGAAAATTTGAACAAGAATTCACAAATTTTAAAAAAGTTCGTCGATTTTGACAAAAGGTCACGGTTTTCGAAGAAATTTTCACAAAAATATCATCAATTTTTCAAAAAAGTTCACCGGATTTTGAAAAGGTTCATCAATTTTGAGAAAAAATCACGAATTTCAAAAAAGTTCACCGAATTTTGAAAAAGTTCATCGATTTTGATTAAAAAAAGTTCACGGGTCTGAAAAAAGTTCACGGGTCTGAAAAAAGTTCACTGATTTTGATAAAAGAGTTCATGAATTTGGAAAAAGTTCACCCGATTTTGAGAAAAAGTTCACAGATTTAAAACAAGTTCATCGGTTTTGGTAAAAAAGTTCATCGATTTTGGAAAAATTTCACAAATTTTGAAAAAGTTCATTAATGTTGAAAAAAAGTTCACCAAAAATTGAAGAAAGTTCATTGATTTTGAAAAAAAGTTCACAGATTTAGGAAAAGTTCACGCATTTGAAATAATGTTCATCAATTTTGAAAAAAAGTTCACAAATCCGAAAAAAGTTCATCAGTTTTGAAAAAAGTTCTTGGATTTTGAAAAAAAATCATGAATTGAATAAAGGAAAAGGAAAAGAAAAAAGAAAAAGGGAAAAAGAAAAAAAATTGAAAAACTGAAAGAAAAAAGAAAAGAAAGTAGAAAAAGAAGAAAAGGGAACAGTCATCACGAAAGGGCTTCGTGGTCGGGTGGTTACTGGAGTTTGTCGAGACCAAGAGATCCCTAGTTCGATCATCACACACGCGGAGTAGGGGTGTGCGCCGGTTTGCGATTAACACAGTAACGGGCGCAGCAGGCGCCGAATAGGCGGCGAGCTCCAAGGCAGGGTGGCTGCTGTTGCTGTTTGACTCCCTGGAGAAAACATGTGAGAGAGATTAGAGAGGGAGGATGAAAAGGGAAATGCCGAGGAAGAGAGAGAGGAGGAGACGGACGGGTAGCTGGCTGTCCTGCTGGAGGAGGCTCGGGGCAGAGGAGCTACTCTCCCGGCGCGGTTGGAGGTGGCAGGGAGGCAGCACGGGGCGGCTGCTCTCAACCAGATGAAGAGAAAAAGGGGATTTTGCTTTGAGTATGAATGAGAAAGGGAGAAGAAACGGGATAAGAAAGTGTGGAGCCTTACAGATAAGAGATGGGACTGTGTTTCCTAAAAAAAAATAGAGTTGTGTATTCCCTTAAAGAAAAAGAGACAGACTGGGTAGTGCATATCTACAGGGACATAAAACCCAATAACGGTGGCGTCAATGGCGCCTCCTCGCGCATGCCACGTTAGCAGAGGCGCACTGTGCGACGCAGCCAATGACGAAAGAGGCAACGCTCAGTCCTTTCCTCCTCGTTGGCGCACGACCCGATTGGATCGTTTCCTTCCCAACGAAGGCAGGTCCGCAAATGTCACACGTGCACGTCTTCCTCTCCCCCACACGCCGTCGGCCGCAGCTGCCTCCTCCTCTTCTCGCTTGTCTCACTCCTCTCGCTCAAGAAGATCCGCGGGACACTGCTCTGCCTCTTCTCTCTGCCCGCGGTGCATCCCCTCTCCTCTCATCCTCCCAGCCAGGGTTGTCGCCGCCGCCCCCATCCATGAATCCGGACTCGCCGAGGTGGCTAGCAGGGGCCCTAAGGTCGATGGCGCCGAGGAGGTGCAGAGCGATTTTATCATGCTGGGTCGAGGGGCGGCCGAAGCGAGTTGGCCATGGATATGGCCGTCTACGGCGCCGTCGTCAGACAGAGAAGGGGAGGGAGGGTGAGATGAAGAGAGGAGGGAGACGGAGACGGAGAGCCCATGGAGGAACTCCACCAAGAGCAGATCTGGCCAACGGTGATAAGGCGGCGATGCCCCCCTCCACCTTCGTGCAGTCACCCAGGTACGCATCCATCTTCCTTCTCCCCTATGCATTTGTTGTTTCTTGCTAATTTATTGTACACTGCTCTGTCTCTCTGACCCTTTCAATTTGGCCTTGCCTTGTGCTTGCTTGTACCTATTCGACTCAAAAGGCTGAAGAGTTCAATGGCAATACATTTTACTCCAATATCAATACTTGTTCTGCAGCTAATTTTGGAGTTTTACTAATCAGGAGGTCCAGCAAATGTATTTTGCACAAAATTTATCTAGGAAGCATCTGATGAAGTATTAGTTTGAGAAGCAGGAGATGATGAGGTACGGCCTTTTCCAGTATATGTTTTCACTTATCTTTCCCAGTTATTCTTAGGCATCCTTTGAGGAGAGGTTCATTTTTATTTTTGAGGTTCGTGTTATTAATTTGTCTCATTTAAGTGGCATAGGGTGCATGGAAATTTCTATGAAACTAGCTGCAATTTATTAATGTCACTCAAAGAGGGCCAAGCAAAGGTTTGAGTGACAATGTGCAACCCCTTCCTGCTAATTTCAACTGTGTCATGAATTCTTGTGTTGCTGCTATTCTGAAGGGTGACATGTCATTATTGTTGATGATTTAGTGCATTCTAGTGGAACTCTTAGAAAATGCCAGGTTACAATTCTGTTACAATCGCTGATGGGTACAGTCTTGTGCCATCATTTCAAGTTGTCGGACCAAAAACTTAATGCCCTTCAGAATTCAAATTTTACCCGAGTCCACATTTGATAGTATTACCAGCAGGCTTAGTCATGTAAAGTTAAGACGTTCAATTTCATTCCTTCTCCAAACCTGGTAATAGAGTATGTGGCATGCGAATTTTCATGTTGTGGGTCAATTTGGTGTGACATATTTACTTCGTATCATTGTTCAGTGAAATGGAAGTAATACATTTCAAGTGTCAATTATGATGCTACATGTGACTTATAGTCGCATATACTGTGTTGTTCCTTTTTGCCCCATGAGTATTTATGTTCTGTTCATTCTGCAGAGAGTTTTGGCTGCTTATGTTGTCGCAAAAGTTACTGCTCATGTCACTCAAACTGTGTTCCCCAGTCAGCCGTATGAACAGTTCATGACCGTGAATTCTGGTAATTGGTGATTTCTCAATGTTCCCTAATTTTCAGCTAGGCAAACTTCACTTTGCTCATTCTTTCTCTTAATTCCAGCTGGGCCAGCTGAGCAGTTTGATTACTTCTGGTGGAGTACACACAAGACAATCTGCAGAATACATTCATGAAGATGATGACACCCTTCTAATCAAGCTTGGAGACGGCACCGTGAGCTGCGACACTCGCTTCATGCTTCGAACTGACAAGCGGGCCACCCATGAAGACGACCTGGTCATGTTTCGCCACCACGCCAACATCCAGGAAGGCGACATCTGCACCTTCCATTTCAAGCGCAAGGAAAGGTGTTGCCTCTCCCTCATCATCCATTGTCTCTAGATGTAACGCCTCAGTAGCACATATGTGTGTATATATGAACCATCTATCGTCTTTAGCTTATCTCTAACACTTAATAATCCTGCATTGTGGCCTGATGAAATTTGCTTTTCTTTTGGAGACCGCTTGTTTTCTGGAGCATCTTAGACTTTGATTTCAATTCAATGTTGTGCTCTATCATCCATCTTATAAGACAGTCACCTATCTGATAATATGAACCTATTACCTTGCTATGCTTGCTATGCCTCATGATTGAATACTTTTCTGCCAAGCTTGTATTAACTCTATTCATATTTTAACAACTGAGCTAATCTGACACGCATATATGCATGTTTACAACTGCGCCACCAAGGCAGGTGCGCAACGGACCGCATAGGAGGCGCACCCAGGGCGCGCCCCAGCCACTAGTGTGGTGCATAGGTAGCATAGATGACTGATGCACCCGTACACACATAAAAAACATATAGCCTGCACATCCAATCAAATATAAAATTGTCTCTAATCCCTGTTCATAGAAGTGCAATAAGCCACCAACGCTAGAATACAAACGTTTATATGCATTGACAATAGATTCTTTAGTTGATCTTAGATGGACATGTATCAGATCAAGAAAAGAATATGTTTATTGTACACTCATTAATCTGTCGATGGCTATTATTAACTTAAACTGCAAGCCAAAATGGATGCACAATTTTGGAAAGGGACTGCGAAAAAGAAATAAGACATTATTGCACAAAACAACAGTATATTCTGATGCTTATATGCATTGCAATTAAATAAATTTATGAGTACCTCACATGCTCTATTTATGATGCAAAGTCTAATCATTTTATTTTTGATCCACAACAAATTTCTACATTCTAGAAAACTCTCATGGATGCCAAGGAACAAAGAAGGAAAACAGACAAGAGAGCGATACACACGGATGACCAAAGAAGAAGAAAACATGAAAAACTGAAAAAGCATAAAGAAGCCTATCAACAAAACAAAAGAAATGAAGATTCACTCAAGTTGTAAAAAAAATATACCCAATGAAGAAAGAAGTATGCAAATATGGAGCCAACACAAAAAGGCAAAAAATGCACACGAGAAAGGCAGAAATATGCAAATATGCATTCAAAGCAATAGAAAGATAGAATAGAGCAAACTAAATCTAGCTATGGATTGAGCGCAACGGACTAAGCAAAAGATTCAATTGCGATGAAGAATCTTGCATATGTAAATGAAAAGAAGTATTGCTTGTACGATATTTTTATTACCAGTACTGTAATATAAAGATAGGGTGTTCATCCAATTTTATGGCTATGATTTATGTCTCATATTATAATCTAAAGAATTTTATTGTTAATTCATCCATCCTTTTTGTCATCATCAAACTTAACCTTTACCTGGCCAACCTAATTCATGGCAATTGGTGTTTGCTCCGTTGTTAAGCATGCTTCTGATAATTAAGCCGTGATACTGTTTTAATTTTTAAGTGATAAACAGACAATAAGTTTCATTTTCCTAGAAAATCCCCTATAGTTTTCGGTAATTAACCCGCAATACTATTTTAAGTGACCTGAAGAAAAAGTTTTAATTCTTACAGAGTTCCCTACAGTTTCTGAAAATCAACCCATAGTCTGTATCATATGTTTTTCAAAAATCTTCATATCTTTTCAATCACAATTTCAATTCTAACATGTAATATATGAAATTTGATTAAAAATGTGCAGAAACTGGATATGACGTTATTTTGCCCATTCAATAGTCAAAATGTTGTTTAGAGTGCAACCATCTATAATCACGCATGCACGCGACAACAAAACCTTGCAAGGAGAAAATAAAATAAATTAAGGGCGTGTGTGTCTTTTTACTCCCGTTGCAACGCACGGGCTCTTTTGCTAGTTTATTGTTAAAGGGTAGGTGCTAGAGTAATTTTTTGGTAACTCTATCAAAGAAAAATTATTGGGGGAGAGAAGAACTGCTGGAGATACTCTTGTTACTATTCTCATCAAAAGAATAACATCAGTTTCTCTCACAAAAGACGCAATAGATTATTACAGGATGCAGTGAGCAAACCAATTTCTAAATTTCTAGAAGCTAAGTTCCATACGACCAAAATTCAGCCCAATTTTTTGAGGAAAACATTCTGCTCAGTCTATCAAAACTGTAGAAAAGAATCAGTCTGCCATGTATCTTTTTGCTAACACTTCCGTCTTGTATTAGTTCCGAATCTCGCAAAACTCCCTGCAATCTTCTGCACTCCACACGGAATTGTCGACATCTGAGAGCAATGTGCGAACAGAGAGCAGTTAGCTAACACGTCACTACAAGAAAACGTAGCTTGGAAGCTGCAAATAAATACTCCCTCCGCCCCAAAGTAAGTGTCACTATAATATGCATAGGCTGAACTTCGATAGATGAAAGATGCTATAATATGCTACTATTAATACATAGATGAAAGATGTACTCCCTCTGTAAAGAAATATAAGAGTGTTTAGATTACTATTGTAGTGATCTAAACGCTCTTATATTTCTTTATGGAGAGAGTAACATGGAAACTTTGTACTTTTAACAGAGGCTGAACTGAGAAAATAACATGGAAACTTTGTACTTTTATTGGAGCAGTGACTAACCCTCTCTTACATGCGTCGTATCTGTGAAGGTCCCAAAGGTGCTTCAAAGAACACTAGTCTTTTTATATATGCTTATAACAAGATGTAGTCATTACCAAGAACTACACCCAAAACTGATCCGTGTATGGGGTACAAACAAGTTCAACATGTAACAGGCTAAAATGATTACTGAGAAGGAGCCATACCTGATTTGAAGTGGAAACAAAACACATCGATTTTTTCAGAGTAGCTTGGATTGAAGAATTTCAGATCTAGAAAGTTGAAAAGCGACACCTAGCATATTAGATGATTGAGATCTATAATAGGGGAGCAAAGAAAATTATTGGGGAGCAAAGAGTTCTTACAATATTGGTAAAAATGATTACCTGGAACACTGAAGGAGCACTGTTGCTGCATTCCGAATGCTCAGACAAAAATAAGAGTGTCACATTTCAGTATCTTTCAAATGAGAGATCCATCGTAATTCTCTTTGGGTAATGATGGTATAGGTCAATATTTGACTCTGGTGGAATATTTCTCAGTTGCCAGAAGAAACTACTTCAGCAAAAGAAACGCCTGATGGCCTGAAGATGTCGTTCTCTCTGACTACTCTGTTGAAGTCAAGCTTGAAGGAACGTGAACTATATGTCTTGTTAAGCAAACTTATCGGGATCCTCAGAGTTTGCTTTCGCCTGCCTTTCCCCTTTACAAATATCCTAAAGCTACCCTCATCTTCATTCTTCATGCTGCCTCCCAGCTTCGTTCCACCAATATCAAATATGCTATCTCCTGGCTTGTCAGGATTAAGTGCAGCATTAACAGCATCCTTTAACTCTTTGTCATGTTCCTCTCCCAAAAATTTATTGCTGATCAAATTACCACTGCATACCTCCACAGGGACCTCCATTTCCTCCCTTACTGCAACCATATTGCTGTCCAGCGAAGGTCCTATACTAACAACAGCTGCATCAGATAGAACATGTGTATCTGCTAAAGACTGAGAAATAGTGTCAGCAACATGTGGGCTGGGGGTGTAAGTGACTGGATGATTGTTTGACCATGCTGGTCCAGGCACAAACTCAGATGCAGCTGGGCTCATGTAAGGTTGCCATCCATAATGGTTAGGGCGAAAAATAGTGGTGTTCATGGGAAATGTGCTGCTTGGAACCATCTGCGGTTGACTATATGGTGGATAAAGAAATGGCACATGATGCAAGAGATTAGGAGACCGAGAAGCAGGAGGGTACAAATGATGTGGGGATGTGCACAGCGGAGGACCGTTTGGCACCATATTTGAATGTCCAGGATGCATGGAGACATTCATAGGCCAAGGGCCGACACCTGGAACAGCACCTGGTGGTGGGAGACCGACACTTACAGCAAGTGGGCTAAGGATAGCTGGAGGAGACGGATTGAATGGAGGTGCAGCAGCAGATAGCTTCTTATTAGACATCTCTCTTATATCAATATTACTTAGAAGCAAGTCAGGCTTTGACTTCTCACTTTCAACACCTCCAACGCCTCCCTGCATACTTGTTGTATGTGCTGAAACTGTAATAGGTTCACTATTAGTAGGTAGAGATTCTTCTAGAAATTGTATGCCAGACTTTCCACTATTTTCAGCTTCTGTGGGTACTGTTGAATCTGAGAACTCAGTGGCTGCACCAAAATTGTCACTACTTGTTGGTTCTTGATCTTTGTTATTACTGAGTAAGGTCATGTCTGTCTTAATATCTGCAGGGCCACCGCCAGAAGGTTTCTCAGTATTTGATGTTAATTTATCTGGTAAACTATCTTTCCCCGTGTCGTCAATCTCATGTTCCCTATGTGACTCTTCTCTTTGTTCTGAATGCTGCATTTCTGTTGGCACAACGCTTACCTCTTTGGAATTATTGGTACTTGAGGACACGGACCTCTGGTCCACTTGAACTGTATCTACCAAGGAATCCTTCATTTCTTGTGCGATAATTTGACCAAGTGATGGTTGCAGTACATCATCTTTAGGTTTTTGTATTTGAGTCTTGGCTATTGTACCTGGACGTGCCAATGCAACATCTTTGTATGATGGTGGGTTTCCGGTACTTTCAACCCAAGGTCCATGTGGCTCACTTCCTTTCAGATCTGCCGAACGATTGTGTACATGTGAATAAGCTATTTGGGATTCTTCTTTACCACCCATCTGCTCTGTGAGCCTAGAAGTATCTTGCACTTCTGAGGATGCTGTCCCTGGCTTAATCCGGTAGGTCATAGCCTTGTATATCTTACGACCAAACCTGGCACTTGATGTCTGGACTTTCATATGCTGCTGAGGATCTGCGTATGCTGCAGGTACAATAGTTTTCTTCTTTAAGAAGTAATAACGGTTATTTGAATAGGAATTCCTTGGCTTATATTGGGAAGCATCTGTCGGAGCATGATTGTCAGGGTCATACGTCCTTCTGATGGCAGGACGGTAATGCTTTATCTGTTTTCCTAAAACTGCAGCTGTTTTAGGTCTTTGAACAGGCTGCCAACCATCATCCTGTTCTTCATCAAAAACTTCCTCAGGTGAACTGATGTTCATCTCAGCTCTCTCTACCAGTTGTTCAGAAGGTGGTGAAGCCTCCACGGATAAAGGACTCTCTTTAACCTCAGTTTCAGGAATATCCATGATCTTAGCACTATCATCTTGCAATGGCCCCTTAATTCGTTTTTCCTCGTCTGTGATTGCAATAGCAGAATCTCTTGGAGATATATCAGGACTTTCTATGTTTGAATTCTCACTCGAATGTGATAAAACCTGACAGGACGAGTATACAATGAATAAATTCTGCCATGTACAGTAATGCTAAAATACTAAATGTCAAGTTACTTGAGTGATAACATGAATGCTTTCATGGAAGAAAAATGTAGTGTAACTTTTAGCATTGTGGAAAAAGGAAACCAGGTTCATTGAGTTCCAGATATACAGGAAGGGCCGGAATTGTGTAGGTAGAAATCATATTGGTAACACTACAGAATAAATGAGAGCCACCGGCACAGGTTCAATCCACGAAAGATACAAAATATTATTGCATGTTATCTACTTAGTCATTATGTAAACCGAAATATACTATTTTGCTGCCTGTTAACTTTGTTGTGAACAATTGTAAGTCTCCCTTTTTCTCTTCGAGAAACTGACCAATTGCACTATGAGTTAAATATTCATTTAATACTAGTATTACACTATGGTAACCATCTCGCAGCTCTTATTTCTCTCTGCCTTAGTTAAACTTGTTCCTTAATGAGAACATAATCATTATCTTGAAAACAATTTTAGCCGAAGTAAAAATTAGCAACTAACCTTTATGCTTGAGTACCTCCTCTTGCCTGATTCAGAATCTCTTCCTCTGTTTTCTTTGTTGGGATTGATGTAATCAAGAAGATCAGATACACTGCAAGGGCAAACAAATACAGTTACTATAGCATCTGTATAGTCCAAAACAGTGTACATTATCCAAATATCTATGATAACTGATACCAGATTATGTGCTGTGCACTAGCTAGCACAACACAATAGAAGTTTCTCTAGGATTAATTTTGCTTTCATTGGCAGAACTAAATCGCACCTTAGGTGTCCTTTACTAGCTATTGATGCATCGGGTTTTCGGGTTCCATTGCGGGCAGCTTCTTGTTGCTCAATTACTTTTGATTCAAAGTATTCAAGCCAGGCTGCAGCATCCTGTAACGTGGAAGGCAACAATATTAAGATTGTCCTTGCAAATAATTGAAAAGGGAATGGTTCTCTTCATATAGCTAAGGTAATAGTTCAAGTGGGAAAAGAATCGAGGTACTTCTGTTACTAACTAGATGCCATTTGGGCATTGACTGGCTCTCAAATGCACAATTAGTATTACAGAAGTACTTTGATGGAAAATCTACTAATATTATCTTCATATTTAAAATAAAATACATTAGTTTATATTAGTGCTCAAAGTTAATTCTTTTATACTAAATGTATTCTAAAATGACATCCATTGGTAACAGAGGGAGTAGGTTTTCAGCATTACAATAATATCATTTAGTAGAACTGTAGAAGTAAACCTGAGTCCGAAGATCATCTGGTCCAAGCTTTGCACGAAGAATTTGCAAGGTTGTCTGCTCATGCTGAACACTCAACGAATAAGCTTCCATCAATGAGAGAGCAATGGCGATAGCATGGTAGCTTGCAGCAGTCTACACAAAACAGAAGAATATGTCACTTGAATCTAACAGTTAATCATGGAAAATGATAAAACAAAACACTTATTTCTGGCTCTGAAATGCATCGAGGCACTTTTGTGTTTTCTTGAGTTGTGGAACATGCAAGCGACTACTTCTCCCATGCTCCCGTCATTCTCGGACGATGAGCCAGCACGGACACCCTCCGTCACTTCCTCAACTTAGTCCTCCGCACGCAACTTGGCGGGGCATCCAACACCGTTTACCCTGCCGCCGCGCTGGTCGCCAGGGGTGGGGCTGTGCATCCTAGGCCACTTGCGCAACAGCCGAGACCACCCCCTCCTCAACCGGTGCAGCAGTCGCCACCCCCGTCGCCGCACTAAGTGGCTAGGGACACGGGTGGTGCTGCTAAGCTTCATGCACTAGCCAATGCAACCAAAAGTCCGAACTGATGAAAAAGGCTAGGCAATCCACATATACACTTCAACAGGTGCGACCGGTGCTGGCCACCCGCAGGGCCAGAGAGGTCTTCCCCGGAAGCCTCCACGGCGAACCGGAGCATGAAGAGGACGCGGCTTCCATGACGTGAGGTGGTGCTATCCGCTCAGCCGACTGCGTCACTAGCGCTGGCACCTCCGGTAGTCTGGCTCCATCCAGCTCTTTGAGCTTGGACCGGGTGGTAGCGGTGCCCGTGCCGTCTCTTCGGGCCACTCACATGCTCATCTTTCATGTGGCTGTAACGGCTAACCCCATTGTTGCAGGCGGCGAGTGGGCCGACCCATGCCCATTCTTATTGGTCCGGAAAGGCACATCCTTGGCTATTGTCGGTACAGCTCGCATGCTTGACATGATCAAGGCCAAAGCCAAGCAATGGGTGTCGACGGGTGCGAGGGGTCTGGCAGCTTTGCTCCAAGTGTTGGCCGTGTATAGCGATTAGAGGGATCGTGCTGTAATTAAAGGGTGTTGCCCTTCTTAGGGCTTCTACAAACTCTTCTTTCTACCAATCCACTGCGACACAAAGCTTTTACCGAAAAAGGGTTTCCCCCCGCTTTGTATTCCAAAGCAACCAACACCATGCACATAGCATTGCTAGGGCAAGCAGCACATCAAGCCCAAAAGAAAAAGAAGAAACAAATGCCAACAACGGCAGCTCGACAAAGCACGGATGACCCGCCACCGTTGCGCCCTCCGGAAACAAACCACCACAGCCCGAGGCTCCGATCCGCCACGTACCAAGCAGCACCTCCAAGAAGGGATGCGACGCCAACGACGTGCCCGGACATGTCCTAGGGTTTCCCCCGGCACGCGGAGGGAAGTGGGGGATGGCTACCACCGACACCCTCCAGGAAGGAATGGTGGCACCCGCCGGTGTCACCGCATCGGAGCCGGACAGACCGGTACTGAGTGCACTAGGCCAACATATCGAAGGGTCCCTATCCAAACCTGTTTAGGAGAAGACGCAGTCAACCCAATAGATGTGTAATAGTTTCCTCCACCTTATCACAGAGAGGACATTTTGTGGGGTGAGGTAGGCCTCGGCGTAACCAACCGAATGCTTCCCATAGTAATCCTGATGTAGTTCCTTGGTTATGCAAGTATCCAGCTAACTTGAAGCTCCATGCATGTACCTGATACGTCTCAAATATATCTATTTTTCCAAGCACTTTTGCTATGATTTTGTCCTCTTAACTTCCCGACGTTCTTTATGCACTTTTGCCATGATTGTGTTACATCTATTACATATTTGATTTCATCCATGCGACGTCCATTATTCACTCCCATGCCTACGCTTTTCATACTTGTTGATCTCTTTACGTTACTCTTGTTCTTGGCAACTGCCGGGAATTGCTGCTTTTGTTACTATTTCCACAGCCACAACTACAATCACTGCATCGCTTTTTCTACTAATAGATTATGTCGAGCAAGTATTCTTTTTCAGGTGTGGTTGAATTGACAACTCAACTGCTAAGGATTATAAGTATTCTTTGGCTCCCCTTGTGTCAAATCAATAAACTTGGGTTGTAATACTTTCCTCAAAGATTGTCGCGATCCCCTACACTTGTGGGTCATTAATACCACACCAATGTTGCTCATCATGATTCTACAATTTTTTTGAGATTAGAACCACGGATGTGCACACCACAATGAATGCACATACCGTGTGGCAACATGAGGGGACAACCTTGTAAGCTCATATCTAGAATTGTGGAGGCCAGGAAAAATCTCCGGCTGCAAGGAGCGTGAGGAAGTGCTTTCCCATAAGGCGGATTTATGTGAGGGCCAAGGCAAGCAAGAAAGACTTGAAATCTAATGCGTGGAATCATACTCCCATATCGTTGACAGATTTTTTTGTCGTGTCCTAATAGCGGTACTAGAATGAGTACATGGATTTGTAGTCGCGGGAACGTCACGTCAAGCTACTGGTGCATCTAGAACAAAGAATGGGACACACGATATAGCGAGGTTCAAGCCCCCAAGGTGGGTGAAAGCGCAACTTCCTGCCTTACTATTTTTCTTATATGCGGGGATAATACAAGGGATCGATTACAATGTCAGGAGAGGGGGGGGGTACTCGGTGAATTGTGGTCTATGTTTTTAAGGCGACGCCTTACCGCCTTAGGGAGGGGGGCGCTTTGGCGCCTAGGCGGGAGCTTTGGACGCCTAGGCGCCCAAAGCGGTCGATTTTCCAAAGCAGAGGGGGAGCGCTTCGACGCCTAGGCGTCGCCTTAGGGACGCTTTAAAAACATAGATTGTGGTAACTCGACGAGATATGCCAGGTCTCGACGGGAAGCGTCGAAATCTCTACATGGTGTATAGGATCTAGGCTATGCGAAACCGGATCTTGGCCTTATATAGCACTGCCATGGCGGTCGCCATGTCAGTGCCATCAGACATGTAGGTGGTAGGAGTCCGGACTGGTATTGATATCAAAACATTCAGCCTTTCCTACGTATCCTATAGGGATTCCTTATATGTCGCATGGTAAGTTTCCTCCTTGGTCGATGATGCCTCTCTTGGGCTCTGTGGCCCATACCCTGGCCCAGAGGGGTCCAATGATGCAATCTTGACAGCCCCTAGCCTTGCATAATTTGACTTATCATCGACATATGTCTGTTGGACCTAACACAGCTCGTTCCTGATTGTTTTGACAATAGCTTGTTAAGTCATTGAAGGCATCCACTTAAGATTTTTTGATGTGTTGTCAAGTCAACAAGTATGATTTGTAAAGTGGCACGAAATGAACATCATTCACATTTAATAATTATTCTAAGTGTACATTTCACCCTAAAATAACAAAAGCATGCCATTTGCCATAAGTTTTTTTTTTTATGTTGAGAAAGACAATTACCTGGATATGATCAGGCCCAAGTAATCTCTGGTTGCATTTTAAAGCTTTGTGCAAGTACCTAAGAGCTACATGCACATTCCCCAAGCCTTCCTCCATCATGGCTACATTAATATATGTCGCAGCTGTGTTTGGATGAGATGGTCCGCATGTAAGATGTAGAAGATATAATGCACGCTTGACGTACCTAATTTGCACCAAAGGTTAATTTTTTGTAGACACTGTAGCAATGAATCTAAATCATTAGGGTCATACACTGCAAGGAGTATCAAGAGGATAGCAGGTATAGCACATTGTTTATTCAAACCTTAGATTTTTCCCATATTGCAATAGCTTTGATATCTATGAAATAACCTTCAAGACAAGCTCATGCACAGGTAAATAAACAGTTATTGAATCTTCAGTCTTTAAAGACATATGACCTTAAGGGAATTATGGTCCATCCTCGATAAGAGTTTTACATGACATCAATTAATAATTTAATGATTTGAGGCTAGAAGCAAATACCATACCATTTTTACCCTCTGCAACCTCACCCAAGAATAAGAAAGATAATACATATGCTTGTGGTTTAGCTACAATATCAGGGAAACATATCACTACCTAAGGATTCACTTAGCATTTATGAGTTTATAAGCGTTAGCATTAGGTTTGATGGTTATATGTTGATGGCATTCATGCAAGGGTCTAGTTATATTATTTCAACTGTTGTAATTAACAATAATGGAGTCAGAGCTGAGAGATAGCATCTCAGACACGAAACCACACTACAAAGAAATTGGAGACTCAGAAGACTAAGCAGCTAGTTCCTACTCACTTTTAGCATTATTATCATAAGACAAGATTAGTTTTTTAATCCAAACAATAAAGCATAGAGAGAGAGAACCAAATATGCACATTTGACATAATAAGTTTGCGAAAAAAACAGCTATGACCTGAGAAGATAGTAAATATATTCTTGGCAGCAATAGCAAGACTATTTAATATGGCAAAATTCATCAGCATGACATAGCACTTTGCTAGATAAAATACCCTAAGGGAGGTCTCCTACTCTTTTGGATATATGTAACTTTTCTTCAACTTACACCTGGAATGACTATTTTCTCAGCCCTTGTGAAACTGTAGATTTGCTGCATGAATAAAACAAGAGTATTTCATAAACTGAACTTACTTCAGAGCCAGTTCTGTATGCTGTAAACGATAGTAGAAAACAGCAAGGTCTCCGTAACTCTTCATCGTATCAGGATGATCAAGCCCAAGTTCCCTCTCATTGATATCTAGGGCCTTTTGCTGATATATTGTAGCCTGCAATTTTCAACTTCACTAGTTATTAATATGCAGAAAAACTTAAGATCTGCTGATGTTAACGTAACTCCTCCTAAAACTGGAAGAAAATCACACTTTTATCAGAATTTGTACTGTATTCTTCCCTATATGTTCCTTCGGTGTTATAGTTAGTGTAATCCAAAATTATAACACCTTTAAGTATCCTTCACTCAGTGTAACTGAAAACTTGCTTAGCAGAGAATGCTAAAAGTATATATTATTTCTGAGTTTACACAAATATCTACATGAAGAAAGTGCAATGGCACAAGTCTTTCTATCTCTGACGTTCAACAATTCCTCACTTAACTAAACAGTGCTATCACTTCAATTGTCTTCAAAATATGCATAGCAATTATTACAAACTATCTGCTGTGCACCTGAATTACCATTTACCTGATTAAAATCACCAGTGTGGTACAAAACAACAGCTAGAAGGCTATAAGCTCCAGCCGTCATTCGATGATAGGGACCACACACCATTATGAGCTTGGCAAGAGCCTACATTCATAGATAAAATAATTTATGAGTTCCCAAGATATGACAGATAAGGAATTGTAAAAAAAGAAATGCACAAGATTTTACAAGGTACCTTGGTTCCATAATTAACAGCATCTTCAAGTTTACCCTTGTCAAGAGCCGTTTTGGAGGATTCTAGAAGTTGCCTTCCATCTGCAGATGAGCATGCAACTTGCTGCATTTTAAAAAAAACACGTCAGTTGTGTTTATGTGCCACTCATTTATCTAACAAGTTCTCAAAACACTGATAGCCATATGTGATGATCAAGCCATGACAGCACAATGTGATTTTTGTACAGTATGATAAAAACAATTGAACTGAGGAAAATACTTTTACCTTATGTACGGGGACAAGGCTAATAATGTCCTGTTTGTAAAACGGGAAAGCAGAATCCATGACGAAATCTCGGGGTGCTAATTCAATGCCCACCTAAAAGCAACCTTTAAGCTCAATAAAATGCACCGAGTGTGAGAAATGTTAAAAAGATTCAAACATGTTTACCTTATGGCATAGTCCTCTCAGTATAGCGTATTTCCTCACATCAACATAATGTTGCTCTGTGAGGTCATACTGGTATCGCTTTTTCAAGAAAGCAACAAGCCATCTCCACACTAGGGGATGCACAGCAGGAGAACTTCCAGAAAATTCAGATTCGGGAACACCAAGAAGTAAGTTCAGCACTGCAGCTATTGTTAATGCTAATTGTCGCATGTCTGAAGTAGCTGCAATCACAGATCGGACAATGTGCTTGAATGCTCTCACTATCATTTCATGCACACAAAGGGACTGTACGTGTGAGAGCTTCTCTGAAAGTTTGACCTACATAGGGAATTCTTAGATTAGCACATATCAAGCACTAAAAAAGAAATGACATTTCATCATGTTCAAATGAAAAATTGTTGCAAACTTACAACTCGTCCTAGGGAGCGCATCTGTAGGCCCCTCGTATGCATGAAATCTGTCAAGGTCCTACCATCAACAGGTGAAAGTTCCAATGAACCAAAATCGGCAACCTAAATAATTTCTTGGTTAATTATTATGCCTCATGACTAAAAAGGATAAGCATGTGGGAACTTATTCATGTCCCATATAATGATGCGTACCAGCTTAGGAAGCGCAACTTCATCATAGAACTTCAGAGCCATCTCAATCAACTCAGATGGTGACTGTGGAGCACAAGAGATTAGTGTATGAACTTTATGCATGATTAGTAGCTACAAATGGCCACTTGGTAAGCAAGGGTGCTAAAACAATACGTAGTCTGTTTCATACAATTGATTTTATTATTTTGTAGAATTCAGAAGTGGATTTGACAAAATCAAGAAAGGTGAAAAGCCTTGCATATTTGATGTTGTTTGAAGCACCACGCGCTGATGTAAAAAACACTCGTCCACAGGCACTAGCACCGGTGAAATTTTAATTTAGAAGAACAAGCATTAGCACCCTGCTTAAGCGAGGCCTCGAGCAGGTGTAGGATGGGAAAGCACAAGACCCCTAGCCAGCTGCACTACAATTTATCAACCCCTAGTGCACCTGAGGTAGGCTCCACAACTTTGAGGTTCTGAGTCAGGTAAGAACACATTTCATGAACCCCTCCACAGCATACCTTGGTATCCACAATATTGGCAAACACAGTATCACATGAAATTTAATACTGACAGTTATATATATGATTGCCGAAGATTAATAATCACAAGGAAACTCTATTTTAAATAGGACATTTATTTATAAAACTAAATGCTGAAATGAGGAGGGTATGAGTTGGATATGCAAGACAGCAAAGGGCAGATGCGAAATCATCACTTGCTATGAAGATTAATGCATTTCTACCTTCTGGTGGAGTCCTGTTTCTGAATCTTTCAACCTTGTAAAGGCGGAATCAAGTAATACATCCTTCAGCAAGATTTCACTCTCGGAGGCGATGCAGTCTCCTTGAGGCGATTCAACAGATGATGGATTAACTTTCTGGTTTTCCCCAGAGCTTGTTGCATCAGTCAAACTTTTGTTCCCTGATGAGGATCCCTTGCCAGAAGCATCAACCGCATTCTTCGGGTGCTTAAGAGCTTTGAGAGGCTTCCCAAGCCCTTCAATCTTTGTCTCTTTCACAGCTTTGTCCACCATTTTCTTCTTTTCCTTCCCATCACCTTGTTTTTTGTCTTTGTCAGATTTTTGCAGATCTTGCAAGTGCTGAACCCAACACGCACCAAGTTCCCATCTCATAAATGATTGTTTACCAGTCTCCTCTTCCTCAAGATTTTGAAGACTTTCCTTCAACAAGTTCTCAGCATAAGTTTGTGCTGCAGTTAGTTCTTCCTGCCTGTGACTTCGTGTTGGTAACTTTTTTTCTCCAGTTGCATTGGCTTCATTTAGGAGCATCCTCAAACTAAAAACAATAAATATATATAATAAAGAAAGAATGGGATAAGCAGCATAAACTTTGTGGATAACTAGAAAAACAAGACAAAGCATTGCTACCAACCTGTTAATGTTCAATGCATGGGCACCCCCTTCAGGTTGATCCGTGATATCAGCAGGCTTAATAGAAGAAGCCACAATAGTTTTCTCGTAATTGTTAACCTTTGCTACAGCAACATACCCACAGTATCTAATATTCACGATGCCCAAACTGTCAACATCCTGCAAATTAGAGACAAAATTAGGAAAAGCCTCTCTTTTACCTGAATATGAGAAAGATCACCTTAATTTTGAACTTATACATGTGCAGCAGTGTTTTCATCGGCAGTTATTCCTTTCAAAAGGTTTCTCTCTCCAAGATGCTTAGAGTCCATTCCTGTGGCTCGGCTTCCATCTATCTTAGTGTCCAGCTTGCAGCTTGCATCTGAAGAATCTCTTGTGACAGTGATGCTAAAAGTTCCCACCGTCTCAGAATGCAAGACCTCATCTATCTTGATTGCTGTTGACACATCTGTACTCTCCATTACATGCCGGATGGCTGCAATAGTTCTAAACATGGCAACATCTACGAATAGACTGTGCAGTAGGAATGCTCTCCTGTCACGAATTTCCCTCTCCTCAGCAGTTTTGCAAGGCATGGATGTGAGATACAGGAACTCATCTGCCCATGGCAACATGTCACTTTTGCCATCCCTTCCCCAACCACCTCCATTGCCTCCCCAAGTTTCATCCTCAGCAGGAAGGGGAGGAAATGTTGATGGTGACTGGGCAGCAATCGGAGGAACAAGCCATGTATTTGCACGATAACCATAAGGAAAATTTCCGAACTGCAACATACAAGCAGTTATAATTAGGTCATGATGCAGCATTAGATAGGAAAACTGTTGTCTGATGGCGGATGGAATACAAAAACATGGTTCATATGAACCTGCGAGTAAATATGTAATAATCAAGCGCAACATACTAGAGGAGCCCCAAATGGAAGAAACTGAATATGAACATCAGCATAACTGTAGAAGGTA
The DNA here is from genome assembly GCF_018294505.1 of Triticum aestivum. Taxonomy (NCBI): domain Eukaryota; kingdom Viridiplantae; phylum Streptophyta; class Magnoliopsida; order Poales; family Poaceae; genus Triticum; species Triticum aestivum. The sequence goes on from NC_057800.1 coordinate 546,306,644, forward strand.
GATATTCCTAGAACCCAAATTGTTGTTTGATATTTAAAGTGCATTAAAATATATTCAACTCCTTTTCAGATCAATCATTATGCCCAAGCACACAATAATCCAAATGCAAAGTCACAGTCTTCTGAAAAGTTTCCATTGAAATTTAGAAAAAGATATGTACAATGAAACACCCAAAAAAGGGTAACAACACACCTTGTTCCGTTCCAAAAATGCCTTCATAAGATCCTCGTATGCCTAATATATATGCAAGCACCATAAAGGATTAAATTCATATAACAAGGTCATAGAAAAGAATTAGAGATACGGAAAATGAGACTGCAGTGGCTTACAGAAATAGTTAAATAGTGCTATAAAATTGTGGGTAATTAAGAACCCCAAGTAGTTTCTAGAATGGGAATTTGACACTGCCACTGTTGGCAAATGCCACTTTCCAAACCTACAACAATGCACTGGCATGCTCAACTATCAATTTTTAGTACGTAATTTCAATCCGAATAAGTGAAAAATCTGGTAGGCAGATTGTTATTTTTGGCAGTAGAAACTTGAAAGTGGAGGACACGGTGCTGCTGTCAAAATAGACTTTACCAATTCAAACCTTCTTGCGGCTGAGGTAAGTTAGGAATTTTATCCTGATTATTACTTATCTTCTCTCAATTTCATCGTCTCAATTACTACTGCATAAAAGCGTACACACTACACCACAAATGTTCACACACATATATACATTAAAAGTAGATTCAAAAATCTGCTGTTACTAACTACATTTCATCTCTAAAGTGTATATAAGTTCATTTGTCCAGAAGAGGCTACAGCTTTAAGTGGGATATCTAATAACAAGGTAAAATACAATACAGGATGCAAGATTATTAGATACTCCCTCCTCCCATAACATAAGACGTTTTTGTAAGCTAACATAGTTTGCAAAAACGTCTTACATTATGGAACGGAGGGAGTAACAATTTAGATTACCCTAATATAAAATTTACAACCAGAATGTGAGATAAACGAACATTATTGAATGCTCTGCTCAGATGCCTCAATAGGTCGACAAGATTGTGGCACAAAACACGCTGTTTCCCAAAACTAAAGAACCCCTTTCTCCGAGCTTCAACAATGAAAAATTTCCCATTACAAAGCTTTGCCTGAAAGTCAGCCAACAATTCTCCAATTAGGGCACATGTGATGTAATTAGCAGGCATCTTAGCGCAAAAATGCTGTCAAAGATATAACTATTACCCATGATTACCTCAAGGAAGAAGAGATGGTCATCAGACGGTTGCTCCTCCTGTCGAGGTTGAGTCACTCTCTTTATAACTGATCGAAAGAGTTAAAATAACTCAGCAAACGGAAGAATTTGCCTCGCTAGAGAAATGTTCAGCTCAACAAATTTCAAGCTAATATCTCACGCTTAGCATTCAAAATAATGAGGAAAGTGTTAAATTACATGAACTAACATCTCAAGGACAAACCATGGTGACGCAGACAGCAAAAATATATGTACAAATAGATCAAGGCAGAGGTTCCAAATCTAATGCTAGCAGTAGTACGGCACCTTAATGTTCTTTTGTTGCAAATAAGTTTAGGAAAACAATTAGTATCTGGCGGCCCATTCTAATCTCGCGCCGGCCGCATCGTGTGCTCACCCGCCATGTACCCGTGGGCCCCACGCACCACTCATGTGGTCCCTCAGCCTTATCTCTGCTTGAGTTTGCAGACACTAATTCCTCTTCCGTGAGGACCGGTACCTCATCATCCTCTCTCTGTCGTGGTGCTAGACAGTGACCACAAGGTGCGATGCCGACCACCGGGTACTGCGACGGCGGCAACCACTGCTGCGAACAGCGGTGGCCGCTGCTACGAGCGCGCGGACATGGTGTTGCTATGGTGACAGCCCCTGCTGCGAGCCAGGGCCGCACTACTGCATCGGCAACAACTGGTGCTGTGAGCGGCGACAGCCGCTGCTACGAGCACGCGAATGTGGTGCTATGACGGCAACATCACTGCTGCGAGTCGGACGGCCTATGCTGCGACGTCGACGGTAACCGCTGCGAGCCAGACATCCGATGCTGCGACCAGTGACGCCCGCTGCTACGAGTGCCGGCAAGGGCTGCTGCGAGGACAGCAGGGCTGCTGGGAGCGAGACGGCCCACGCTGCTGCTGGCTGTGCTGCATACAGGGAGTGCGACTCTGCGAGCCGTCAAAGACGAGGCTCTTGTGGGCGTGGGTGGGATATTTGAGCGAGGCGAGTGGGAGTAGGCTCCGTGCGCCCATGTAAGCATGAGATGTGCGCACCATCTCTTCCCCATGTGCGCCTGTGAGCGAGGGATGCGAACGCTGTTCTCCTCCTATGCGCTGTGTTGGGCGAGATCCAACGGCCATGGTGAAAAGCAATCTATGGCTTGGGAGGGGGCTGGGATCGGCCTGCCGGCACGTAGCATTGGGCATAAGTTTACAGTTCGAGTCAGAAGTCATGAAACGAGAGCGTGAAATAGAGAGATCAGTTACAGGGCTTTGGAAAGGCTGTGAGAGAGGTTTTACTTACAGTGGAGGGGCGGTGAGAGGTTAGCGAGGGAGAAGAACTCGTAGAACGCTCCGAGGCGGGGGCATGCACCGCTCATCTCTGCCTCCAGCTCTGCTGAGACCCCGTCCTCCTTGGCCGCCGCTGCATTAGCATCCTTTGGAGCTGACTCCTTGGGCAGGGGCGGCGGTGAGCCCATGCGGCGCCCACCTGAGGAGGCAGCTGCTGCAGGCTTGGAGCTGGAGTTGGAGGGCTCCTTGGTGGCATCGGCATCCTTGGGGGATGGAGGAGGAGGCGTCGGCGGCGGAGAGCCAAAGGAGGCGGTGCACGCAACAATGTCCAGCAGCCGCCGTACGTGCACCAATGCGCTATCCTCGTCATACTCCCCTGCATTGTGAATTTTTGGAGTTTAAGATGTAGGGTTACAGATGGTTTATCCCTGGACACTATAGAAGAGAATTTAATAGTAATAATACGATATATGGAAATCAAAGACAAAATGATGCAAATGAAGGTGCTGTCAGGTGTATAGGTGTGCAAAGGTACAATTTACAGAACACACGTCTAGAAACAATGGGTTTAACCAATCTAAGGGTATCTCTAATCCAACCGCAAAAGTCAACTTCAAAAAAACCGCTCTTAAAATCTACTAAGTACCAAAATATCATGCATTTTTGAATGCTGCATTCTAATCGAACTCAAATAACAAAATGCATTAAAATTGAAGTTGTATAACATATATTTACTACTTAGCCATCAACTATGTTACAAACATCCAAGTGTTTGCTGGCTCTCACAGCAAATATTATGGCAAACAACCCTAACAATAATAAAATTTACTCTCGCGCATGGCTAGTAGGGTATTGGGGAGGGCATTGTGTGGCAGCGGTGGAAGCCAAAATGTTTGAAGGGGGGGGGGGGGGGGGGGGGTTGTTTTTCGTGTCAGCTAAAAACCTTCTGGGAGTTATGCATGTTTTGGGAATGGATTAGATGAACCTAAGTAAAAAAGGGTTTGGGGGATTAGAAATTTATTTGGGTCGATTAAAGATGCCTTGAGAAAATAAATCCTTATTTTGCAGATATAAGATGTACCTTCTACCAGGGTGAGAGTATATGGCTTCAGTGTCACAACATCAACGCCATCCTTCAAGTGACCATCACGAGTCTACCGACAAATGAAATCATATAACAGGATTGAATTAAAATGATGCCCGCTGCGGTAATATAGTATGAAGAGAAAAAGGAAACGCTATAAATACCTCATGCGAGAGAGAGTAGTTTGTGATTGCACATGTGGCAGTGTTGACGCAGAGCAGCCTCCTCATATCAATGATCCTGTCCGTGGAAATCCCCTGCGCCAAGCAAGGAAGGAATACTTGTTGATGAAATCACGCATCAAGCAAAACAAACAGTGCAGAAAGAACTGTGGCAGCAAGAAGCTAAACCTTGAGAATGACATCGGACTGATCCGGTAGGTTGACGGTGATGTCAATGGCGACAGGGAGCACTGGTAATTCATCGAAGAAATTCGCAAATGATCAGCTCAAGAGAGCAACTATCTTCTCCGACTATTGCAAGCAAAAGCCAATCAAGGTGTCATGGCAACAATACCTTTCTCATCTTTCTTCTTCTTCTCGCCCTTGGCCTTCCCACGCTTGCTCTTGGGCGCCATGTGCGCGCCAAACGGCGAGCAAGATCAGCAGAATATTCCCACCTAGATCATACGGTCAAAAAGAAAATTAAACATCAGTTGGATTCACAACCAACATGTGGCACGCATTAGAAGGAACAGAATAGAAGAGAGTGATGGTGGTTGCAGGGGTAGGGCTAGAAAACTGAAGTTAGGACAAAAAAGGGAGCTATCATTGACATGTGTATATACACACTACTTAGATGTGAAAGAGACATAGTTACACCCCACAATCCAGGATTGACAAGAAAAAGATGTACCAATGGTGAGAATGAAGTGCAAGCAACAATGGTTGCGTTAACACCATAACGTCAATTCAAGTCAACATTTTTTTTACCTCCTGTGATTCCAAATGAGATAATTGTGTGTAATGATATATAGATGGTATAACTGACCAAAATCCAAAAAAAGAAAATCATCAAGCGGCCAGCTACGAAGGGATAAAGTATAAGGTATATTAGCAGAACCAATGGACTAAGTTACATCTAATCCATTTGAAGAAGAAAAATCACTTCGACATAAAATCTGCGCAAATGATGGACAGAAAGAAGATGACTACAGAAGGGCGAACAAGGCAGTAGGGGACTGAAATTCAAACCATGCCTGCAACGAGGGACATGGGAACAGACTCAAGAAGTCAAGAGGCTAATTTACCATGACACAGGCAGAAATGCTAAAATTTCTGGATTCCACATAACTAGTTCACAATAAGAGAAAGATGTTTTGGGAATTGGAAATATACACGACCATAGAAAGGATATCCAATTTCAAATGGGCACAATTTGAGAGCTTAACTGCGAAGCAGTGTTCGTTGTTCCATGCCCACACTGCACATCGAGGGAGGCACAAACAATGTTATGCGCATAAGCATATGAAAACACAGAAGCCACCAGGGATATCGATTAAGCGCACGCTAAAAAAAATTGCCAAGAAAAGGCCACACAGCTGTGAATTCACGCACACACACACACACACACACACACACACACACACACACACACACACACACACACACACAAAGACATATGAAACCAAATAATAAATAGCAGGTCCAAGAATTTACTGATGGCCTGGCGCTCAGCTGCTCTTGACAGTACACCGACAAGGATGTACCGATGGCCCGAGGAAGCAAAATGGAAGGTCAATTTCCCAAGCAATCAGCTAAGGTAAGGAGAGAGGCAGCTGGGATGAGGTAGGTGCACTGTCTACAAGCTAAGCATTACTGGGATGGAGGTGCAGGAGCAGAGGGGGTAGCAGTAGTGAGCAGAGGAGCCTAAGAGAGGGAGGGAAAGATGGATAACGAAAGGGGTTGGAGGCGGGGTTGATAAGGGTGGAACGGTGGAGATTTAAGATAGGGTCCTCATTGGCCCGGTCCGGTTCTCTTCTTTTTTCAAATGATGAGGCCCGGTTCTCTGGAAAATCGTCGTACAGTTTTGTTCGGGGGCTAGGCAATCGCCGCCGGACTCATCAGAGTTCATGTTCCGTGGTTCAGGACGTGGAGGATCAGGCGTACCGTGGCACAGAATAAGACATCGCGTTCAGGTGGGTCAGACCTTCTTTCTGGAAAACTTCTTCGCCGGCGGCCCAAATTCGCGGGAGAGGATGGCGGAGGACGGGATGGGGTTCCCCACCCGAAGGAGAACCCAGCCATATTCGTGCTCTCTCCGCCGCCCGCAACCAGCTCTGCCCGGCGAGCTCGTCTGCCGCATGCCAAGCTCGGCCTCGCTCCTCTCCGGCCTCGAGCTCGCCTTCAAACGCCACCCCCAAGCTCCTCTGGCCTCTTCCTATGCCCGTGCCCCCGTTCCGCGCCGCCACCGCTCGCCATCTCCAACCCCAAGCGATGCAGAGAAACGGGATCGAGAGAGGAGACCAGAGGGAATTGAGAGAGGAGAAGGAAGGGCATCACCTCGACGCCGTGCACGAGCTTTTCCTCTGGCCACCAGCGAGCCATCACCCTGCTGCCGAGGGCGAGGTCGAGGCCGACCGCATCCTCGACCCCGCCATGGCCACCAGCGAGGCGGCGGCCTGCGCATCCCGCGCGTGGGGCGCGGACAGCTCCTGGGCCTCGTCGACTTCCCGCCGTTTCCCCGACTCCTCCTTCCCTCCGGTCCCCCGACTCCCCCACCTCCTCGCCGCTGCTGTTTTCTCTCTCTCTCTCTCTCTCTCTCTCTCTCTCTGAGGCGATGCGTTGAGGGAGACGAGGGATGGATTTGGAACATTATGAGAACAGCCCATTCTCCCTCCCACTTTCTACCGGACCACACAAGGCTGCTTCATGATCATGGGCTTTCAGCCCGACGAGCTGTCATGACCCTGAGAGGAGACCAGAGCTCCCAAACTTCCCTCACGCTAGGGTTTTCTTCTCCCGGAGGCGATTCGCCGCCGTCGAGCCCTTCATCCTTCCCTCCTCCGATCCGCCTCTGTAGCGATTCAGGCCGACTCCGGGGTGATCTTTGGATCACTAGCGCCCGGCCTTGACCTGCTCTCAGAGGCGAGAAGGGAGTTAGCCCCCCTTCCCTCCCCTTATCAACACCCGATCTTGAGGTTTTTCATCTCAAGCAAGTGTTAGACGGATTGAAGACTACAAAGATAGCCGGATCAAGCTCTGCGTCAGAGGTAGGGAAAATGATGGCCAAGCTTGGGCTACGTGAGGAAGACCTCGGCGACGTCGTTTACGACGAGAAGGAAGCACCTCCAGAAGCTACCATGTGGATGGCTGTCGCTCGCGTACATATAGATAAGCCCTATGCCAGGCTTGGTTCTTCAGAAACATGCGAGCAACCTGGGATCTAGAGCATGATGTGAAATTCCGACCACTAGAGGACAGTCCCTATACCATGTAATTCTTCTACCTGGGAGACTGGGATCGCGTAATGTAGGATGGGCCGTGGAATTTCATAGGGGACGTTGTTGTCATTACACCCTATGACGGCCTGACGAAACCTTCATGATGCAACTCGATACTATAAACATCTAGAAATCCACTATGTCCCAAATAGATATGTGCACTTGGTTGAGCCTCTTGCAGGGGAAGTTGAAGAAGTGCTTTATGTTGAACCAATCACACATGATTTTGCCGGCGATTTTTACTGGGTTTGTGTCAAAGTTAATGTCTACAAGCCACTAAAGAATGCGGTGTCGATGATCAGAGATTCATGCCACCAGATCTACAAGGTGAAGTATGAGAGGCTCCCAAATTGGTGTGCAATATGCGGGCATCTTAGCCACGTGTACAAGGAACATGGGGACGGCTGTACTCTTGATAAGTCAATCACACTAATGCCTATCATGGCATGTATTGACCCTGAACTTATCAAAGTTATAACACCGGCTTAAGTCACGTGAGAGCCAGCTTTCAAAGAGCTAGGATAAACTATAAGAGGCTACAAGGCCTGCTTCACAGAAGCAAATCAGACTCGAGCCTCAAAAGTCGGTCTTTTATGTCGTGCCTCGGAAGCCGGCTTATTTTTTTCTATGGCGTATATTATTTATTTCCCTATATGTATATCTGTCAATCTATGCATTCTCTTTGCAGGTATTCAGTGTTATCAAAACCCGGGTCACAAATCCAGCCGGGTCACATATAATTGTTGGAAATATGCCCTAGAGGCAATAATAAAATGGTTATTATTATATTTCTTTGTTCATGATAATTGTCTATTGTTCATGCTATAATTGTGTTGTCCGGAAATCATAATACATGTGTGAATACATAGACCACAACACGTCCCTGGTGAGCCTCTAGTTGACTAGCTCGTTGATCAAAAGATAGTCATGGTTTCCTGACTATGGACATTGGATGTCATTGATAACGGGATCACATCATTAGGAGAATGATGTGATGGACAAGACCCAATCCTAAGCATAGCTCAAAGATCGTGTAGTTCGTTTGCTGTAGCTTTTCCGAATGTCAAGTATCATTTCCTTAGACCATGAGATTGTGCAACTCCCGGATACCGTAGGAGTGCCTTGGGTGTGCCAAACGTCACAACGTAACTGGGTGACTATAAAGGTACACTACAGGTATCTTCGAAAGTGTCTGTTGGGTTGGCACGAATCGAGACTGGGATTTGTCACTCCGTGTGACAGAGAGGTATCTCTGGGCCCACTCGGTAATGCATCATCATAATGAGCTCAATGTGACCAAGTGGTTGATCACGGGATCATGCATTACGGCACGAGTAAAGTGACTTGCCGGTAACGAGATTGAACGAGGTATTGGATACCGACGATCGAGTCTCGGACAAGTAACGTACCGATTGACAAAGGGAATTGTATACGGATTGATTGAATCCTCGACATCGTGGTTCATCCGATGAGATCATCATGGAGCATGTGGGAGCCAACATGGGTATCCAGATCCCGCTGTTGGTTATTGACCGGAGAGGCGTCTCGGTCATGTCTGCATGTCTCCCGAACCCGTAGGGTCTACACACTTAAGGTTCGGTGACACTAGGGTTGTAGAGATATTAGTATGCAGTAACCCGAAAGTTGTTTGGAGTCCCGGATGAGATCCCAAATGTCACGAGGAGTCCCAGAATGGTCCGGAGGTAAAGATTTATATATAGGAAGTCCAGTTTCGGCCATCGGGAAGGTTTTGGGGGTCGCCGGTTTTGTACCGGGACCACCGGAAGGGTCCCGGGGGTCCATCGGGTGGGGCCACCTATCCCGGAGGGCCCCATGGGCTGAAGTGGGAGGGGAACCAGCCCCTGGTGGGCTGGCGCGCCCCCCTGGGCCTCCCTGCGCCTAGGGTTGGGAAACCCTAGGGGTAGAGGCGCCCCCCACTTGGCTTGGGGGGGAAGCCACCTCTTGGCCGCCGCCCCCTTGGAGATTCATCTCCTAGGGCCGCCGCCCCCCCCAAGGCCCCTATATAAAGAGGGGGGAGGGAGGGCAGACGCACCCCTTGCTCTTGGCGCCTCCCTCTTCCTCCGTAACACCTCTCCTCCCCGCTTGCGCTTGGCGAAGCCCTGCCGGGATCCTGCTGCATCCACCACCACGCCGTCGTGCTGCTGGATCTTCATCAACCTCTCCTTCCCCCTTGCTGGATCAAGAAGGAGGAGACGTCTTCCCAACCGTACGTGTGTTGAACGCGGAGGTGTTGTCCGTTCGACACTTGGTCATCGGTGATTTGGATCACGACGAGTACGACTCCATCAACCCCGTTCTCTTGAATGCTTCCGCGCGCGATCTACAAGGGTATGTAGATGCACTCCTCTCTCCCTCGTTACTAGATGACTCCATATATTGATCTTGGTGATGCGTAGAAAATTTTAAAATTCTGCTACGTTCCCCAACAGTGGTATCAGAGCTAGGTCTATGCGTAGTTTCTATGCACGAGTAGAACACAAAGCAGTTGTGGGTGTGGATACTATCAATTTGCTTGCCGTTACTAGTCTTATGTCACGACTGGTTTTCCAATAAAAATGTTTATTGAGAAACCAATCTTTTGAGTCCAGTATGAGAAAAATCCTCCTTACCGGTAGACAAATTCTTGATACAATAAGCCAGTAGCCTAAAATATATTACAGGGTCGAGCTACGGTTGCTCAACCAAATTATTACAAGCACGCCAATAATTATACATAATGGCGGACATGACACAGTGGTGTGGAGGCATACTACTGACTCGAGGATAGGGTGGTGGTGGAAAAACACAGCGGGGAGTGAGATACATGACTCTAAAACTGGCATCTCATCGAGCGTCAAGGTGAGGCTTGATGAATTTATTTGGTAGCGGAAGCGGATATAATACAGTGACCAAATCCAGGCTCGGACGAGACTGACTGGGATTCCTCTAGGCGTCGGACTCGCTATCAAATTCTTCATCCATGAGATCGCCTTCGTCAGCATCTGGCCAAATCAACAAGCCAGGTGAGTACTTGAAAGTACTCGCAAGACAGTTCGGACGTAAGATATAACAAATGCATGCATGGGTGCGTCATGATTAATTTTAACAGTGGCACATTAATTCGTAAAAACAAGACAGGTGAAAAGGGGGTCGGCGGTAGTCCGCTCGAAAACCCAACAAAATAACTGTAAACCCAATCGGGTGTCTGAAGCGACACCTCGATAGGAAGATAAATAAATAACACACACCGCAGTCGGGCGTCTAGGCAACACCACATAAAGGGCTTTTAAAAGAAATGCCACAGTCGGGCGTCTGAGCGACGCCACATAAAGGGCTTTAAAAGAATTGCCACAGTCGGGCGTCTGAGCGACGTCACATAAAGGGCTTTAAAAGAAATGCCACAGTCGGGCGTCTGAGCGACGCCACATAAAGGGCTTTAAAAGAAATGTCACAGTCGGACGTCTGAGCGACATCGCAGAAAGGGCTTTCATTGAAAGTAAAATATAACAATGCCACAGTCGGACGTCTGAGCGACATCATAGAAAGGGCTTTTATTGAAAGTAAATAATAACAATGCCACAGTCGGACGTCTGAGCGACATCACAGAAAGGGCTTTTAATGAAAGTAAATAATACTCATAATCAATATTCAATTCATGAAGATAAACGGGTTAGTCCATCCACAGGATTAAACATTTAACCGGACTTAGCACTCATGTGATTCACCGGAGTCTCTGTCATCAAAACTGACATTTGTCAGGATAAGATAATACCGAACTTGGACATGGAATAGATGATTCAAAGGAATATATGACTCTGCAGAGTTTGTACGAAAATTTTTCCCACAGCCAACGGATTTCCGTAGTCACGAAGGACTAGTTCCATTTACAGTATTTCGGAAGAAAACACAGCTAACCAGTACACACCCATCCTACCTCTCGATGCTAGGAATCACCCTAGACATCATCCAAGAAAAACTTTTGAGACGGGGAGATCACAATCTCGAATAGCATGGGATCAAATTTATATACGCGCGCTCTAAGGGGTGCCCCCCTCTCGGTCCCAACCGGAAACACCCATGCCCCTGACCGGATGACTGGCTTTAATCCAGGGCCATGGAACCATCATCACGGCCTCTCCTTTTTGGTGTGTACCAGGAAAGTGGTTTACAACTTACTAAGCCATATTCCTTGCGGAAAACATGTGGTAGTACAAGGAAGGAAGAATGGAAGGAACTGGAATGATACGGTTTGACACTGAAGTCATATAGCCTGGCATAAGACTGGCATGCTACAACACTGCCATCTTACCCATCCTCATGCCAACACATGGCCGTGCATACTCACATCCATCCACTCATGGATTTTTGAAACTCACTTGCCTCATCATTGCATGTAACACGACATTCGTCGGTATGTTCATCAACACGCCATAAACTACTTAATGCAAACATGCCAAAACAATCATCATATCAAAAGTTCAAACATGCTTGCCTGGTTCAGAGTAGTCGGAGCCTAGCTTGGTGAAGTTCGCGGTCCCGTCACCTCCTTCGGTATCTATGGTATAAAGGAAATATACGCACTATCGTGAATACCGTGAGGTGCACAATATTATTCCAAAATTTTTTCAAATAAATATGATAAAAAACTAGACAAAAATTTGAAGAGGACAGAAAAAGAATCACTCAAAAATTCCTTTCTGTTAAAAAGTTATAAGGGTTTTAACCCAAGGACCCATCTGTAATGAAACAGAAAACTTCCAGGGGCTAACTTATAAAAACAGAAAACGATTCGATAAAGAATACGCCGGCCCAGAGGGGTGACGTACTTTGGCAGAAGACGTTTTCAGAAAATGTTTCGCTTAGAAAGGACACAGAGGCTGACAGGCGGGTCCCGCCCATCAGGTTTGAATATTCAAACGGGGCGGCAGAGCTCGACGGTGCCCGAGAGCCGCGGTGGTCGCCGGCGGCGATCCACGGCGAGGCAGGGAGATCGGAGGGTACCTCCGTGTTTAGGGCGCCATTCCGCGTCGGTTGGTGATGGTGGTGGTCGCCGGCGAGTACCACGTCGACGGTGAGTCTTGCTCCGGCGGACGGCGGTTCGGGTGGTCGAGGGCCTCGTCGGAGAGAGCTGCGAAGGCCAAATTGATGCTGGGGTTAGCTCACTGGGTGCGAGAGGAGGCTATAGACAAGATTAGGGCGCCGGGGACGGCCTCACCGGAGCGAATCGAGCTGGTGGCCGAGGCGGATCGGTGCGGCCGGAGTTGGGGGAGGAGACCTCCTCGAGGTCCTCCTGGTGGCTTGGCAGGGTCCTGGAGAGGTGTAGTGAAGGTGTGTGCTCGTGAGCGAGCTCGGGGTCCTTTTTATAGGCGATCCGAGGCGGTGACCGTGAACGGGGATCTCCGGCAAAGGTTACGGCGGCGCAGAGCTTGGTCGGGGAGGTTTAGGGAGTTGGGCATCATCGTGGAGGTCCACCGGTTCCATTTAGGTGCTAAACGAGCTTGGATTGGGTGCTTTGGGCGAGCTCGACGGAACGGGGCGGCACGGCCCCGTCGGCGGCAGGGAGCACGTTCCGTGCTTGCCGGGCCACGGCGACGGTGCCACGGGCGTGCGCTGGCATGGCAGGGACACGCGGAGAGCCAGGGGACGTTGGGCGGCGCCGGGTGGCGTGGCGAGCGGGCTCGGGCCCTCGCTGGCCGCCACGGGAGGCGCAGCCACAACAGAAGCTTCCAATGCCGGCGAGGCTCGTCGCCACCGACACCAGGAATTGGCCAAGCGTGCGTGCGGTGCTCTGGCCAGGGAGGAGAGGCCGTGCGCAACGCGCCAGGGGGCACTGGTGATGGATGACAAGTCACTAATGAAAAACGACATCGACTGAATTCTGAAAGTCTGGATTTTTCTGAAAGTCTACGGAAACAGTGCCGACCAGGTGTTCGACGAAATGATTTTGGCATCTAGGGATTTTTCCTTGAGCTGAAACTTGGTGGGGTGGCCTCTCATTGCACCAGGAGGCTGCCTTAATTTTGGTGGAATTTTTGGAGAAGTGTAGATATGAATTTCACCAAATTTGGCAAATCTGGTCCAAACTTGCAGTGAGTGAAATTTGACATTTTTGAAAAGAAGAAGAGTGGATCAAGATGGTTCTAGGTTGTGGGTACTAAAGACAATCCAGGGAAGTTGGTTTGGGATAAAAACTCAAAGGCAATGTGGTACTTGTTTTGAAAATCACTTAAGCTCAAAATAATTGGTAGAAATGATTTGAGAGATAAAATGATTGAAATAAAATCCAAAACTTGTTTGGACTTGTTGAGACAGAGAATTTAGATTGCTCAAAGGTGGAGGGAGGGATTTTGAGAAGATTTACTATAGGAGACATGGTAAAACCATGGGTGGTTTCAAGATAAGAAAAACCTAAAAATTCATAGAGTTCTTTTTATAAGAAAAAGAATAATCTCCAAAATATACTTTGAGAAGGGAACCATTAGAGAAAGAGTTTTAAATGATCAAACACCATAATTTGAAGAAGATACAACAATAAAAATCCTTGCCAAAGAAGTTTTTAAGAGGAAGGTTTTCTGGAAAAATTTTGAATGGCCTCTTTTCAAAAACCAACAAAGTTTTTGCTGAAAAACCAAATAAAAATTTTGGAGTGTCACAACACCTACCCCCTTAGGAAAAATCTCGTCCCCGAGATTTCAGCTGATCCTTAAATAAGCGTGGATGCTCTGTTCGAAGGAAATCCTCCCTTTCCAAGGTTGCTTCACTTTCGGTGTGATTGCTCCACTGAACTCTGAAAAAGTTGATGGTTTTCTGTCGGGTCCTCCTTTCAGACTCCTCTAATATTTTTACTGGGCATTCTCGATAGGTGAGATCTGGTTGTACGTCAATGTTCTCATGGGATACTTGCTTCTCTAGTTTGCTTACGCACTTCCTTAATTGAGAGACGTGGAACACGTCGTGGATGTCGGACAATTCTTCGGGTAAGTCTAGCTGGTAGGCTACAGTGCCTCTTCGTGCCACTATGCAGAATGGTCCAATGAATCTTGGTGCTAACTTCCCCTTAATCTTAAACCGTTGCAGTCCCCTCATAGGTGATACTCTTAGGTACACAAATTCACCGGGTGCAAAATTGACCCCACGATGTTTCTGATCGTAATAACTCTTCTGTCGGCTTTGAGTGGTCTTGAGTCGGTCCCTGATTAGCTTGACCTTTTCCTCGGCTTCTTTGAGCATGTCTGGGCCGAAGATACGGCTGTCTCCGGTCTCTGACCAATTTAGCGGGGTACGACATCTCCGTCCGTATAGGGCTTCAAATGGTGCCATTTGCAGGCTGGCCTGGTAACTGTTGTTGTATGCGAACTCGACATTTGGCAGGCTTTCTTCCCAACTAGTTCCATAGGTGAGGACACATGCTCTCAGCATGTCTTCTAAAATTTGGTTTACGCGTTCAGTCTGTCCATCAGTCTGGGGATGGTAGGCTGTACTGAAGGCCAGTTGAGTTCCCAGAGCCTGTTGTAAATGATCCCAGAATCTCGAGACAAACTGAGTGCCTCTGTCGGATATTATAGTCTTCGGGACTCCATGCAGACAAACTATACGAGAGTGATAAATCCTGGCAAGTCTCTGAGTGGTGTGGGTCGTCTTTACTGGAATAAAGTGTGCCACCTTGGTTAACCTGTCGGTGATGACCCATATGGCATCATTCCCATGTCGTGGCCGAGGTAGTCCGACAATGAAATCCATCCCTATTTCATCCCATTTCCACTCAGGTATTTTGTCTGGTTGCAGTAGTCTGGCTGGTCTTTGATGCTCAACTTTTATGTGTTGACAAGAATCGCAACATGCAACGTATGTGGCTATGTCCCTCTTCATACCGTGCCACCAAAATCTTTCCTGAATATCCTTATACATTTTGGTTCCTCCAGGGTGGATCAAATATGGGGCGGTGTGGGCTTTAGCTAGAATTTGTTGTTTGAGTTCCTCTATGTTTGGCACGCAGAGTCTGTCCCCGTACCATAATATTCCTCCATCGTCTATGACGAACTCCGAGGCCTTTCCCATACTCACCTTCCTTTTAATTCCTTCAATGCTGGGGTGACCAGGCTGAGCTTCTTTAATTCTCTCCACAAGGTCGGGCTGTATTTCCAAGTTTGATATGGAGCCTTCCGCGATCATTAACAAGTTGAGTTTGGCAAATTCTTGTTGGAATTCAGGTCTCAAGCTTTGCAGACTGTTTTCGTCGGAGCTGGGGTTCCGACTAAGAGCATCGACCACTACATTTGCTTTTCCTGGATGATAGTGGATGCCAACATCATAATCCTTTACCAATTCCAACCAGTGTCGTTGCCGTAAGTTTAGTTCTGGCTGTGTGAAAATATATTTGAGACTTTTATGGTCCGTGTATATTTCACATCGATTTCCAAGTAAGAAATGCCTCCATTCCTTAAGTGCATGAATGACTGCTGCCATTTCTAAGTCATGAGTGGGATAATTTTCCTCATGCTTGCGAAGTTGCCTTGAAGCGTATGCGACAACCTTGCCTTCTTGCATCAACACGCACCCGAGGCCTTTTCGGGATGCGTCACAATATACTTCAAAATTCTTGTGTATGTCTGGCACAATTAATACCGGTGCTGTCGTTAATTTCCGTTTTAGCTCTTGGAAACTTTTCTCGCAGGCTTCTGTCCATTCAAACTTCTTGTCCTTCTTGAGTAACTGCGTCATTGGCTTGGCTAGGGTGGAGAATCCTTCAATAAATCTGCGGTAATATCCTGCCATTCCCAAGAAACTTCGTATGTCCGTTACGCTGGCTGGTGACTTCCAGCCAAGTATGGCCCTGACTTTCTCCGGGTCCACTGCGATACCGTCTTGGGTCAGTACGTGGCCTAGAAAGCCTACTTGTCTTAGCGAAAATTCACACTTGCTGAACTTGGCATACAATTGGTGTTTCCTGAGTTCTCCTAGCACAATCCTGAGATGTTCCGCGTGCTCTTCTGGTGTCTTGGAGTATATCAGAATATCGTCGATAAATACCACAACGAACTTGTCCATAAACTTCATAAATACTCTGTTCATGAGGTAAACAAAATATGCGGGGGCGTTCGTTAATCCAAAAGGCATAACTGTGAACTCATATAGTCCATATCTGGAGGTGAAGGCTGTTTTGGGGATATCTTCTGTTCGCACTTTTAATTGATGGTATCCTGACCTTAAGTCAATCTTTGAGAATACCTTGGCCTGAGCGAGTTGATCAAATAAATCATTTATCCGCGGCATCGGGTATTTGTTCTTGACTGTGACCATGTTAAGTGCTCGGTAGTCTATGCACAATCTCAGTGTTCCATCCTTCTTTTTGGCAAATAAAATTGGTGATCCCCAAGGTGAGGAGCTGGCTCGAATGTATCCCTTGTCCAGTAATTCCTTTATTTGTTTCTTCAACTCAATCAACTCGGATGGTGCCATTCTGTATGGTTTCTTGTATATGGGGGTGGTTCCTGGTGCTAGCTCAATGCTGAATTCTATCTCTCGGTCTGGTGGCATGCCTGGTAGTTCTTCGGAAAATACGTCTGGAAATTCACATACTACTGGAACCTTGTTTAGCTCAGAAACGTCCACCTTATTCAATCTCGGTTGCCGAGGTATTTTTCTTTCTTTGGCTGATACTCTTATTGTCTTCCCGTGGTGGTGTGTGAGAATTACGGTCCGGTTGAAACAGTCAATAAAACCTTTGTTGGTTGTTAACCAGTCCATCCCTAGGATGACATCCAGTCCTTTATTTTCCAATACAATAAGATTGGCGTGAAACTTCAATCCTTCAAACTCAATAACCACATCCTGACAGTAATTCTGAGTGACTTGCTGAATCCCAGGGGACTTGATGATCATGGATTTCTCCAAAGGAAGCATCGAAAAATTATTTTGCAAAGCAAAACTTTTCGAAATGAAAGAGTGAGAAGCTCCAGAATCAAACAAAACCATTGCAGGTATTGTGTTGACAGGAAACGTACCGAGTACGGTATCCAGAGCATTTTGTGCTTCTTCTTTGCTCACGTGGTTTAGATGACCCTTCCTGTGGTTGTTGTTGGGGTTGAAATTGTTGCGCTTGAGCGCTGAATTATTGTCACCGTTGTTTGGCTTCGGGGTCGAGTTCCTTGGCTTGGGGCACTGTTTGGCATAGTGCCCTTCTTCTCCACAAGCGTAGCAAGTAACGCCTGGGCGATATGTGAACTCCTTATCCCTTGCATGGAAATTCTTGGTTGGGCGTGAGACGTTTGTCGTAGGTTTGTGTGTCCCACCTTTCTGAAAATCTGTCTTGCTTCAGTGGTTGCGCGCAAGAGTAGTCTGGTCTCTTTTTCGCTTGCGGAAATCCTCCAAGCTACGTCTCTCATTTTCCAGAGTAATGGCTTTGTCCACTAGTGTCTTAAAATCTAGAAAAGTGTGCACGACCAGTTGGCATTTAAGCGCGGGCGCCAGACCGTCAAGGAATTTCTCCATCTTCTTGCTTTCAGTCATACGTTCTTCGTTGGCATAGCGAGACAATAGAGTAAATTGACCGTTGTATTCTGACACTGTCATGTTCCTTTGTTTGAGGTCATCGAACTCTTTCTTCTTGATTTTCATAATACTCTTAGGAATATGTGCACCACGGAAACCTTCCTTGAAATCATCCCAGGTTATATCACCTTCGTTGGGGTGCATGTGCAGATAATTCTCCCACCATGATGCAGCTGCTCCTGTGAGATAGTGCGGAGCATATAGTACTTTCTCGAGGTCTGAACATTTTGCAATAACTAATTTTCTCTCCATATCTCGAAGCCAATCCTCGGCTTCAAGAGGCTTGTCAGTATGAGAAAATGTTTGGGGACGTGTCTTCTGTAGCTCAGATAATTTGGAATGCTGTTGATATTGTCCATGGTGATTTCCCATGTTGATGACTTGGTTCATCATTTCTCGATGTTGTTGCTGACTCTGCTCATAAAGGCGACACATTTGTGAAAGTGCTGATTCACTGTCCTGTTGGCTTGACTGTCCCTGTGCGAACTTGTTGCTGGGTTGTGTATCATAATTTTCCTCTGGTGGAGTTGGCATGGAGCGAGTCCAAGGGCGAGACATTTTTCACTCTGGGGATATATTTTGTAAAACCCATAAGAAAAGCGAAAAGAGTCGCAAAAACAATTCCATAAATGCACAAAGCTGGCAAATAAATTAAATAACCAAGCTTTCTTAAGAAAAACAAATCGATTTGCGCATGGAGAAGGACTGCTCATTACATATCTTACACGCGGGCGGTAATTATACAATACATCACTCAGGATATGCGTACATATTCCTGACATGTTATTTATGGCTAGTGCACTCCTCCAGATCCTACATGATGCGCAAACAGGCTACTTCTCACAACCTATGTACATATAAACATATCGCACAAAGCGGTACATTGCATGGCGGCTAAGCGTACTCAGGCGGAGATGTTGACGACCTCCTTTGCCCTGCCGAGGGTGAGGCGTAGTGAGGCTGGGGACTCGACTTCCTCCTCGCTAATAGGCTCCATACGCGTAGTGTTGCGCCGAGTAGATGGAGCGGGTGCCAGGGGCGGAACAACACGAACAGGAGTGGGCGCGCAGGGTGGTGCAGTGTGCGCTGGAGTGGGCGCAATGACTTGGTTGAATTCTTCGGTAGAAGGCAGGCGACGAGTAGGTGCATAAGATGCTGAGGACGAGACAAAAGTCAGTGGCAGTGCGGTGGGCAGGAGCTCCCTCCTGTTGGCAGCACAGCCATGGACTGAGTCCATGCGGGCAGCTACGAAGTCGTCCACCAGGTTGTCGAAGGCTGCCTCCAGGGCCCGGAGATACTCAATAAGCATCTCAAAAGCCTCGTCTCGTTCTCCTCTGGGGCAGGAGAATGCGTAGTGACAGGTGTAAGGCACATGGCATGGAAGATAACGGTAACGACGAGTCTTCATCACGGGGAGGACATCCCTGAGACGAGCTATCGCCTCGCGGGCTGCCATCTGCATAGCATGCCTCTCCGTAGGCATGGCTCTTCCCAAGAACCGGAAGCGGCGTAACTCACCACACCCTCCCTTGAAATGCACCGCGGCCTGGTGCATGGTCAGACTGTCGTTGACTCGGCGCTGGCAGAGTGTGAAGACTGGGCGCATAGATGGCCCCATCGCGACCTGAACGATGAAGGAGAGAAGCTTGACGAACCCATCGGGCACGTTGGCGAAGGTCTGAGACTCGCAGCTGTTGTTGGCCATCTACAAAAGTAGGCAAAAAATCTAAATGGTCAGATCATAAATTTATGCTGACTGTCAGAAAATGACTACAATTGCAAAAAATATATAAATAGGCTCTATCATGCTAATAACCAATTAGCGATCGCACCTAGTGGCTTCCTACAGTCAGCCTGGCTCTGGTACCAAGCTTGTCACGACCGGTTTTTCAATAAAAATATTTATTGAGAAACCAATCTTTTGAGTCCAGTATGAGAAAAATCCTCCTTACCGGTAGACAAATTCTTGATACAATAAGCCAGTAGCCTAAAATATATTACAGGGTCGAGCTACGGTTGCTCAACCAAATTATTACAAGCACGCCAATAATTATACATAATGGCGGACATGACACAGTGGTGTGGAGGCATACTACTGACTCGAGGATAGGGTGGTGGTGGAAAAACACAGCGGGGAGTGAGATACATGACTCTAAAACTGGCATCTCATCGAGCGTCGAGGTGAGGCTCGATGAATTTATTTGGTAGCGGAAGCGGATATAATACAGTGACCAAATCCAGGCTCGGACGAGACTGACTGGGATTCCTCTAGGCGTCGGACTCGCTATCAAATTCTTCATCCATGAGATCGCCTTCGTCAGCATCTGGCCAAATCAACAAGCCAGGTGAGTACTTGAAAGTACTCGCAAGACAGTTCGGACGTAAGATATAACAAATGCATGCATGGGTGCGTCATGATTAATTTTAACAGTGGCACATTAATTCGTAAAAACAAGACAGGTGAAAAGGGGGTCGGCGGTAGTCCGCTCGAAAACCCAACAAAATAACTGTAAACCCAATCGGGTGTCTGAAGCGACACCTCGATAGGAAGATAAATAAATAACACACGCCGCAGTCGGGCGTCTAGGCAACACCACATAAAGGGCTTTTAAAAGAAATGCCACAGTCGGGCGTCTGAGCGACGCCACATAAAGGGCTTTAAAAGAATTGCCACAGTCGGGCATCTGAGCGACGTCACATAAAGGGCTTTAAAAGAAATGCCACAGTCGGGCGTCTGAGCGACGCCACATAAAGGGCTTTAAAAGAAATGCCACAGTCGGACGTCTGAGCGACATCGCAGAAAGGGCTTTCATTGAAAGTAAAATATAACAATGCCACAGTCGGACGTCTGAGCGACATCATAGAAAGGGCTTTTATTGAAAGTAAATAATAACAATGCCACAGTCGGACGTCTGAGCGACATCACAGAAAGGGCTTTTAATGAAAGTAAATAATACTCATAATCAATATTCAATTCATGAAGATAAACGGGTTAGTCCATCCACAGGAATAAACATTTAACCGGACTTAGCACTCATGTGATTCACCGGAGGCTCTGTCATCAAAACTGACATTTGTCAGGATAAGATAATACCGAACTTGGACATGGAATAGATGATTCAAAGGAATATATGACTCTGCAGAGTTTGTACGAAAATTTTTCCCACAGCCAACGGATTTCCGTAGTCACGAAGGACTAGTTCCGTTTACGGTATTTCGGAAGAAAACACAGCTAACCAGTACACACCCATCCTACCTCTCGATGCTAGGAATCACCCTAGACATCATCCAAGAAAAACTTTTGAGACGGGGAGATCACAATCTCGAATAGCATGGGATCAAATTTATATACGCGCGCTCTAAGGGGTGCCCCCCTCTCGGTCCCAACCGGAAACACCCATGCCCCTGACCAGATGACTGGCTTTAATCCAGGGCCATGGAACCATCATCACGGCCTCTCCTTTTTGGTGTGTACCAGGAAAGTGGTTTACAACTTACTAAGCCATATTCCTTGCGGAAAACATGTGGTAGTACAAGGAAGGAAGAATGGAAGGAACTGGAATGATACGGTTTGACACTGAAGTCATATAGCCTGGCATAAGACTGGCATGCTACAACACTGCCATCTTACCCATCCTCATGCCAACACATGGCCGTGCATACTCACATCCATCCACTCATGGATTTTCGAAACTCACTTGCCTCATCATTGCATGTAACACGACATTCGTCGGTATGTTCATCAACACGCCATAAACTACTTAATGCAAACATGCCAAAACAATCATCATATCAAAAGTTCAAACATGCTTGCCTGGTTCAGAGTAGTCGGAGCCTAGCTTGGTGAAGTTCGCGGTCCCGTCACCTCCTTCAGTATCTATGGTATAAAGGAAATATACGCACTATCGTGAATACCGTGAGGTGCACAACATTATTCCAAAAAAAATTCTAATAAATATGATAAAAAACTAGACAAAAATTTGAAGAGGACAGAAAAAGAATCACTCAAAAATTCCTTTCTGTTAAAAAGTTATAAGGGTTTTAACCCAAGGACCCATCTGTAATGAAACAGAAAGCTTCCAGGGGCTAACTTATAAAAACAGAAAACGATTCGATAAAGAATACACCGGCCCAGAGGGGTGACGTACTTTGGCAGAAGATGTTTTCAGAAAACGTTTCGCTTAGAAAGGACAGAGAGGCTGACAGGCGGGTCCCGCCCGTCAGGTTTGAATATTCAAACAGGGCGGCAGAGCTCGACGGTGCCCGAGAGTCGCGGTGGTCGCGGGCGGTGATCCACGGTGAGGCAGGGAGATCGGAGGGTACCTCCGTGTTCAGGGCGCCATTCCGCGTCGGTTGGTGGTGGTGGTGGTCGCCGGCGAGTACCACGTCGACGGCGAGTCTTGCTCCGTCGGACGGCGGTTCGGGTGGTCGAGGGCCTCGTCGGAGAGAGCTGCGAAGGCCAAATTGACGTTGGGGTTAGCTCACTGGGTGCGAGAGGAGGCTATAGACGAGATTAGGGCGCCGGGGACGGCCTCACCGGAGCGAATCGAGCTGGTGGCCGAGACGGATCGGTGCGGCCGGAGTTGGGGGAGGAGACCTCCTCGAGGACCTCCTGGTGGCTTGGCAGGGTCCTGGAGAGGTGCAGTGAAGGTGTGTGCTCGTGAGCGAGCTCGGGGTCCTTTTTATAGGCGATCCGAGGCGATGGCCGTGAAAGGGGATCTCCGGCGAAGGTTACGGCGGCGCAGAGCTTGGTCGGGGAGGTTTAAGGAGTTGGGCGTCATCGTGGAGGTCCACCGGTTCCATTTAGGTGCTAAACGAGCTTGGATTGGGTGCTTTGGGCGAGCTCGACGGAACGGGGCGGCGCGGGCCCGTCGGCGGCAGGGAGCACGTTCCGTGCTTGCCGGGCCACGGCGACGGTGCCACGGGCGTGCGCTGGCATGGCAGGGACACGCGGAGAGCCAGGGGAAGTTGGGCGGCGCCGGGTGGCGTGGCGAGCGGGCTCGGGCCCTCGCTGGCCGCCACGGGAGGCGCAGCCACAACAGAAGCTTCCAATGCCGGCGAGGCTCGTCGCCACCGACGCCAGGAATTGGCCAAGCGTGCGTGCGGTGCTCTAGCCAGGGAGGAGAGGCCGTGCGCAACGCGCCAGGGGGCACTGGTGATGGATGACAAGTCACTGACGAAAAACGACATCGACTGAATTCTGAAAGTCTGAATTTTTCTGAAAGTCTACGGAAACAGTGCCGGCCAGGTGTTCGACGAAATGATTTTGGCATCTAGGGATTTTTCCTTGAGTTGAAACTTGGTGGGGTGGCCTCTCATTGCACCAGGAGGCTGCCTTAATTTTGTTGGAATTTTTGGAGAAGTGTAGATATGAATTTCACCAAATTTGGCAAATCTGGTCCAAACTTGCAGTGAGTGAAATTTGAAATTTTTGAAAAGAAGAAGAGTGGATCAAGATGGTTCTAGGTTGTGGGTACTAAAGACAATCCAGGGAAGTTGGTTTGGGATAAAAACTCAAAGGCAATGTGGTACTTGTTTTGAAAATCACTTAAGCTCAAAATAATTGGCAGAAATGATTTGAGAGATAAAATGATTGAAATAAAATCCAAAACTTGTTTGGACTTGTTGAGACAGAAAATTTAGATTGCTCAAAGGTGGAGGGAGGGATTTTGAGAAGATTTACTATAGGAGACATGGTAAAACCATGGGTGGTTTCAAGATAAGAAAAACCTAAAAATTCATAGAGTTCTTTTTATAAGAAAAAGAATAATCTCCAAAATATACTTTGAGAAGGGAACCATTAGAGAAAGAGTTTTAAATGATCAAACACCATAATTTGAAGAAGATACAACAATAAAAATCCTTTCCAAAGAAGTTTTTAAGAGGAAGGTTTTCTGGAAAAAATTTGAATGGCCTCTTTTCAAAAACCAACAAAGTTTTTGCTGAAAAACCAAATAAAATTTTTGGAGTGTCACATCTTATCTTGATTCGGCGGCATCGTGGGATGAAGCGGCCCGGACCGACCTTACATGTACGCTTACATGAGACTGGTTCCACTGATTGACATGCACTAGTTGCATAAGGTGGCTGGCGGGTGTCTGTCTCTCCCACTTTAGTCGGATCGGATTCGATGAAAAGGGTCCTTATGAAGGGTAAATAGAAATTGGCATATCACGTTGTGGTTTTGGTGTAGGTAAGAAACGTTCTTGCTAGAAACCTATAGCAGCCACGTAAAAAACTTGCAACAACAATTAGAGGACGTCTAACTTGTTTTTACAGCATGTGTCGTGTGATGTGATATGGCCAAAAGGATGTGATGAATGATATATGTGATGTATGAGATTGATCATGTTCTTGTAATAGGAATCACGACTTGCACGTCGATGAGTATGACAACCGGTAGGAGCCATAGGAGTTGTCTTTATTTATTTATGACCTGCGTGTCAACATAAACGTCATGTAATTACTTTACTTTATTGCTAAAGTGTTAGCCATAGTAGTAGAAGTAATAGATGACGAGACAACTTCAAGAAGACACGATGATGGAGATCATGATGATGGAGATCATGGTGTCATGCCGGTGACAACGATGACCATGGAGCCCCGAAGATGGAGATCAAAAGGAGCAAATGATATTGGCCATATCATGTCACTATTTGATTGCATGTGATGTTTATCATGTTTTACATCTTATTTGGTTAGAACGACGGTAGCTTAAACAAGATGATCCCTCATAATAATTTCAAGGAAGTGTTCCCCCTAACTGTGCACCGTTGCGAAGGATCGTTGTTTTGAAGCACCACGTGATGATCGGGTGTGATAGATTCTAACGTTCGAATACAACGGGTGTAAGCCAGATTTACACACGCAATACACTTAGGTTGAGTTGACGAGCCTAGCATGTACAGACATGGCCTCGGAACACAGAAGACCGAAAGGTCGAGCAGGAGTCGTATAGAAGATACGATCAACATGAAGATGTTCACCGATGTTGACTAGTCCGTCTCACGTGATGATTGGACACGGCCTAGTTAACTCGGATCATGTTTCACTTAGATGACTGGAGGGATGTCTATCTGAGTGGGAGTTCATTGAATAATTTGATTAGATGAACTTAATTATCATGAACTTAGTCTAAAATCTTTACAATATGTCTTGTAGATCAAATGGCCCACGTTGTCCTCAACTTCAATGCGTTCCTAGAGAAAACCAAGCTGAAAGACGATGGCAGCAACTATACGGACTGGGTCCGGAACCCGAGGATCATTCTCATAGCTTCCAAGAAAGATTATGTCCTAGAAGCATCGCTAGGTGACGCACCTGTGCCAGAGAACCAAGACGTTATGAACGCTTGGCAGTCACGTGCTGATGATTACTCCCTCGTTCAGTGTCGGAGTAAATGACCACGGGTAGCCTAGTCGGCACCCCCTGGCTCTTTTGGAAAATTACAAGCCGATCCGGCCCTCAAGAATCCAAGATGTGGGGCCGCCTTCCCCTTGCCGGCTGTCTCCCAGGCCGGCTATCGGAAGGCGACCCGACTTTAGCCCTCATGAAGAAAGCCGCGGGAGGTCCGGCTCCGAGAAGCCAGCCGCGAGAAGGCCGACTCCAAGAAGCCGGCTCCCACAAAGCGGTCAGGATCGTACCCTTGAAGTCTGCATCCACATAACGGCGATGTGACGGGGCGTGGCTACAGTAAAGCCTGCCACCCCCGAATCCCGGAGCACGCCTGGCACAGTGCGTCATACGGGTGGCCATGGCCCGTCCGGCGTGACACTGTTGCCACGTTGACCCTGATGTCATCCACGACGGGCTGACGGTGCGGCCCACGGGCGGTGGGCCCCTTCGGGCAGAGAGACGCCCGAAGACGGCTAGGCCTCCCCCAGTCGGCCCAAGACAGAGCCGGCTCTCCACAGCCGGCTTGCCACCTCCCTCGAAGGAGACGCCCCATTAAGGAGACAAGACGCGGTGAGGCTACAGCGATCACCCGCCGGGCGGCGGCACTGTAGCCACGCCCACCTCGGCGAAGCCCTCGTCACCAGGATTGAGCAACAGTAACCAGCCACCGACAAGGCCCTGGAGAGTGGGGCCTGCCTGTCGACCAAGGAGCCGGCAGCTGGCGGGACCCAGCAGCCGGCGGGCCCCAGCAGCCGGCGCAGAAGCCGGCGAGTGTAGTCACAGACGGCTGGGCCCCACGCCCAGCCGGATTACCATTGTACCCCCGGGGGGTAGGCCTATATAAACCCCCCGAGACACCCATACAAAGGGTTGATCCAAGGTAGTTCTAGACACCACATAGAGAGGGGAGGAGGGCTAGCTGTGCTCCACTTCTTCTCCTCACAAAACAGCTCAAGGAGCATCGTGTAGCTACTTGTTCATCTAGTGATCATGCGGAGACCCCGCAGAGCAGCAGTAGGGGTGTTATCTCCACGGAGAGCCCGGAGCTGGGTAAGATTCGCCGGCGTGCATGTCTTCGCCTCATCCCGCTTCCAGGCACCGGCGACGTCTTACTGGTTCCCACAATGATAAGCCACACGTTGGCATATGTCGCACCTACCACCCGACATTTGGCGCCCACCGTGGGGCCAGGTGCACCGTCGTCCGGAGACCTGTTCTGGACGGGAACCCTCTTCCTCCCCAGCGAGCGTAGCCAGCCCGGCACGCCCGATCGCGCTTTCCACGATGCGCTGCAAGGCGTCACCAACGTCTGCGCAGCGAGCGGCCTCGCCGATCTCCTTGACAAGACCCTCATCTCCGACGAGCTCGCCTCTGACGCGGGCACCGACCACCTCATCAACCTCCTCGGCCAGCTCCACTTCTCCGGCGAGCCTGCTGTGGACTTGGAGTAGGTTGGCTCCATCGATCCGATGCCTGTCGACTCCGACACGGCCTCACTTGACACTTTCCCCACCGACGTCATGATCTACAATGACCCGCTTCCCCGGGCCAATGGCTGCGACGCTGTCACCACCGAGGTGATGGTCATCGGCCACGGCGACGCTTCTGACGACAGCGCCCACGACGCCCCGCATGCGGCGGTCCACGACTTGACCATCCCCCTCCCGGCCGATGCCGATGCTAAAGCACTAGAGGCTCGCTGCCTCGCCCTCCTCGCGGATGGCTGGAAGTTGGCTTCCATGAGACGCCTCACTGAGGCCCATCGGCGCGAAGCCGACCGCGCCGCCTTTGGCATGCCGCCCCCAGGCGGGCCCAGCCGGGCCGGTGTTGTCAGGCAGCGCGGTGCTGTCGTCGCCGACACGCTAGGAGTCGACCGCCCAGTCTACGCCACTCCACTCGAGAACCTGCGTGCCACCCAGGTGGCCGTAGACGAGCTAGATGGATTGGGGGCCGAAGAACTCCCCCACATGACCAGACGCATCCAGCAGCTAATCGATGCGGCCGCGCAGCGGCACGAAGCCGACGCCCGTGCGGAAAGCCCTCCCCCGCGCCGAGATCACGGCGCAACGTCCCGGACGCCGACTGCGGGTAAAACCCGCACGCGTCACGAGAAAGAGCCGGCTGCCAGCCGAAGCCAAACCCGAATCTCCATCGAGCGAGACGCAGAAGGCCATCCCCGGGCCGTGGAGTGGCGGGGCAACCCGCCTCTGCCTTGGCCCCGTGGGGAGAGATATCCCACCCCACCGCCTGTTGCGCATCCGACTCTCAGCGGCCGACTAGGTCGCCGCGAAGGAGTCGGCGAGAATGACGCCCGCCATCGGATCGACCGCCTAGCGCGATCCCTGGCGCTGGAAGAAGAAGATGATGTCGGCCCGCCTTGCTTCGGCCCCCGCATCCGCGATGAGCCTTTCCCCAAAGGGTTCTCGCTCCCAAGAGACACGCCCAAGTACAACGGCTTCGTGAAGCCGGAAGATTGGTTGATCGACTACTCCATGGCGGTTAGCATAGCAAACGACAACAGGCGCGTTGCCATGAAGTACGTGCCCCTCATGCTGCAAGGCACGACGCGGACCTGGCTCAACAGCCTCAAGCCATACAGCATCAACAGCTGGCTAGACTTCAGAAGCCTTCGTCCGCAACTTCACCAGCACCTACAAGCGGGCTCCCAAGCCCAGACAGCTCTCCTTGTGTGTACAAGGCCCCGCCGAGTCCACTCGCGACTACCTCACGCGTTGGGCCAAGCTCCGCAACTCTTGAGAGGGGGTGCACGAGGTGCAAGCCATAGAATACTTCACTACTGGGTGCCGAGAAGGCACCCTCCTCAAGCACAAGCTTCTCTGCGACGAGCCGACTACCCTCAACGAGCTTCTGGACATAGCGGACAAGTACGCCACCGCCGACTCCTCAATGGAGACCGAGCTCCAGGTAGACGCGTCCGGGAAAGTACTCAACCCGGCGCCCAAGACGCCGGCTGGGGATTCCGGCCGACGCCCACACCAGAACGACCACAAGCGCAAGGGCCCCGTGCCGCCCTCCACCAGTCGGCAGGTGGCCACAGTCGAAGACGAGCAGCCCGAAGGGCAGCCCGCACCCAAGAAGCAGAGGGGTGGCAAGCCGGCTTGGCAGCCGGCCTTCTCCTACGAGCAAACTCTCGACGCCCCATGCAAGTTCCACAGCAACGCGAAGCCGTCCAACTACATAACCCGGAAGTGCCACTGGCTCACCTGAATCTCCAAAGGCGAAGGGCTCGCGCCGCCTCCGCCTGCCGGTCCGCCACCTCCGGCTCCACAGCTGTCGACCGCTCGGCCTGCAGTCGGAGCCGTGCACTGTTCCCCGACGAGCATGCCGCCTATGTCGTCTTTACAAGCCAGCCCGAAGACCGGCGCGGCAGACGCCGAGAGCACCAGGAGGTCAGCATGGTCGCTGCCAACCCTGCCGAGCACATGCACTGGTCAGAAAAACCTATCAGCTGGAGCCGGGCCGACCACCCAGAGGTGATGCCATCTCCCGGATCTTATGTGTTGGTTCTGGATGCCACCCTTGCAACGGACAGACGCGCCGCTCGTTTCTCCCGCGTGCTGATAGACGGCGGGAGCAGCATCAACATCCTGTACCGTGACACCCTGGAGAAGTTGAACGTCAAGACGAAGCAACTCATGCCTACTCGGACTATGTTCCATGGCATCGTACCCGGCCTGTCCTGCGCCCCCATTGGCAAGATCAAGATTGATGTACTCTTTGGGGACAAGGAGCATTTCTGCCGGGAGGCGATCTGGTTTGAAGTGGTGGACCTGGAGAGCCCCTACCATGCATTGCTTGGCCGACCTGCCTTGGCCAGGTTCATGGCTGTTCCCCATTATGCTTACCTCAAGATGAAGATGCCGAGCACCAAAGGCATCATCACCATAGCCGGCGATTACAAGAAATCTTTCGAGTGCGCAGCAGCCAGCAGCCGGCTAGCCGAGTCCCTTATGATTGCCGAAGAAAAGAAGATGTTGGACTGAGTCGTGGCCATGGCCGGCAAACAGTCGGCCTTGTGCCCTGATCCCAATGAGTATGATGCCCAAGGATCTTTCCAGCCGGCCAAGGAGACGAAGAACATACCTCTTGACCCCGAGCACCCAGAGAGGTTTGCCGTCATCGGGGCAAACCTAAACAACAAATAGGAAGGCGAGCTCGCCGATTTCCTCCGTGAGAATCAGAACATCTTTGCATGGTCCCCCAAGGACACGCCGGGTGTTCCGAAGGAATTCGCCGAGCACAAGCTACACGTCTGAGAAGACGCAAAACCAGTCAAACAACCCCTCCGCCGACTGTCGGAGGAGAAAAGAAGGATCGTAGGAGAAGAGATAGCCCGACTTCTGGCAGCCGGCTTCATTATGGAAGTTTTCTTTCCAGAATGGCTCGCCAACCCGGTCCTCGTGCTAAAGAAGAACAACAAGTGGCGCATGTGCATAGACTACACGAGCCTCAACAAAGCCTGCCCCAAAGATCCCTTTGCCCTGCCAAGGATTGATCAAGTGATAGACTCCACGGCCGGATGCAAGCTGATGAGTTTCTTGGACGCTTACTCAGGATACCACCAGATAAAGTTAGATCCGGCAGACCGCCTAAAGACCGCCTTCATCACGCCATTTGGAGCCTTCTGCTACCTGACTATGACATTCGGCTTGAGAAATGCCGGTGCCACTTTTTAGCGTTGCATGCAGAAGTGCCTCCTCAAGCAGCTCGGCAGAAATGCCCACGTCTACGTAGACGACATTGTGGTGAAGACGGAGAAGCGCGGCACCTTGCTGGAAGACCTCAAGGAAACATTTGGGAACCTACGTCGGTTCCAAATCAAGCTCAACCCCGAGAAATGCGTGTTCAGAGTGCCAGCCAGCCAACTCCTAGGCTTCTTGGTTTCCGAACGCGGCATCGAATGCAACCCAGTAAAGATCAAGGCCATTGAGAGAATGGCGATTCCCACCAAACTTCGAGACGTCCAGAAGTTCACCGGATGCTTGGTCTCCCTGAACCGCTTCATCAGCCGGCTTGGAGAGAAAGCTCTCCCCCTCTACCGCCTCATGAAGAAGACCACTCACTTCGAGTGGAATGACCAAGCCGACCAAGCTTTTCTCGAGCTGAAGAAGATGCTGGCCACGCCGCCTGTCCTGGCGGCGCCGATTGAGAAAGAGCCCATGCTCCTCTACATTGCCGCAACCAGCCGGGTGGTCAGCACCGTCATCGTAGTCCAACGCCCAGAAGAGGGCCGAGCCTAGCCGGTCCAAAGGCCGGTGTACTATTTGAGCGAGGTGCTGTCTACCTTGAAGCAGAACTACCCGCACTACCAGAAGATGTGCTACGGCGTGTACTTCGCCGCCAAGAAGCTGAAGCCCTACTTCTAAGAGCATCCCATCACGGTTGTATGCACCGCCCCGCTGGCCGAGATCATAGGCAGTCGGGATGCATCTGGCCGGGTGGCAAAATGGGCCATCGAGCTAGCCCCGTACACGATTTTCTACCAGCCTCGCACCGCCATCAGGTCCCAAGCATTGGCCGACTTCCTCGTCGACTGGGCCGAGACCCAGTACCTGCCGCCAGCTCCCGACTCCACTCATTGGCGCATGCACTTCGATGGGTCCAAGATGCGCACCGGCTTGGGAGCCGGCGTCATCCTCACCTCTCCCAAAGGCGACAAGCTCAGATACACGCTGCAAATTCACTTTGCCGCCTCCAACAACATGGCCGAGTACGAGGCGCTCATACACGGGCACCGGCTTGCCAAAGAGCTCGGCATTCGCCGGATCCTATGTTATGGCGACTCGGACTTGGTGGTCCAGCAATCATCCGGCGACTGGGATGCCAAGGATGCAAATATGGCAAGCTACCGCTTCCTCGTTCAGCAGATCAATGGGTACTTTGAAGGATGCGAGTTCCTTCATGTACCGCGAGACGACAACGAGCCAACTGATGCCCTGGCTCGAATAGGCTCCACTCGGCAAGCAATACCAACCGGTGTCTCTCTACAACGCCTCCTCAAGCCGTCTATCAAGCCGTCTCCAGAGTCCGATTCCATCTTCGTGCCGCCTGACCCCGATACAGCCGGGACCGGCTCGAAGAACCAAGTGGGTGACCCGAGAACTTCGATAGTCGGCCCGGGGACATCAGCAGGCGGCTCGGGGACTTCCGTAGTTACGCCCGACCCCGGGATTGCCACACCCGGCTCGGGGACTGCGGTAGTCGGCCCGGAGGCTGCACCAACACAGCAGGCGGCGGCCGACTCCAGCATTTCACCACCCAGCCCGCCCACCCTGGTCGCAGTAGCCGTGTTGGCAATAGAAGAAGTCACAGCTCCATCATGGGCTCAGTCCATCCTCAACTTCCTAATAAACCAAGATCTGCCGGCTGACAAAACAGAGGCAAGACAAGTCCAACGCCGAGCCGGAGCATACACTATCGTCAACAGAGAGCTCATCAAGCGCAGTGTCACTGGAGTCCTCCAGCGATGCGTCAAGAAAGAGAAGGGCATTGCAATCTTCAGAGACATCCACCAAGGAGAATGCGGCCACCATGCAGCCTCAAGATCACTCGTCGCCAAAGCTTTCCGCCATGGTTTCTTTTGGCTGACTGCTTTGGATAACGCCAAGGAGTTAGTTAAACATTGCAAAGGGTGCCAACTCTTCAGCTCCAAGCAACACATGCCGGCTTTAGCACTCAAGACCATTCCCCTCACTTGGCCCTTCGCCATTTGGGGACTGGACATGGTGGGCCCATTCAAGACGGCGCGCAGTGGCATGACACATCTGCTTGTCGTTGTGGACAAATTCACCAAATGGATTGAGGCAAAGCCGATCAAGAAGCTGAATGGGCCGATTGCCGTGACATTTATCGCAGAAATAACAACTCGGTACGGCGTGCCACACAGCATCATCACCGACAATGGCACGAATTTCGCCAAGGGAGCCTTGGCACGTTTCTGCGCGACGCAAGGCATCCGTTTGGACTTGGCGTCCGTTGCCCACCCGCAGTCAAACGGCCAGGTCGAGCGAGCCAACGGCCTCATCCTTTCCGGCATCAAACCTCGACTGGTCGTACCACTGGAGCGTTCGGCCGGCTGTTGGCTCGATGAGCTGCCGGCCGTCCTCTGGAGTCTGCGCACTACCCCAAACAAGTCAACCGGCTTCACTCCTTTCTTCCTCGTGTATGGTGCCGAGGCGGTCATCCCAACCGACATCGAGTTCGACTCGCCTCGGGTAACCATGTACACGGAAGCGGAGGCCAAGGAAGCACGAGAAGACGGCGTCGACCTGCTGGAAGAAGGCCGGTTGTTAGCCCTCAGCCAGTCTGCCATCTATCAGCAGGGCCTGCGCCGCTACCACAGCCAGAAGGTCAAGCCAAGATCCTTCCAAGAGGGCGATCTTGTGCTCCGGCTGATCCAGCAAACAGCCGGCCAGCACAAGCTCTCGGCCCCTTGGGAGGGCCCCTTCGTCATCAGCAGAGCTTTAGGCAACGACTCCTACTACCTGATCGACGCGCAGAAGCCGAAGGCACGAAAGAGAGACGACTCCGGCAAGGAGTCGGAACGACCATGGAACGCCAACCTCCTCCGAAGATTTTACAGTTGAAATGCAGTATGTATCACGCTAACTTTTGTACTAAGTACGAGACAATAGGCCCCCCGAGGAGAGCTCGGGGACTGCCATCTTTTATCTATGAATGAAGAATATCATGCTTATGACCTTGTCATTACATTCACTTTTTTTGTCCGGCACCGGGTTCGACTAGTCAGCCCGGGGACTGGCCGCCTAGAGTTATATTAAAAGTCCTACCTGCGGCCAGACAAGTAGTGTGCCGGCACCCAAGCCTTCTCTTGCCAAAAGTCGCAGTTCGAAGAACCGGCTGTCCGGCTGGCAAGAGTTAAAGGCAGGAAAGGACGCCCACACGAAAAACGGCTAGGGACTAACAGACTAATATAACAAAAGCCGGTTTTTCTCCCACCACCGACCGACTACCAGAGTAGCCGGCCGGCCGGCTTCCATTTGCCTCGCATCAATCTAAGAAAGCTCGAGTACTTGCCTTCCCAAAAGGGGAAGGCGGCAAAGGAAACAGCCTAAGGATAAAAAGCATACACGAATGGAAACCAAACACGCACACGATCATATTTACACAAAAGACCTTCAAAAGGCCAGCATTCAACATAATCCGAATACACCCCCAGTGGGTGGAACTACGCAAGTTTAATAAAAAATGTTCAAAGGGTAACAAGCAGGAAAAGCAAGGACGGCAGATTAAGCCAGGGGAGCGACTGGCGAGTCGGGCAGGTCGGTGGAGACGGCAGTGCCGGCTGGAGGAGTGGCCGGCTGGCGAACCTCGGCATGATCACCGCCTCCCGCAGAGGGCACGCTAGCACGCGCCTCGTTGCTGGAAGCACGGTCAGGCTGAGGCTGGCTGGCCGCTTCACCGGCTGGCTCAACGTCTTCGCCCTCCTCTCCTTCGTCGTCTTCGCCTTCATCGCTAGAGGCGATCTCCTCTGCCGAGTCCTCACCCGCTGCCGGGTCCAGCCCGAACCACTCCTCTAGATGGGCAACGCCATCGTCATTTATTTCAGGAGCGAAGACGCTGATGTCAGTGCACTCGGCAATCGTCGAGGCACGCTGAGCGATAGCCGGCCGCACCTCCTCCATCTCCTCGTCGGCCTCTAGCCGCCAGGTGCGCAGCTGGTCCAGGTTCAGCCCGGGATACCAGGCTCGGACGAACTCCAGCGCCCGCCCAGCTCCAAGCCGGGCCACCAATGCCTTCCAGGCCTCGAAGCGGCCATCCGCAACCTCCAGCCAGTCGGCAGTCCGACTCGGGGTGCGGGGAATCATCTCGCCTGGCCAGAGGGCGGCCAACACCTGCGCCCCGGCGCGCTGGAGGTGGCGGAGCATACGGTGAGCCGGCTGCAGCCGGGCTTGGACCGCCAAGAGTTGCTCCTCAAGCGTCCGGCTCGCGTCCGGCACGATTTCAGCCTCCGCCTGCCGGTGCGCCTTGCGATGGGCCTCGATGGTTTGGGTGGCGAAGACAGAGTAGCCGGGAAAGTAGTCTGCACAGAGAACAAAAAGAAGCACAAATCAGAACACAAATCAGGGGGCAAGGGGCAAGCAAGGAGTGAGGAAGGCGGCTTACCGTCGATCAGATCCTCGATACGACCGAAGCCCTCGCTCAGCGCTTGTTTTGCCTCAGCCCAGCCCACCGCTTCGGTCTCGATCTCGGCCTTCAGGGCGTCCTCGCTGTCCTGTGCCTTCTTCAGGGCCGCCTTGTGGCTCTCCTCCTGGTCGGCCAACTTCTTGGCCAGGCGGTCGCGCTCCAGGACCAAGGCATTGTACTCGGCTTCCTTGGCGCGAAGGGCGGCATGGGCCCCGCTGAGCTGCCCCCTCTAGTCGGCATTGGCCCCTGCAAGCATGAAGAAAAAGGAAAATCAATAAGGAAGAAGTCGTCAAGGAAGATCCGACCCGACTGCTCAGCAGTCGGCCCGAATCTTGGGGACTACACCCAGTGGGTGCGCTGACGTGCCCCCACAGGAGATGAACGAAACAAAGCACGCACTCCGGCTGCTGGTCAGGTCTTCGGTTCTCTGGCCCAGCTCCTGAGCCTGGGAGTTGAAGGCAGCAGCGCGGAGGTTATGATACTCCTGGAAGATCAGACAGGTGGCGAGAATAAGATAGTTGTCAGGACCTAGTAAGTTCCAAGCCGCCTGCGCAGCAGCCGACTCAGAACTCGGGGACTACACCCAGTGGGTGCGCTGACGCGCCCCCACGGAAGAAATCAAAAGAGCAAAACAACCGAGGCCAGAAGACTCACCCAGATGACAGCCCGCGTCGCGAGGAACTCTTGGGTGTATCGCTGCAGCGAGGCGGCTTGGGCTTGAAGTCGGTTCCGGACCTCCTTGGCCTCCACATTCAGCTCGCCCGTCCCCCCGCTGGGAGTCCACTCGGACGTGCTGACGCTGGCCGCCTCCAGGGCCTCCGCCGTCTGGCTGGCGCCCGTAGCTCGGTGCGGCTCCGGTGCGGAGGTGCCTCCCTCTGCGCGCCGGCGCAATGCCGGCTGCACCTCGAGGCTGGCCCCTACCTCCGGCTCGCCCCCGGCCGACTGCTTTGGCGCCGCGGCTGATTGGCCGCTTTGGCCCGCCCCAGTCGGCGCCGTCTGCGGCACCCCCTCTACGAAGACCACGTGGTCCTCCCTCCTCTCCACC
Source organism: Triticum aestivum (assembly GCF_018294505.1). Taxonomy (NCBI): domain Eukaryota; kingdom Viridiplantae; phylum Streptophyta; class Magnoliopsida; order Poales; family Poaceae; genus Triticum; species Triticum aestivum. Next base: position 546,341,858 of record NC_057800.1, read on the forward strand.
ACCGGCGGGTCTTGGTCGACCTCCTCCGATGGGGGCAGGGGGATGTCGGGGGCCACGACACGGAGGGGAACGGCGAGCAACGGAGGCTAGTTGTGCGAGGCCTCCGCCTCCGTCTCCGCGGCTGCTGCCTCCGCCCGGGCCTTGGCCGCTGCATCGGCCTGCTCCTTCACCGCCTGGGCGGTCCTTCGCTCCCCGCCTCCCGCTCCTCCTGCGCCTCCCGTGCGTTCCGCTCCGTGGCCTCCCTAAGGTCGGCGCGGGGATCCACGCGATGGGAGCCGGAGGACCCTTCAGTCGGCCCGACTACGGAGCCGCCAGGACCTCGCTCAAGGGAAAGCGGTGCCCTGCCCGGCGAGCAAAGAAAGGTTCAGAAGAGCTTCAATCGAAAAGGACAACAAAATATATATATATATATATACACAAGACATTTGACGACTTACGTCGAGATCGCCTGCGGCTGTTTCACCGCCTTGTGGAAGCGGGCCGCCTTCACGGCTGCCTCATCCTGCTTGGTCGCCACCGTGAAAGCCTTGGATTTTTTCGGCCGGCTGCCGAAGAAGGTCGACGCGGCCCGGCACTTCTGCGCGCCGCCACGGGCAGCCTGTGCGGCAGACGGGCCCGCGCCTTGATGATCAAGCACCGGCTAGCGGTGCGGGGTGGCTTCGACCTTGTCGTCGTACGGCCAGTCCTCGAAGCCGGCTCCGGGCCCCGCGCCTCCTGCCTCGTCGCCTTCCCCCATGATGGCGTCTTCCATGGCGGCCGCTCCCAGGTCCGGGTCGTCGGCGTCGTCCACCGTGCGGTCGGGGAGGAGCTGGCGCTCTACCCCTGCGGCCCCGACCGTCGGCGGAAGAAGAGGGTTCTGCTAAGGGCAAACCAACTGATCAAATGTCGGCTATCACGAGGTCGGCTACAAAAAGGAAGAAAAGAAGAAAAACTTACAGCAGGCGGAGGGTTGGCGCGAGAATACGGCTCCTTGCCGTATCGCCAATCCTCGGCAAGCTTGCAGTTGGAGATGTAGTTCACCATGTAAGACACCTCTGCATGAGGCATCTCCCTGGTGCTCAGCCGGCACGGGTCGAAGCGGCCGCTCATCTGGCAAATCATGTGAGGCCAACCTTGGAGCGGAAGTACCCGGCGCTCCACGAAGGCGGCCACCAAGTCAGCTCCAGTCAGGCCCTCCGACTGGATCATCACCCGGAGCCGGGAGACGGCTGCGTTCCCGGCCTGAGACAGCGACCTGGCCCGGTAGCTCCACGAAGGTTGCCTCCCAGCCGGCGGGCCGGCTACGTAAGCTGGCAGGTTGACGTAGTCGCCTTGCGGGGCGACGTTCTTTATGTAAAAGTAGGACTTCTGCCAGAGCTTCACCGACTGGATCAGCGGGATGGGCGGGAACGGATTGTTCTCGCCCGTCCGCCTCATGGCAATGAAGGCTCCGCAGGGGGCGGGCACGCCCGCGACGACGGTGCCGAGCTTGCTCTGGAAGAATTCCCCTCAGAGCTCGAGAGTGGGGAGAACCCCAAGAAAGCCCTCGCACAGGGTGACGAAAGCCGACAGCAGCATCACCGCGTTGGGCGTGAGGTGATGCGGCTGGAGGTGGTAGAATTCAAGGAAAGCTCGAAGAAATCCGCTCGCCGGGAGGCCGAAGCCATGCAGGCAGTGCGAGCGGAAGATCACCCGCTCGCCTTCCTCCGGTGCCGGCGAGATCTCCCTCGCCGGCGCCTGACGAACCCGCACGAAGTTCTTGCCCGGCAGGCGCCGCGTCCGGCGGAGGAACTCGACGTGGTCCTCGTGGACGTTGGAGCCATCCCACGAGCTCGACAGTGCCATGGGAGCGATGCGGCGGGGAGCAAGACGAAGCGACGGCGTAGACATGCACGACCCCGCTACGGCGGGACCAAAGGAACCGAGAGGTCCGACGGCGGAACAGCACGGCAATAGGTTGCTGCGGCGGCGGAGGGAAGAAGAAGGAAGGCGAGAAGGGGCGGAGCGAGGGAGAGCGTGCGAGCCTCTGGCGCTCCCCCTCCTCCCCCTACTTATAGACCCGCGCGGCGGAGCCGAGGAGGCGTGGCGTGGGGGAACGTGGGGATCAACTGCGCCCACTCCCCCATGTCCCGCGATTACTACCCCCTGATGGCGTAATAAAACCACCGTGGGAAGGCGAGCGGTCCGTGTGGGCCACAGAAGATCCGCGCTTGGGCCGAGGCCTGGGAGTGGCGGGCCCGGGCCTGCGGTGGTGTCCCGTCGCGCGCGTGCGTTGGCAGGATTTCCTTGCCACGTGGCCCGCGTGATGGCGCGCGGTCAGCTCGCAGGCCGACCTGCGTTCCCACCTACGAGGAACGGGGCTTTCCGAAGACGGCGCGCACAAGCAAAGCCGGCCCCTCAGGATAGGAAGCTGACCAAGCTTCTCGTCCCTTTGTCAGCCTCGAAGCTCGATCAGCTTCGGGGACTACTGTCGGAGTAAATGACCACGGGTAGCCTAGCCGGCACCCCCTGGCTCTTCTGGAAAATTACAAGCCGATCCGGCCCTCAAGAATCCAAGACGTGGGGCCGCCTTCCCCTTGCCGGCTGTCTCCCAGGCCGGCTATCGGAAGGCGACCCGACTTTAGCCCTCATGAAGAAAGCCGCGCGAGGGCCGGCTCCGAGAAGCCGTCCGCGAGAAGGCCGACTCCAAGAAGCCGGCTCCCACAAAGCGGCCAGGATCGTACCCTCGAAGTCTGCATCCACATAACGGTGATGTGACGGGGCATGGCTACAGTAAAGCCTGCCACCCCCGAATCCCGGAGCACGCCTGGCACAGTGCGTAGTACGGGTGGCCATGGCCCATCCGGTGCGGCACTGTTGCCACGTTGACCCTGATGTCATCCACGACGGGCTGCCGATGCGGCCCACGGGTGGTGGGCCCCTTCGGGCAGAGAGACACCCGAAGACGGCCAGGCCTCCCCCAGTCGGCCCAAGACAGAGCCGGCTCTCCACAGCCAGCTTGCCACCTCCCTCGAAGGAGACGCCCCATTAAGGAGACAAGACGCGGTGAGGCTACAGCAATCACCCACCGGGCGGCGGCACTGTAGCCACGCCCACCTCGGCGAAGCCCTCGTCACCAGGATTGAGCAACAGTAACCAGCCACCGACAAGGCCCTGGACAGTGGGGCCTGCCTGTCGACCAAGGAGCCGGCAGCCGGCGGGACCCACCAGCCGGCGGGCCCCAGCAGCCGGTGCAGAAGCCGGCGAGTGTAGTCATAGATGGCTGGGCCCCACACCCAGCTGGATTACCATTGTACCCCCGGGGGGTAGGCCTATATAAACCCCCCGGGACACCCATGCAAAGGGTTGATCCAAGGTAGTTCTAGACACCACATAGAGAGGGGAGGAGGGCTAGCGGTGCTCCACTCTTCTCCTCACAAAACAGCTCAAGGAGCATCGTGTAGCTACTTGTTCATCTAGTGATCATGCAGAGACCCCGCAGAGCAGCAGTAGGGGTGTTATCTCCACGGAGAGCCCCGAAGCTGGGTAAGATTCGCCGGCGTGCATGTCTTCGCCTCATCCCGCTTCCAGGCACCGGCGACGTCTTACTGGTTCCCACAATGATAAGCCACCCGTTGGCATATGTCGCACCTACCACCCGACATTCAGTGCGGCATTCTTTACAGCTTAGAACCGGGGCTCCAAAAGCATTTTGAGAGACACGGAGCATATGAGATGTTCGAAGAGCTGAAAATGGTTTTTCAAGCTCATGCCCGGGTCGAGAGATACGAAGTCTCCGACAAGTTCTTCAGCTGTAAGATGGAGGGAAATAGTTCTGTCAGTGAGCACATACTCAGAATGTCTGGGTTGCATAACCGCTTGACTCAGCTGGGAGTTAATCTCCCGGATGACGCGGTCATTGACAAAATCCTTCAGTCGCTTCCACCGAGCTACAAGAGCTTTGTGATGAACTTCAATATGCAGGGGATGGAAAAGACCATTCCTGAGGTATATTCAATGCTGAAATCAGCGGAGGTGGAAATCAAAAAGGAACATCAAGTGTTGATGGTGAATAAAACCACTAAGTTCAAGAAAGGCAAGGGTAAAAAGAACTTCAAGAAGGACGGCAAGGGAGTTGCCGCGCCCGGTAAGCAAGCTGCCGGGAAGAAGCCAAATAATGGACCCAAGCCCGATACTGAGTGTTTTTATTGCAAGGGAAGTGGTCACTGGAAGCGAAACTGCCCCAAATACTTAGCGGTCAAGAAGGCCGGCAACACTAAAGGTAGATGTGATATACATGTAATTGATGTGTACCTTACCAGTACTCGTAGTAGCTCCTGGGTATTTGATACCGGTGCGGTTGCTCACATTTGTAACTCAAAGCAGGAGCTACGGAATAAACGGAGACTGGCGAAGGACGAGGTGACGATGCGTGTCAGGGATGGTTCCAAGGTCGATGTGATCGCCGTCGGCACGCTACCTCTACATTTACCTACGGGATTAGTTTTAAACCTCAATAATTGTTATTTAGTGCCAGCTTTGAGCATGAACATTGTATCAGGATCTCGTTTAATTCGAGATGGTTACTCATTTAAATCCGAGAATAATGGTTGTTATATTTATTTGAGAGATATGTTTTATGGTCATGCTCCGTTGGTGAATGGTTTATTCTTAATGAATCTCGAGCGTAATGTTACATATATTCATAGTGTGAATACCAAAAGATGTAAGGTTGATAATGATAGTCCCACATACTTGTGGCACTGCCGCCTTGGTCACATAGGTGTCAAACGCATGAAGAAGCTCCATGCAGATGGACTTTTAGAGTCTCTTGATTACGAATCATTTGACACGTGCGAACCATGCCTCATGGGTAAAATGACCAAGACTCCGTTCTCAGGAACAATAGAGCGAGCAACCAACTTATTGGAAATCATACATACTGATGTGTGCGGTCCAATGAGTGTTGAGGCTCGTGGTGGCTATCGTTATGTTCTCACCCTCACTGATGACTTGAGTAGATATGGGCATGTCTACTTAATTAAACACAAGTTTGAGACCTTTGAAAAGTTCAAGGAATTTCAGAGTGAGGTTGAGAATCAACGTGACAGGAAAATCAAGTTCTTGCGATCAGATCATGGGGGAGAATACTTGAGTCACGAATTTGGCACACACTTAAGAAAATGTGGAATAGTTTCACAACTCACGCCGCCTGGAACACCTCAGCGTAATGGTGTGTCCGAACGTCGTAGTCGCACTCTATTAGATATGGTGCGATCTATGATGTCTCTTACCGATTTACCGCTGCCATTTTGGGGCTATGCTTTAGAGACTGCCGCATTCACTTTAAATAGGGCTCCGTCGAAATCCGTTGAGACGACACAGTATGAATTATGGTTTGGGAAGAAACCTAATCTGTCATTTCTAAAAGTTTGGGGACGCGATGCTTATGTCAAGAAACTTCAACCTGAAAAGCTCGAGCCCAAATCGGAAAAATGCGTCTTCATAGGATACCTAAAGAAACTATTGGGTATACCTTCTACCTTAGATCCGAAGGCAAGATCTTTGTTGCCAAGAATGGGTCCTTTCTAGAGAAAGAGTTTCTCTTGAAAGAAATAAGTGGGAGGAAAGTAGAACTTGATGAAGTATTACCTCTTGAACCGGTAAGTGGCGCAGCTCAAGAAAATGTTCGTGAGGTGCCTTCACCGACTAGAAAGGAAGTTGATGATGATGATCATGAAACTTCAGGTCAAGTTGCTACTGAACTTCGTAGGTCCACGAGGACACGTTCCGCACCAGAGTGGTACGACAACCCTATCTTGGAAATCATGTTGTTAGACAACGGTGAACCTTCGAACTATGAAGAAGCGATGGAGGGCCCGGATTCCGACAAATGGCTGGAGGCCATGAAATCCGAGATAGGATCCATGTATGAAAACGAAGTATGGACTTTGACTGACTTGCCCGTTGATCGGCGAGCCTTAGAAAATAAATGTATCTTTAAGAAGAAGACAGACGCGGATGGTAATGTTACCATTTATAAAGCTCGGCTTGTCGCTAAGGGTTATCGACAAGTTCAAGGGGTTGACTACGATGAGACTTTCTCACCCGTAGCGAAGCTGAAGTCCGTCCGAATCATGTTAGCAATTGCCGCATTCTATGATTATGAGATATGGCAAATGGACGTCAAAACGACATTCCTTAATGGTTTCCTTAAGGAAGAATTGTATATGATGCAGCCGGAAGGTTTCGTCGATCCTAAGAATGCTGACAAGGTGTGCAAGCTCCAACGCTCGATTTATGGGCTGGTGCAAGCATCTCGGAGTTGGAACATTCGTTTTGATGAGATGATCAAAGTGTTTGGGTTTACACAGACTTATGGAGAAGCCTGCATTTACAAGAAAGTGAGTGGGAGCTCTGTAGCATTTCTCATATTATATGTGGATGACATACTGTTGATGGGAAATGATATAGAATTCTTGGAAAGCATAAAGGCCTACTTGAACAAGTGTTTTTCAATGAAGGATCTTGGAGAAGCTGCTTATATATTAGGCATCAAGATCTATAGAGATAGATCGAGACACCTCATTGGTCTTTCACAGAGTACGTACCTTGACAAGATATTGAAGAAGTTCAAAATGGATTAGTCAAAGAAGGGGTTCTTGCCTGTATTGCAAGGTACGAGATTGAGCACGGCTCAATGCCCGACCACGGCAGAAGATAGAGAAAAGATGAGTGTCGTCCCCTATGCCTCGGCCATAGGGTCTATCATGTATGCTATGCTGTGTACCAGACCTGATGTAAACCTTGTCGTAAGTTTGGTAGGAAGGTACCAAAGTAATCCCGGCATGGAGCACTGGACAGCGGTCAAGAATATCCTGAAGTACCTGAAAAGGACTAAGGATATGTTTCTCGTTTATGGAGGTGACGAAGAGCTCATCGTAAAGGGTTACGTCGATTCTAGCTTCGACACAGATCTGGATGACTCTAAGTCACAAACCGGATACGTGTATATTTTGAATGGTGGGGCAGTAAGCTGGTGCAGTTGCAAGCAGAGCGTTGTGGCGGGATCTACATGTGAAGCGGAGTACATGGCAGCCTCGGAGGCAGCACAAGAAGCAGTCTGGGTGAAGGAGTTCATTACCGACCTAGGAGTCATACCCAATGCGTCGGGCCCGATGACTCTCTTCTGTGACAACACTGGAGCTATTGCCCTTGCCAAGGAGCCCAGGTTTCATAGGAAGACCAGGCATATCAAGCGTCGCTTCAACTCCATTCGTGAAAGTGTTCAAAATGGAGACATAGAGATTTGTAAAGTACATACGGACCTGAATGTGGCAGATCCCTTGACTAAACCTCTCCCTAGAGCAAAACATGATCAACACCAGAACTGCATGGGTGTTCGATTCATCACAATGTAACTAGAATATTGACTCTAGTGCAAGTGGGAGACTGTTGGAAATATGCCCTAGAGGCAATAATGAAATGGTTATTACTATATTTCTTTGTTCATGATAATTGTCTATTGTTCATGCTATAATTGTGTTATCCGGAAATCGTAATACATGTGTGAATACATAGACCACAACACTTCCCTGGTGAGCCTCTAGTTGACTACCTCGTTGATCAAAAGATAGTCATGGTTTCCTGACTATGGACATTGGATGTCATTGATAATGGGATCACATCATTAGGAGAATGATGTGATGGACAAGACCCAATCCTAAGCATAGCTCAAAGATCGTGTAGTTCATTTGCTGTAGCTTTTCCAAATGTCAAGTATCATTTCCTTAGACCATGAGATTGTGCAACTCCCGGATACCGTAGGAGTCCCTTGGGTGTGCCAAACGTCACAACGTAACTGGGTGACTATAAAGGTACACTACAGGTATCTCCGAAAGTGTCTGTTGGGTTGGCACAAATCGAGACTGGGATTTGTCACTCCGTGTGACGGAGAGGTATCTCTGGGCCCACTCGGTAATGCATCATCATAATGAGCTCAATGTGACCAAGTGGTTGATCACGGGATCATGCATTACGGCACGAGTAAAGTGACTTGCCGGTAACGAGATTGAACGAGGTATTGGGATACCGACGATCGAGTCTCGGGCAAGTAACATACCGATTGACAAAGGGAATTGTATACGGATTGATTGAATCCTTGACATCGTGGTTCATCCGATGAGATCATCGTGGAGCATGTGGGAGCCAACATGGGTATCCAGATCCCGCTATTGGTTATTGACTGGAGAGGCGTCTCGGTCATGTCTGCATGTCTCCCGAACCCGTAGGGTCTACACACTTAAGGTTCGGTGACGCTAGGGTTGTAGAGATATTAGTATGCAATAACCCAAAAGTTGTTCGGAGTCCCGGATGAGATCCCGGACGTCACGAGGAGTTCCGGAATGTTCCAGAGGTAAAGATTTATATATAGGAAGTCCAGTTTCGGCCATCGGGAAGGTTTCAGGGGTCACCGGTATTGTACCGGGACCACTGGAAGGGTCCCGGGGGTCCACCGGGTGGGGCCACCTATCCCGGAGGGCCCCATGGGCTGAAGTGGGAGGGGAACCAGCCCCTGGTGGGCTGGTGCACCCCCCTTCGGCCTCCCCTGCGGCTTGGGTTGGGAAACCCTAGGGGTGGGGGCGCCCCCCACTTGGCTTGGGGGGGGGGGGAAGCCACCCCTTGGCCGCCGCCCCCTTGGAGATTCATCTCCTAGGGCCGGCGCCCCCCAAGGCCCCTATATAAAGAGGGGGGAGGGAGGGTAGCCGCACCCCTTGCTCTTGGCGCCTCCCTCTCCCTTCGTAACACCTCTCCTCCCCGCTTGCGCTTGGCGAAGCCCTGCCGGGATCCTGCTGCATCCACCACCATGCCGTCGTGCTCCTGGATCTTCATCAACCTCTCCTTCCCCCTTGCTGGATCAAGAAGGAGGAGACATCTTCACAACCATACGTGTGTTGAACGTGGAGGTGCTGTCCGTTCGACACTTGGTCATCGGTGATTTGGATCACGACGAGTACGACTCCATCAACCCCGTTCTCTTGAACGCTTCCGCGCGCGATCTACAAGGGTATGTAGATGCACTCCTCTCTCCTCGTTGCTAGATGACTTCATAGATTGATCTTGGTGATGCGTAGAAAATTTTAAAATTCTGCTACGTTCCCCAACAATAATACCGGGTCATAAAATTGACCGGGCCTTGAGCAATCCAATTTGTGCTCCGTAGTATACTACAACACTTATGGATTTCTCATACATCTATTTGCTAAGTTGTTTTATAAATACAACCAAGGGTTTCAATCAAATACACCAAGTCTATATGACCAGATTGAGCACACAAGCATGATCAGCATACATATCTTATCAGCTTGTCATCAGGTTCCAAAGTTAAGCATATTCAATGCACGAAGGCATTGACAGATCATGGAGTTTTTCTACCAAATATTACAAGCTGTAAAAGGGCTATTTCCAACAAATTTTCCCCAACAAATGTTACAACTCACAAGGATCACTATTGTAAGACGGTGTTGGAACCCTCCAGGTTGATGTTCCTTTGTTCTTCTTGTGTGCCAGTTTTGGCCGGGTCAGCTTGTGTTGGCTCTTTCGGTGCTTCCGGGTCACATCTTCTGCTTCAGTCTGGGGGTCGTCTGCCACCCACTGAATCGATGATAAAGCTTCAAAATTTGAGTCTTCTCTCATCAAAGTTAAAGTGTTGACATCAGGAGCAAAGTTTTGCTTACGAGGAGGAGTCAGCTCCACGGGCTGTGGGCTGGGCAGAATCATGTGCTTACCGGCTTCTAAATAACCGACTTGAAACAGCTCATCCGCAATCTTGGTCATCTTCACCCCAAGTCTCCTTAACACAACACAGATAGTCCTTGTCAGTAAAAGGGGTATAATCCGTGTTGAATTCTAGGAACCCGTCATCCAGTAGAGTCGGATCCATCTCCAGAAGATACGCCTTGGTGCATGTGAGTACATCGCCCCTTGACGACAAGCTGCCCTTTTCCACTCCTTGGTCCATTATGTAACTGTGGAAAACTCCCTGAGAATGTCCATGATATAAAAAGGGCGCGCCTTCGTGTTCTTGACTGCCATAACACATTAACCACCACCTACATATAATTTCTTAAGAAACTTATAGACAACTTTCAGCTTGACCGGAGGGAGTTCTCACACGTTATGATGTCTCTTGCCTGTGGAGACACATAAACACATATCAGTAACCCGGTTAACATATTTAAGCCGACAATATTTGGCGACTTACAAGATTTATTCTTACCAAAGATGGCTATGCACATGTCTGTAATTTGGCTCTTCATAGACGCCGGTTCTTGAGTTACAGGTGCGAGCTTTGACTCGGCCTCCTCTGCACGTGACTAAGGTGGCTCTTTCTTCCTCAAAAGCAGCCTTGGTCTTTTCTGAAGTGTCTTGAGCAGACATCAGAGACCTATGGAAGTCTGGAGATAGATTTTCTGCTTTTTCCCGAAATTTTTTCCTCTTTCGTCAGCTCTTTCTGTTAGCCGGTAGCCTGTGACTCGGCCTGGTTCAACATATCCTGCCATTAAGATTCATCGGGTCAAGTATATTAGTGAAAGTCCTGAGCCACCACAGGCGATCGACCCGACACTTGGGGGTACATTATTCAAAAAATTCTTAAAGTCCCGAGTCGTTGCGAGCGATTGACCCGACACTTGGGGGCTACACCAGTCAGTTTCAGACTTATTACTCAAGTCTCATGTAGACTTCAAGCACTCAACATGACACTTGGGTGCTAATGCATTGTCATTTTACATCCAACTATACTTGAAGACCCGACCCATCACATAATGATGAGTCGGCCCTTGGGGGCTACCAAGTGCGCAAATTCGTAAGTTCAGATCTACAAAAGTCCCAGCTCATTATTTATTAATAACCCGGCCCTTGGGGGTTACATCTGAGTACAACTAAAGTGGTTACATCAAGGGCGGGCCAAAGGTGCTAACCAGGATTTTTCTATGAAGTTTTGTTAAAGCAAGTCTCAACTATTTCACTACTTTATCTACTTAAGACTCAGAGGCTACATGTATATACATAAGGAAGAAAAACAATACGACATAGCTCATATTTTCGCTTTTGACCATGGAGATTTCAGTATCTGAGCTTTCAGACAGTTGGGTCCAATACCCTTGGTAAATGGAGTTCACATCTACGTCCTCCAGAGATGGATATTCAAGTTTGGATTTCCCCTTCTCCTTCATGGGTGACTCATCCTTGGCGGTGATCTTTGCGAAAATATTTGAAGTTTCTTGAGTACTTTGCTTTTCTCCCGTAATCACCACATCCGTATGAGTCGTTTCCAAGGGCGGTTCTGAAACAAGATTTAGATTTCCCTCCATAGGAGAGGGGGCACGGGCTTGGCTCACTAGATTATCTCGCTGAGGCGGCTCGTCCTTGTCAATTGGCTCATCCCTGCCAACCGACTCATTCTAATCAGCTGCTTTGTCCTGGACCTCCGGCTTGTCCATCAACGGGTCCCGAGAAGGAATTTAATGTTGGAAATATGCCCTAGAGGCAATAATAAATTGGTTATTATCATATTTCCTTGTTCATGATAAAGGTTTATTATTCATGCTAGAATTGTATTGACCAGAAACTTAAATACAAGTGTGAATACATAAACGAATACTATGTCCCTAGTGAGTCTCTACTAGACTAGCTCGTTGATCAAAGATGGTTAAGGTTTTCTAACCATAGACATGAGTTTTCATTTGATAATGGGATCCCATCATTAGGAGAATGATGTGATGGACAAGAGCCAACCGTAAGATTAGCATTCGATCGTATCACTTGAGTTTATTGCTATAGCTTTCTTCATGTCAAGTATCTATTCCTAAGACCATGAGATCATGCAACTCCTAGATACCGGAGGAATACATTGTGTGCTATCAAACGTCACTTCATAACTGGGTGATCATAAAGATGCTCTACAGGTATCTCCGAAGGTGTTTGTTGGGTTGGCAGGGATCGAGACTGGGATTTGTCACTCATTGTGACAAAGAGATATCTCTGGGCCCTCTTAGTAATACAACATCGTAAATAGCTTGCAAGCCATGTGGCTAATGAGTTAGTCACGAGATCTTGTATTGTGGAACAAGTAAAGAGACTTGTCGGTAACTAGATCGAACTAGGTATGGAGATATCGACGATCGAATCTCGGGCAAGTAAAATATCGCCGGACAAAGGGAATTGCATACGAGATTAATCGAATCCTTGACATCGTGGTTCAACCGATAAAAGATCTTCGTGGAATATGTAGGAACCAGTATGGGCATCCATGTTACGTTGTTGGTTATTGACCGGAGAGGTGTCTCGGGTCATGGCTACATGATTCTCAAACCCATAGGGTCCGTATGCTTAACATCCAGTGACACTAGAGTAATACTGGGATATGCATGTTGGTGACCGAATGTTGTTCAGAGTCCTGGATGAGATCCCGGATGTCACGAGGAGCTCCAGAATGGTTTGGAGGTAAATATTATATATGCAAAGTTGCTTTCAGGGTTTCGAAAGAAGTTTCCATTTTTTCGGTATTTTACCAGGAAGCTTCTAGAAGGTTCTGGAAACTTCCAGAGGAGTCTGGAAGTCAGCAAGGGTTCCACCATGTCCCAAGGGTCAGCATGGGCTGAGGGGAGACGCCCTGGACTTATTGGACCAGGCGCACAAGTCCCTTAAGGCCCATGTGGCTTGGGAGAGGTGGAAAGTCCACCTGTGTATGGAAAAGGAGGGAATTAGACTAGGAGTCCAACTCCTCCCCCTTGGTGTGCCCCTAGGGCTTGGAGGCCTGGCCACCACGCCCCTCCACCTATATATATGTTGGAAATATGCCTTAGAGGCAATAATAAATTGGTTATTATCATAATTCCTTGTTCATGATAATGGTTTATTATTCATGCTAGAATTGTATTGACCGGAAACTTAAATACAAGTGTGAATACATAAATAGATACTATGTCTCTAGTGAGCCTCTACTAGACTAGCTCGTTGATCAAAGATGGTTAAGGTTTCCTAACCATAGACATGAGTTGTCATTTGATAACGGGATCACATCATTAGGAGAATGATGTGATGGACAAGACCCAACTGTAAGCTTAGCATTTGATCGTATCACTTGAGTTTATTGCTATAGCTTTCTTCATGTCAAGTATCTATTCCTAAGACCATGAGATCATACAACTCTCGAATACCAGAGGAATACCTCGGCTATCAAATGTCACTTCGTAACTAGGTGATCATAAAGATGCTCTACATGTATCTCCGAAGGTGTCCGTTGGGTTGTGACAGTGTCCTGGATAAGGGAGTATTAACCCAGCCGGCCCATTCTCCTTCGGTTGGGCCGGCAAGCCACCATTAGTGATAAAGATGGACTCCGGAAGCCGTACATAGGAAGCGTGATCAAGACTGCATCCCCCGAAGACTTGACGTATACTCCAAGATCTTTGTCGCTTCCTAGCTCATAACTACCGCCATAGGGTTTAGCCCGTAGATGGAACATCGACACAAAATCATTCACCTAGCCCTAGAGTTAGATCACACATTACGATCTCGAGGTAGATCAACTCTGTACTCGATACATCTCCATTGATATAAACAAGAGCAGGACATAGGGTTTTACCTCCATCAAGAGGGCCCGAACCTAGGTAAACATCGTCTCCTCCATTCCTGTTACCCTCGATCCAAGATCCACAACTCGTGACCCCATACCCCGAGGTCTGTCAGTTGTGACACCAAGACTGGTGCTTTCATTGAGAGTTCCGCTGTGTGATCGACGAAGATATTGATGGGATCACTGGTCAACGGCCTCGAACCAGAAGGGCTCGCTCACGCGCCCAAAGTTTCAGTCACCAACATGCCTCCACGTAAAGCCGAGGCAAAACATGACCCTTCTTTGGTCCCTGCAGGGAATTAACCCAAGGATGATGGGTTGAGATACTTCCTGGAAAGTGAGTCAAACGGTGGCCTGCCGGAGACGGCCGGTGAGGCCGACCTCTGGGCCAGATCAGCCCGCCCGACGACCACAAATTCGACACCGGATGAAGAGAACAGGGTCTCGAACCCACGACATTTTGAGATCGGAACTCATCCGCCAATATTCCATGCAGAGTATTGCCCCAATAACTCCGGCCCACCCGACATCTGGGATCTGGCCTACATGTAGCAACTCCCCGATGAATTGATCAGGGAGTACTGGACTAGATTCTTGACTGTCAAAGACAAGATATCGGATTACTTGGACTCCAACATAATTGTTGTTTTCTAGCACGGATGCAAAGATAAAGGCATCTCGAATGCCCTTGCACGTCGCTACATTCAAACACTGTCGGGATTGTTCGAGCTAGTGTCCCGATTATGTGCCATTGAGGACGCTTGGCTCACCAAGGAGCACGCAGATTCGATCTGTGAAAACTATCTAAGACATCATGAATCAAAACCTCAGTGTAGGCCTCGGAAACAAAACACCTCGGTGATACGTCTCCAACGTATCTATAATTTTTTATTGTTCCATGCTATTATATTATCTGTTTTGGATGATAACAGGCTTTATTTTACACTTTTATATTATTTTTGGGACTAACCTATTAACCGGAGGCCCAGCCCAAATTGCTGTTTTTTGCCTATTTTAGTGTTTTGTAGAAAAGGAATATCAAACGGAGTCCAAACAGAATGAAACCTTCAGAAACATGATTTTTGGAACAAATGTGATCCAGAGGACTTGGAGTGGACGTCAAGCAATCAACGAGGAGGCCACGAGGAAGGGGGCGCGCCTACCCCCTGGGTGCACCATCCATCCTCATGGACCCCTCGTTGCTCCACCTACCTACTTCCTCCTATATATATCCATGTACCCCACAAACATCCAGGAGCACCACGAAACCCTATTTCCACCGCCGCAACCTTTTGTACCCAAGAGATCCCATCTTGGGGCCTTTTTCGGAGCTCCGTCGGAGGGGGCATTGATCACGGAGGGCCTCTACATCAACTCCATGGCCCCTCCGATGATGTGTGAGTAGTTTACCTCAGACCTTCGGGTCCATAGCTAGTAGCTAGATGGCTTCTTCTCTCTCTTTGGATCTCAATACAAAGTTCTCCTTGATTCTCTTGGAGATCTATTCGATGCAACTCTTTGTTTTGCGGTGTGTTTGTCGAGATCCGATGAATTGTGGGTTTATGATCAGGTTTATCTATGAACAATATTTGAATCTTCTTTGAATTCTTTTATGTATGATTAGTTTATCTTTGCAAGTCTCTTCGAATTATCAGTTTGGTTTGGCCTACTAGATTGATCTTTCTTGCAATGGGAGAAGTGCTTAGCTTTGGGTTCAATCTTGCGGTGCTCGACCCCAGTGACAAAAAGGGAAACGACACATATTGTATTGTTGCCATCGAGGATAAAAGATGGGGTTTACATCATACTGCATGAGTTTATCCCTCTACATCATGTCATCTGGCTTAAGGCGTTACTCTGTTCTTATGAACTTAATACTCTAGATGCATGCTGGATAGCGGTCGATGTGTGGAGTAATAGTAGTAGATGCAGGCAGGAGTCGGTCTACTTGTCACGGACGTGATGCCTATATACATGATCATACCTAGATATTCTCATAATTATTCACTTTTCTATCAATTGCTCGACAGTAATTTGTTCACCCACCGTAATACTTATTCTCTTGAGAGAAGCCACTAGTGAAACCTATGGCCCCCGGGTCTATTTTCCATCATACAAGTTTCCAATCTATTTTATTTTGCAATCTTTACTTTCAATCTATATCATAAAAATACCAAAAATATTTATCTTATTATTATCATCTCTATCAGATCTCACTCTTGCAAGTGGCGGTGAAGGGATTGACAACCCCTTTATCGCGTTGGTTGCGAGGTTCTTATTTGTTTGTGTAGGTACGAGGTGACTCACGCGTGGTCTCCTACTGGATTGATACCTTGGTTCTCATAAACTGAGGGAAATACTTACACTGCTTTACTACACCACCCTTTCCTCTTCAAGGGAAAACCAACACATTGCTCAAGAGGTAGTAAGAAGGATCTCTGGCGCCGTTGCCAGGGAGATCTACGCCAAGTCAAGACATACCAAGTACCCATCATAACTATTATCCTTCGCATTACATTATTTGCCATTTGCCTCTTGTTTTCCTCTCCCCCACTTCACCCTTGCCGTTTTATTCGCCCTCTTTTCCATTCACCCTTTTTTCCGTTCGCCTCTTTTTCGCTTGCTTCTTGTTTGCTTGTGTGTTGGATTGCTTGCTTGTTATGATGGCTCAAGATAATACTAAATTGTGTGACTTTGCCAATACCAACAATAATGATTTTATTAGCACTCTTACCGATGCTGAACCTTGTACTGCTTTGCTGAATCTTGTCATGAAAGATCCGTTTTCTGTCCTTCCTAGTGAAGATGCCACTACCCATCTAAACAACTTTATTGATTTGTGTGATATGCAAAAGAAGAAAGGTGTGGATAATGATATTGTTAAACTTAAACTATTTCCGTTTTCGCTTAGAGATCGTGCTAAAGCTTGGTTTTTGTCTTTGCCTAAAAATAGTATTGATTCATGGAATAAGTGCAAAGATGCTTTTATCTCTAAGTATTTTCCTCCTGCTAAGATCATCTCTCTTAGAAACGATATTATGAATTTTAAGCAACTTGATCATGAGCATGTTGCACAATCTTGGGAGAGGATGAAATTAATGATACGTAATTGTCCTACACATGGTTTGAATTTATGGATGAGTATACAAAAAATTTATGCTGGATTGAATTTTGCTTATAGAAATCTTTTAGATTCGGCCGCGGGAGGCACTTTTATGGAAATCACTTTAGGAGAAGCTACCAAACTCCTAGATAATATTATGGTTAATTATTCCCAATGGCACACTAAAAGATCTACTAGTAAAAAGGTGCATGCAATTGAAGAGATTAATGTTTTGAGTGGAAAGATGGATGAACTTATGAAATTGTTTGCTAATAAGAGTGCTCCTACTGATCCTAATGATATGCCTTTGTCTACTTTGATTGAGAATAATAATGAATCTATGGATGTGAATTTTATTGGTAGGAACAATTTTGGTAATAACGTGTATAGAGGTAATTTTAATTCTAGGCCGTTTCCTAGTAATTCCTCTAATAATTATGGTAATTCCTACAACAATTCTTATGGAAATTATAATAAGATGCCCTCTAATTTTGAATCTAGTATTAAAGAATTTATTTCTTCGCAAAAGAGTTTCAATGCTTTGATTGAAGAAAAATTGCTTAAGATTGATGAGTTGGCTAGGAACGTGGATAGAATTTCTCTTGATGTTGATTCTTTGAAACTTATACCTATTACACCTAAGCATGATATCAATGAGTCTCTCAAGGCCATGAGAATTTCCATTGATGACTGCAAAGAAAGAACCGCTAGGATGCATGCTAAGAAAGATTGTTTTGTAAAAGCGTGTTCTTCTAGTTTTCATGATAATAAGGATGAAGATCTAAAAGTGATTGATGTGTACCCTATTAAATCTTTGTTTTGCAATATGAATCTTGATAATGATGGGACTAGAGATGAGTCAACTTTAGTTAGAAGGCGTCCCAAAAATTCGGAGTTTTTAGATCTTGATGCAAAAGTTGATAAAAGTGGGATTGAAGAGGTCAAAACTTTAAATAGCAATCAACCCACTATCTTAGATTTCCAGGAATTTAATTATGATAATTGCTCTTTGATAGATTGTATTTCCTTGTTGCAATCTGTGCTAAATTCTCCTCATGCTTATAGTCAAAATAAAGCTTTTACTAAACATATCGTTGATGCTTTGATGCAATCTTATGAAGAAAAACTTGAGTTGGAAGTTTCTATCCCTAGAAAACTTTATGATGAGTGGGAACCTACTATTAAAATAAAAATTAAAGATCATGAATGCTATTCTTTGTGTGATTTGGGTGCAAGTGTTTCCACGATTCCAAAAACTTTGTGTGATTTGCTAGGTTTCCGTGAATTTGATGATTGGTCTTTAAACTTGCACCTTGCGGATTCCACCATTAAGAAACCTATGAGAAAGATTAATGATGTTCTTATTGTTGCAAATAGGAACTATGTGCCCGTAGATTTCATTGTTCTTGATATAGATTGCAATCCTTCATGTCCTATTATTCTTGGTAGACCTTTCCTTAGAACGATTGGTGCAATTATTGATATGAAGGAAGGGAATATTCGATTCCAATTTCTGTTAAGGAAAGGCATGGAACACTTCCCTAGAAATAAAATTAAATTACCTTATGAATCTATTATGAGATCCACTTATCGATTGCCTACCAAAGATGGCAATACCTAAATCTATCCTCGCTTTTATGCCTAGCTAAGGGCGTTAAACGATAGCGCTTGTTGGGAGGCAACCCAATTTTATTTTTGTTCCTTGCTTTTTGTTCCTGTTTAGTAATAAATAATTTATTTAGCCTCTGTTTTGGTTGTGTTTTTTGTGTTTAATTAGTGTTTGTTCCAAGTAGAACCGTTGGGAAGACTTGGGGAAAGTCTTTTTATCTTGCTGTAAAAAACAGAAACTTTAGCGCTCACGAGAATTGCTACCATTTTTTACTGGAGAGTGCTATTTAGTTAATTATTTTTGCAGATGATTAATAGATAAATTACTCACGTCCATAAATTTATTTTAGAATTTTTGGGGTTCCATAAGTATTCAAAACCTACAGATTACTATAGACTATTCTGTTTTTGACCGATTCTGTTTTTCGTGTGTTGTTTGCTTATTTTGATGAATCTATGGCTAGTAATAGAGTTTATGAACCATAGAAAAGTTGGAATACAGTAGGTTTAATACCAATATAAATAAAGAATGATTTCATTACAGTACCTTGAAGTGGTGGTTTGTTTTCTTTTACTAACGGAGCTCACGAAGATTTTCTTTTAAGTTTTGTGTTGTGAAGTTTTCAAGTTTTGGGTAAAGATTTGATGGATTATGGAACAAGGAGTGGCAAGAGCCTAAGCTTGGGGATGCCCATGGAACCCCAAGGTAAAATAAAAGGACACCAAAAAGCCTAAGCTTGGGGATGCCCCGGAAAGCATCCCCTCTTTCTTCTTCGTCTATCGGTAACTTTACTTGGAGCTATATTTTTATTCGCCACAGGATATGTGTTTTGCTTGGAGCATCTTGTATGATTTGAGTCTTTGATTTTTAGTTTACCACAATCATCCTTTCTGTACACACCTTTTGAGAGAGACACACATGAATTGGAATTTATTAGAATACTCTATGTGCTTCACTTATACCTTTTGAGCTATATAGTTTTTGCTCTAGTGCTTCACTCATATATTTTAGAGCACGGTGGTGGTTTTATTTTATAGAAATAATTGATCTCTCATGCTTCACTTATATTATTTTGAGAGTCCTTTAGAACAACATGGCAATTTTCTTTTAGACATAATAAAAACTTTCATATAAGTGCATTGAATACTAAGAGAAGTTTGATACTTGATGATTGTTTTGAGATATGGAGATAGTGATATCAAAGTTGTGCTAGTTGAGTAGTTGTGAATTTGGGGAATAGTTGTGTTGAAGTTTGCAAGTCCCGTAGCATGCACGTATGGTAAACATTGTGTGACAAATTTGAAACATGAGGTGTTATTTGATTGTCTTTCTTATGAGTGGCGGTCGGGGACGAGCGATGGTCTTTTCCTACCAATCTACCCCCCTAGGAGCATGCACGTAATACTTGGTTTTTGATGACTTGGTAGATTTTTGCAACAAGTATGTGAGTTCTTTATGACTAATGTTGAGTCCATGGATTATACACACTCTCACCCTTCCATCATTGCTAGCCTCTTTGGACATGCATTGCCCTTTCTCACCTTGAGAGTTGGTGCAAACTTCGCCGATGCATCCAAACCCCGTGATACAATACGCTCTATCACACATAAAACTCCTTATATCTTCCTCAAAACAGCCACCATACCTACCTATTATGGCATTTCCATAGCCATTCCAAGATATATTGCCATGCAACTTTCCACTGTTCCATTTATTATGACACGCATAATCATTGTCATATTGCTTTGCATGATCATGTAGTTGACATCGTATTTGTGGCAAAGCCACCGTTCATAATTTTTTCATACATGTCATTCTTGATTCATCGCAATCCTGGTACACCGCCGGAGGCATTCATATAGAGTCATATCTTGTTCTAGTATCGAGTTGTAATCATTGAGTTGTAAATAAATAGAAGTGTGATGATCATCAATAATAGAGCATTGTCCCATAAAAAAGAGAAAGGCTAAATAATAATAATAAAAAAGAAGGCCCAAAAAAAGAAAAAGGAAATAAAAGGGGCAATGCTACTATCCTTTTTTCCACACTTGTGCTTCAAAGTAGCGCCCTGATCTTTATGATAGAGAGTCTCTTGCTTTGTCATTTTCATATACTAGTGGGTATTCCAACGATGGGCTTCGTCAAGTGCCCTAGGTATTCGTGAGCAAGCAAGTTGAATGCACACCCACTTAATTTCTTTTGTTGATCTTTCATACATTTATAGCTCTAGTGCATCCGTTGCATGGCAATCCCTACTCCTTGCATTGACATCAATTGATGGGCGTCTCCCTAGCCCATTGATTAGCCGCGTCGATGTGAGACTTTCTCCTTTTTGTCTTCTCCACATAACCCCGTTCATTATATTCTATTCCACCCACAGTGCTATATCCATGGCTCACGCTCATGTATTGCGTGAAAGTTGAAAAAAGTTTGAGATTACTAAAGTATGAAACTGTTTCTTGGCTTGTCATCGGGGTTGTGCATGATGAGAGCACTCTTGTGTGAGAAAATGGAGCATGACCAAACTATATGATTTTGTAGGGATGAACTTTCTTTGGCCATGTTATTTTGAGAAGACATGATTGCTTAGTTAGTATGCTTGAAGTATTATTTTTTATGTTAATATTAAACTTTTATCTTGAATCTTTCAGATCTGAACATTCATGCCACAATAAAGAAAATTACATTGAGAAATATGTTAGGAAGCATTCCACATCAAAAATTCTGTTTTTGTCATTTACCTACTCGAGGACGAGCAGGAATTAAGCATGGGGATGCTTGATACGTCTCCAACGTATCTATAATTTTTGATTGTTCCATGCTATTATATTATCTATTTTGGATGATAACGGGCTTTATTTTACACTTTTATATTATTTTTGGGACTAACCTATTAACCAGAGGCCCAACCCAAATTGTTTTTTTTGCCTATTTCAGTGTTTCATAGAAAAGGAATATCAAACGGAGTCCAAATGGAATGAAACCTTCGGGAACATGATTTTTGGAACAAACGTGATCCAAAGGACTTGGAGTGGACATCAAGCAATCAACAAGGAGGCCACGAGGCAGGGGGCGCGCCCTCCACCCTCGTGGGCCCCTCATTGCTCCACCAACCTACTTCTTCCTTCTATATATATCCATGTACCCCGCAAACATCCAGGAGCACCACGAAACCCTATTTCCACCGCTGCAACCTTCTGTACCCAAGAGATCCCATCTTGGGGCCTTTTCCGGAGCTCCGCCGGAGGGGGCATTGATCACGGAGGGCCTCTACATCAACTCCATGGCCCCTCCGATGATGTGTGAGTAGTTTACCTCAGACCTTCGGGTCCATAGCTAGTAGCTAGATGGCTTCTTCTCTCTCTTTGGATCTCAATACAAAGTTCTCCTCGATTCTCTTGGAGATCTATTCGATGCAACTCTTCGTTTTGCGGTGTGTTTGTCGAGATCCGATGAATTGTGGGTTTATGATCAAGTTTATCTATGAACAATATTTGAATCTTCTTTGAATTCTTTTATGTATGATTAGTTTATCTTTGCAAGTCTCTTCGAATTATCAGTTTGGTTTGGCCTACTAGATTGATCTTTCTTGCAATGGGAGAAGTGCTTAGCTTTGGGTTCAATCTTGCGGTGCTCGACCCCAGTGACAGAAAGGGAAACGACACATATTGTATTGTTGCCATCGAGGATAAAAGATGGGGTTTACATCATACTGCATGAGTTTATCCCTCTACATCATGTCATCTGGCTTAAGGCGTTACTCTGTTCTTATGAACTTAATACTCTAGATGCATGCTGGATAGCGGTCGATGTGTGGAGTAATAGTAGTAGATGCAGGCAGGAGTCGGTCTACTTGTCACGGACGTGATGCCTATATACATGATCATACCTAGATATTCTCATAATTATTCACTTTTCTATCAATTGCTCGACAGTAATTTGTTCACCCACCGTAATACTTATGCTCTTGAGAGAAGCCACTAGTGAAACCTATGGCCCCCGGGTCTATTTTCCATCATACAAGTTTCCAATCTATTTTATTTTGCAATCTTTACTTTCAATTTATATCATAAAAATACCAAAACTATTTATCTTATTATTATCATCTCTATCAGATCTCACTCTTGCAAGTGGCGGTGAAGGGATTGACAACCCCTTTATCGCGTTGGTTGCGAGGTTCTTATTTGTTTGCGTAGGTACGAGGTGACTCACGCGTGGTCTCCTACTGGATTGATACCTTGGTTCTCATAAACTGAGGGAAATACTTACACTGCTTTACTACACCACCCTTTCCTCTTCAAGGGAAAACCAGCGCATTGCTCAAGAGGTAGCACCCGGTCGAGTGACCTCGGAAGAAGAAGAAATCCTCTGGTCACCCTGGACGGCTTTCTGGATAAGCCATGTCCGATCCATGCTGTCCTTATCAACTCTTGCCCAACCCACAACCTTCGTGACTGCTGGGTGTTAAGGCAAGTAGCGAAAGGGGACCCGCTATCCTGACAGGTGCCTCCCTACATGGAACGAACCTCGGACAAAGACGAGGTCTTGATGATCTACGAGACCTTCGCGTCCAATAACTAGCGTAAACGGGCCCTTCAAGAAATCGATTTCGTTTGGCGGGTGCTGACCTGGGGTGCGTGGATAGACATGCCTATCACCTTCGCCCACAATGATTAGGCAATGTCGGCCCCTAGTAGATACCCCGCCATTCTGGTCTTTAACCCAATTGTGGGCAGCTGCCAACTTCAGAAGGTCCTCATGGACGTAGGCAGGAGGCTAAACTTGATATACGTAGATACTCTTTATAGAATTCACATCGATAAGTCGCGCATAGAACATAGCTGCACCACCTTTAAAGGTATAGTCCCTGGGCGAGAAGCACGTTGCAGTGGAAACATAACCATGGATGTGGTCTTTGGAACCCAAGATAACTATCGCTCAGAAGAGGTCACGTTTCACATCCCTCCTTTCAAGAGTATGAACCACGCCCTCCTTGGGTGGAACGTGTTCTCCAAATTCCAGGCGGTACCGCGTTACAGCTACATGAAGCTTAAAATGCCGGTCCCAAACGGGATCATCGCCATCTCGAGTGACCCCGATAGAGCACTTAAAGCCGAGAATAAGACAACATTGCTTGCCATCGAGACCCTGTATGAAGCCTTTGCGGTCGAGGAACTAACTGTGTTACATGCTGAAATCGATCGGGACGACATCGTCCTTGACAAACAACCGAAGTTTACTTCATTCAAACCAGCCGACGAAATAGTCAAATTTCAAGTGCACCCTACGGACCCCACCAAGAAGGCGCCCATAGGGGAAAACCTGGATCCAGAGATCGCCGAGGCCCTGTGCGCCTTCCTTAGGGAGAACTGGGATATATTCACCTGGCATCCTTCTGACATGCCAGGGATACCCCGCAGACTCGCGGAACATAGCTTGAACATACTAAAGGGCTACAAGCCAGCCAAGCAAATGTTTCAACATTTTTCTGAGCCCAAGCATCAAGCAATGGGGGAGGAGCTGGCTAAACTACCGGAGGCCAGGTTCATCTAAGATATAAAACACTCGGATTGGCTGGCCAATTTGGTCATGGTACCAAAGAAGGATAGGTCCTGGCGGTTATGTGTCGATTTGAAGGACCTCAACAAAGCTTGCCCCGAAGACCCCTTCCCCCTACCTAGCATCGACCAAATTGTAGACGCCACGGCTGGTCATGATATGCGCTGCTTCCTCGACGCCTATTCCGGGTACCATCAGGTAAAGATGAAGGAATCAGACCAGGCAGCCACAACGTCCATTACACCATGTCGGTATCAAAACCGGCAGATCTCAGGTAGGGGGTCCCAAGCTATGTATCCGAGGATTGATGGTAACAAAGGACACAAGGGACATAATGTTTTACCCAGGTTCGGGCCCTCTTAAAGGAGGTAAACCCTACGTCCTCCTTGATTATATTCGATGTGTATAAGGGTTACAAGAGTTGATTTACCTCGAGATCGTAATGGCTAAACTCTAGGTGTCTAGCCTATGCTTGTTCTGATGGCCTCCACGGACTAACCCCTCCGGTTTATATACACACCGGAGGGGCCTAGGGTTGTATAGAGTCAGTTTGCAAAGGAAAGAAAGAGTACACTCGGACACCAAACTTGCCATTCAAGCATATGGGAGTCCTATCCGGACACAGGGGATAGTCTTCTGCTTTATCTTCACGGCCCATCAGTCCGGCCCATATCCAATAATCTGGACACCCGAGGACCCCCTAATCTAGGTCTCCCTCAGTAGCCCCTGAACCGGTCTTCGATGATGATGTGTTCGGCATGCAGATTATCTTCGGTATTGCAAGGCAGGTTCCTCCTCCTGAATTTTTTAAGTCAGCTTCCTGCATAAATGATATGTGTCCGGCTCTGCATAATCAATACAACCCTTAGCCACGAAGGCAAGACATCAAAACAGGAACATTATCTTTTACTGACAACTTTTTCGGCGAAGCGTCACACTTGACTCTTCAACATTTTGAACCATTTTCACACCTCCTGTTTCGCATTTCGATGCTTAGCCTCTATTGGCATGTCTTGTCAAAACAGAGATCGTGCCCGCCCATTACGGGATTCTCATCAATATGGTTTGGGTAACCCAACCACGCCTTAACACACGATCTCGTTGGGAACAGGCAGGGTTTACGGCTTGAGAGGGGGCGTTTGGTATTTTTGCCGCCTATAAGAGGGTAAGAATACCTTCTTTTTCCCCACGCCTTCCTCTAGCTTCTGTCTTCCAACCTTCAAGCTCTAGCGCCCAAAAACTCCAATCTTTCCCACCACTGCCACCCTCCCTAGCAATGGTCGGGTCCGGTTCCAAGGGCAAGTGGGAGACCTCCTCCGTCACCGAGAAGGACATCAAGGAGCTCCGGAGCACGGGCTATCTATCCGCGGATATCGCGCACAGGCTCCCTGACAAAGATCAGGTTATCCCCACTTCGAAGCCTGGAGAGAGGGTTGTGTTCATTCCCCATTTCCTCCGAGGGCTAGGGTTTCCCCTCCACCCCTTCGTCTGAGGCCTCATGTTCTATTACAGGCTAGATTTCCATGATCTAGCCCCAAATTCCTTCCTCCACATATCGGCGTTCATCGTCGTGTGTGAGGCTCTTCTCCGCACCCCCACACCTTGGTCTGTGGCTCAAGGTCTTCAATCTGAAGCCGAAGGTGGTTGACGGACAGCACGCGGACTGCGGCGGGGCCATGGTAAGCAAGCTTCCCAACACCGTCTGGCCCAATGGGGCATTTGTGGAGATAGACTTCAGATCTGGACCCCCCACGAGACTCACCTCATGGACTACTAAGGGCCTTGATTGGGGGTCCCAACCAGAGGTGCAGATGCTGCAGAAATGCATCTCCAACGTGTTGGGTTCGAACATCGGTCTCACAAACGTGATTCAGGTGATGCTCTTCCACCACATCCTTCCCTACCAACTCTGGGCCTCCCGCATGTGGGAGTTAAATTCGAAGGAGCCACAGACCTTGAAGCACTTCTTCGGCACCATGCACGAAGATATATGGAAGCAGCACTTCAAGGCCCAAAAAAGTTGGCCGATGAAGACCGAAGACATCGGTCTTGACATCGAGAATCTGGCCTTGCTGGTAAGCATAATTTTTCTGAAGACCTATTCGGTCAATAAGTTAGATATAATGTATTGCCTACCTTCCGTATAGGGCTGGACGGCAAAGGCGAAGCGGATCAAATGTCCGGCACTGCTGCCTGAAGACCCAGCCACACCCCAGCTAATAGAGATGCTGGTCCCGACACCCTATCAAGCGCCAGATAGGAAGGGCAAGAAGAAGCAAGGCAAGGAGGCCAAGGGCGGCCCCACCCACAAATGTCCTTCGGACATGGTGTCCAGAGAGACCGAAGCCTTCTCTTCCCATGAGGGAGATGAGGAAGAGGAGGAGGAGGAGGAAAGCGACTTCCCACATAAGGGGAGGAAGAAGAAGAGGGCGGCCTTCGAGGACTCGAAGGGGGAGGCGCCCAAGAGAGGGAAGGTGATCCTCTCAGACAGTTCGAATTGAAAGTCCGAACTAGTCCCCAAGAGACCTCCCAGGGTGAAGCCCCTGGCCGATTCGTAAGTATTCATAAATCTACTATTTATCTTTGGTCTTCCTGTTTCCATTATATAAGTTATTTTATTATTTTTCTTTCCCTACACGTGAGCTCCCACAAACTCCATTATCGGAGGGGAACTCTCTGCCACCAGAAATGGCAGAGAGTGACACGCCGCCGCGAGCCCCCCTCACCTATCACCATGGAGGACGCTGAAGTGTCGTCCCGAAGGACCTCTCCTAGCCAAGGGGGAGCGAGCGAGGCCGTCGAGAAAGCGTCCGAGGTTAATACCTTGGTTGCCGAAGACCTAGGGGGACGACCCCTATGACAATCAACAGCGGGGAGCCTCAACAATCTGGGCACCAGTCGAACACTGTCCCGGAGACCAATGCGGCTCCGGGATTAGGCGAGCAGCCCCCTTTGAAAGAGGAGGGGGAAGCATCAGCTCCATCGGCGACCTCCACTAATCCGCAGGCGCCCAACGCTCTGGAGGAAGCACTGCAACGTGCTTCCATCGTGGCGGAGCACCGCACCCTGATGGGTGTGGTGGTGGAGAAGGTTCAGTCTGCCAAGAGCGGACTGAATGAAGCCTTCACCAGCCCACTGACAGGCTTTGAGGTATGCGACGTAATGTTCTAAAAAAAATTCATATAGAGGAATACACCTATGACAGACAATAGCCCCTGAGGCTCTGTCCGGTTTTTAAAAGAAATTGGACAGAGGATCCACATAGTATTCGGGATAGTTAACATGCTGCTCTATTATTGTAACATGCTTCCCAGTTGGCGGCAACCGCCCAAGCCGCAGAAGTTTCCGAACTCAATCGAAAGCTTCAGGTGGATGATGAAGAAATCGACCGCATTAACAACCGGTTCGACGAGACACAAGGTATGCGCATAATGTTAATAACTTAGTTGTATATCAGAAGTGATATGTGTGTTTAGAGGTTAACTCATTGAATGCTTTGATTATGATCGCAGCTGGCGCAGCCGAGGTCTAGACCCTCAAAGGCGCTCTCGCCCAGGCCAAGAAAGAGGTGGAGGCGAATAAGGCAGCCGCTGACAAAGCGGTTGCGGAACTAAAGACCGAGCAAGCTGCGCGCCATCAACATGAAGCTCGGGTGGCCAAGGTCAAGCAGGAGGTGAAGGATGCCATCAGCAAATGTGAAACCTTGGAGGAGAAGGCTTTGGCCCAATCATCCGAGCTTGCCAAGGCTCTTCAAGATGCCAAAGAAGCACGGATCGAATCCCGGAGTGCTCGCGAAGAAATCCATCAAGCGAGGCAGATAGCAGCTGGTAAGGCCTTTCTTCTATAGAGTATCTTTGGAGGTCAGAGGTATGCTTTGCTTACCCGGGTGTGGATTTCTCCAGGCGCGTTTGCGGATCTTCCGAAGAGTGCTGCCGATGCCGCATAGTTCTTCCGAGCCCAAGAGGGGAACTCGACCAAGAAGTTGTTCTGGTCGCAATTTCTTGCGCCAGAGCACCCGACGCCTCTGAACGACCAGCTGAAGCAGCTGACGGACCTGCATAGGGTGGTAGGCTTGGCCATGAAGGACCTAATAGTCCACCTATGGTTGGCCGAGCCGATTCCTAGCAGCTACTTCGGTTTGGTGAAGTGGCTTGTTGACGCGCAGCCTTAGATTGATGCTGTGAAGTGCTCAGCCTGCATAGAGGGTGCCCGGATGGCCTTTGCCCCCATCAAGATGTAGTGGGCAAAGATGAAGGCCACCGAAGTAGCAACCGCAGGCCCGCCCGAAGGCAAAGATCATCAGAAGCAGGAGAGGTACTTCGATGACGTCCTAGAAGGGGCCTGAATAGTAGAGGGCCAATGTTCTAAGGGTGTAATATTTGATTAGATGTGTTTAGGTTGTAAAAACCATGTTATGAACCCATGCTTGTTATATATCTATGCTCGCGCCTTTTGTTTCAAGCGATTTTTTCCTCCTATGCGGCCGTTTTCTTGCTATATTGTTGAAAGTTGCCAGTTGTCGACTTCGGCCCCCATGTAGATGCTACAGGGGTGTTCGACATAACGCACGACCACACTTTATCCAACGTCTTGGTCTGTAAAGGAGGTGTCCGCGAGGTGAACCAAGCAATCGGACTATGCGGCTTTATTACCTTCACTTAGCCATAGGAGTTTTACTGTGGAGCTAAGTACTAGCCCCTGGTGCGTGTACGGCTATCCGGATTACGGTGCCTATTCCACGCGGCTGGACAAAGACTAGCCCCTCGTATAACATAGGGTGAATCACTAATGATTTGTAGTATAATTCTAAGTCGTCGGATCGCCGACTAGCTCTCACCTATCATGACAGTGAATTTTCGGCTTTCTCTACTAAGGTACTAGACCGGACGAACCAGAAATACAATCGTAGTAGTTCTCCCTTTACTACCTTAGCCGAACGAGCGGAACATAAGGTGGTAAGCACAGGAGCTGGGCAACCCAACTATGGACCAAAGGCATGATTCGGAGCCGATGCATATAATGCAATATCCGGGACGCCGAAGAGTTCCCTACGGGTGTTTGGACTTGAAATGTGCATGGCCAAATACAACCCCAGTGTTAAGGCCGGACTAAAGCACGTGTGGCAGTCTGAGGTAGGGAGGGAATACAGATGATAATATAAAACAAATGAGTGCCAAACAAAAAGTGGTGATCAACTACTTCCTTTATACCCCAATTAATACGTTGAGACGTGTTATTACAGATAATGCCATAAATATCGAGGCCATTTTACATGCCAAAAGTTTACACAAGGGAAAGGTTTACACATGGCCTAAAAGTAGTGGTTCAAAGATCCCAATGGTGCCCTGCTGCACGTCTGCGCCGTTTCTCCTTGGTGAGAAACCCTTTGAGAGGAGGAATCAATGGTTGTCTGCAAGAAAGAGGGACCTAGAAAAGAGCCCCTGTACAACCGTAGAGTAGGCAGGTTTTTAATGAACCTGCAGTGGGAAAAAATGTAAGGTCCGAATAGGGTCAAGCCGTGCTATAGACCTTTTCCATAGTGTGCCTCTAGTGCTGCCCAAGGTATTTTAAGTGCGTAATTATGTACGCGCGGTACATATGCCGCAACCTTATGGGGCGATCGGCGGAGGCTAAACTGCTATTCAAGCTCCGGATCCGTCGAGTTGTCGCACTGTAATGCGGAGCGGACTCGCTTAGTGGTGTCATGGGTCTTGATGACTGATGAGCTATTCGGCTTGACGAGGCCGCCCTGTACCTTGGTTGTTAGGGTCGTGGTGTGCTCCTCAGTACGGAGGGAGTCAGGGAGACCTGGATTCGGGGGTCCTCAAGTGTCCGACCAGTTCAAGCATGGGCTGGGCTGATGGGCCATGAAGATAGAATGGAAGATTATCCCCCGTGTTCGGATAGGACTCCTGGATGCGTGGAAGGCAAGATTGGAGACCAGATGTATTATTTACTTCCCTTGTAAACTGACTCTCTGCCCCTGCCGTATATATAAACTGGATGGTTTAGTCCTTAGGGATCATCAGAATTCATATAGGCTAGACATCTAGGGTTTAGCCATTACGATCTCGAGGTAGATCGACTCTTGTAACCCCTATACTCATCGAATATAATCAAGCAGGATGTAGGGTTTTACCTCCATTAAGAGGGCCCGAACCTAGGTAAACATCGTGTTCCCTGTGTCCCTTGTTACCTTCGATCCTCAGACGCACAGTTCGGGACCCCCTACCCGAGATCGGCCGGTTTTGACACCGACATTGGTGCTTTCATTGAGAGTTCCTTTGTGTTGTCGATAGAAGGATCGATGGCTCGCCTTGTCATTAATGACGATATCACTTCTGGAGGGGCCCTAACTCCAGGAAAGGCCCTCTAGCTCGGCGGTTTCACCTTTGGTGCTCGCTCGGCCATCAAGCCTACAGCGGCCCCCGCAACCGCCAAACATCATCTTCGTATCGGCCTCGAACACTCTGAAAAGATGGATCCGAGAGATGTCTCGTCCTTAAACGAGCTACTAGATCGCATCCCCGCCCTGGGGGTCACAACAGACTATGATCGGATTGGGCTTAAACCCGACCAGAGGGAAATCAAGTCCCCACTGGTCACCCATCTGGTAGCGCTCATTGAGGAACGGGCCGAGAACGATTCCTCCCCAAGTTAAAAACTAGCTATGTTCGGATTTCCGAGCCCCGCGAGCCAGATACCCATCCTCGGGAAGAGACCTCATGTCCTCCGAACACAAGATCGAGCATTATGTCCAGAAGTCTTCAGGACCTTACTGATCCTGAACTGGTGACCTCGAAGATTCTTCAAACTCCAGATCCAATAGTGGGCCAGGGTTCGGATTTCAGCCCGCCCACCCACCACAAGCAATATTCCCAAAGCAATTCAGGTCCCCCAGACGTATGTGACCTCATGTATGTATGGCAGCAACCACAGGAAATGGTCCATCACTTCTGGGCCAGGTTCCTCCTTGTTAAAAACAAGATTGAAGATTGCTGCGACGACGACGCGGTTTCAGTTTTTTGCTGCAACTGTATGGACGAGGGAATCCTCAACGCCCTCAACCGCCACCACATACTGCACTTTGCAGAATTGGCACACATAGTACATAAGTACTGCACAATGGAAAGTGCCTAGAAAGTGCAGACAGCCCGGTGGAAACCTCCTACCTTTAAGCATCCCACCGGACGAGCAAAAAGGATGCACCCTTACGGGGCACCCGATCATCAGCCTATTGATAAGAAAATCAAGCCCTTCATGGGACATAGAACTATCCTCGACGAATTGCTCGACAAGCCCTGCCAGATACACACAACACCGAATACCGAACCAACGCATAGCCTTCGGGCATGTTGGGTACTCTGACAGGTGGCTAAGAGCGGTGAGGCTATCCTCACCAACACTACCCCATAGAAGCACTCTTCGGAGGATGACGATCTCAATGTCCTTACGGTCTTAACCTTTTCTTCAAATAATCAGCGCAAAATGGCTCTCCGAGACCTCGCCGAAGTTAACCAAGTAGCCACAGTAAGTCCTTGGAACGATACGACAATAACTTTTACCGTCGCCGATGAACCAAGGGCCCGATCAGTCCGAGCACCAGCCGCCTTGGTCTTAAAACCCAATTGTGGATGGCTTTCGACTCACCAAAGTGCTCATGGATGGCGGCAGTGGACTGAACCTCATCTATGAAGACACACTCAATAAAATGCAAATGGACAAAAGTCGCATCGAACAAAGCAGTACCACCTTTCGAGGCATTATCCCCAGTCGAGAAGCACGATGCTCGGGGAAAATTAAACTTGATGTAGTATTCGGCATGCCAGAGAACTACAGGTCTAAAGAGTTGCTCTTCCACGTGGCACCTTTCAATAGCGGAAATCTCGCCCTGTTGGGGCGAGACGCCTTCACACGCTTTCAAGCCATACCCAATTACGGGGACATGAAGCTCAAAATGCCAAGGCCCAACGAAGTTATCACTATCTCAGGTGATCCGGATATAGCATTCCGCACCAAAAACAAAACTGCATCCTTGGCCCTCGAGGGACTATCCGAGGCCCTCACGGCCGAGGAGCTAACCACTCTATGTTCCATAGTGGACAAAGACGACATAATCCTCGACAAGAGGCCCAAGTCCACTTCTTTCAAGCCAGCAGACGAAATAGTCAAATTTCAAGTACACCCAACGGATCCTAACAAGACAACCTCCATTGGAGCACAGCTGGATCTGACGGTCGACGTTGCCTTACGAGCATTCCTGCGCGAAAATTGGGACATTTTTGCCTGGCATCCTTCGGATATGCCAGGAATCCCACCCAAACTGGCCGAGCATAGCCTCAACATAATAAAGGGGTTCAAACCAGTCAAGCAAACGCTGCGGCGATTTTCCAAACCCAAACGGCAAGCTATGGGGGAGGAGCTAGCCAAACTACTTGAAGCCGGGTTCATCAGAGAGATTAAACATCCAGACTGGCTAGCAAACCTGGTCATGGTGCCGAAGAAGGATAAATCCTGGCGCCTTTGTGTTGATTTCAAGGACCTCAATAAGGCTTGCCCTAAAGACCCCTTCCCACTACCTCGCATTGACCAAATCATTGACGCAACCGCAGGACACGACTCACTATGTTTCCTCGACGCATACTCTGGATACCATCAAATTAAGACGAAGGAGTCCGACCAGGCCGGAACGGCATTCATTACCCTATATGGGCCTTTTTGCTTCAACACTATGCCTTTCGGACTCAAAAACGCTGGCGCCACTTACCAATGCATGATTCAAACATGTCTGGAAAAGAAAATTGGCATACTGATAACTCACAAGTATAGGGGATCATTTGTAGCCTTCTTCGATAAATAAGAGTGTCGAACCCAACGAGGAGCTAAAGGTAGAACACATATTCCCTCAAGTTCTATCGACCACCGATACAACTCTACGCACGCTTGACGTTCGCTTTACCTAGAACAAGTATGAAACTAGAAGTACTTTGTAGGTATGATAGGATAGGTTTGCAAGATAATAAAGAGCACGTAAATAAAATCCAGGGGCTGTTTAGATAAAGACACGACTAAGTTAGTTTTAGTAGAGAGCTTTTGTCAACAAGAAAGTTATTTGTCCCTAGGCAATCGATAACAAGTACCGGTAATCATTCTTGTAATTTTATATGAGGGAGAAGCATGATCTAACATACTTCCTCTACTTGGATCATATGTACTTATGATTGGGACTCTAGCAAGCATCTGCAACTACTAAAGATCATTAAGGTCATGAAACCCAACCATAGCATTAAGTATCAAGTCCTCTTTATTCCCATATGTCATACCCCACCTACTCGGGTTTAAGTTTCTGTCACTCTCGTAACCCACTGTAAGCGAAGCATGAACATATTGCAACACCCTACAGCGGGGGCCCCTCACGTTTGCGGGAGAACGGAGGGCACGGTAGGACATCACCATAAATAAAATATACAATCATACCAACCAAGATCACGATTAACCCACAGGACAAAGCAGATCTACTCAAACATCATAGGATAACCACAGATCATTGGGAAATAATATATGGAGTTGAGCACCATGTTTAAGTAGAGATTACAGCGGGCGGAAGAGGTCTTACACTGCTGCATAGAGGGGGAGAAAGTTGGTGTTGACGGTAGCAAGATTGTTGATGTAGATCGTTGTCCCGATCGTTGCCCCAGTGGCACTCCGGCGCCACCGGAAGCGAGGGGAGAGAGTCCCCTCCCTCTTCTTATTCCTTGGACTCCCCCTAGATGGGAGGAGAGTTCCCCCTCTTTTCCTTGGTCTCCATGGCGGCGGAGGGGCGGGAGCCCCTCCGAGATTGGATCTCCCTCTCTGTTCTCTTCTGTTTCACATCCCCTAGGTTGGCCAAAAACTGTTTCTTATATTCCCGGAGATCCGTAACTCTGATTGCGCCAAGATTTTAACACAATTTTTTTTTCCGTATATAAGCTTCCTTGCACCCGAAGTAGAGCCCCAACCAACGTACGAGGTGAGCACAACCCACCATGGCACGCCTGGCTCCTCTTGCGCGCCCTGGTGGGTTGTGCCCACCACGGGCTTCCGTTTGCGGTGATTCCAACTCCCAAAAATCAAATATATTCCAAAATAATTCTCCATGAAAATTTATTGCATTTGGACTTCGTTTGATATGGATACTCTGCGATACAAAAAACATGCAGAAAACAAGAACTGGCACTTGGCACTTAATCAATAGGCTGGTCCAATAAATCATATAAAAAGTTGCCAAAAGTATGTAAAACTTGTATAATATTGGCATGAAACAATCGAAAATTATAGATACGACGGAGACGTATCAGCATCGCCAATCTTAATTCCTGCTCGTCCTCGAGCAGGTAAATGATAAAAAAGATAATTTTTGATGTGGAATGCTACCTAGCGTAAACTTGATCATATATCTAATCATGGCATGAATATTTAGACATTAGTGATTCAAAGCAATAGTCTATAATTTGACATAAAGACATCAATACTTGGGCATCCCAACAAACAATCATGTATTTCAAAATATCAACGCTAAAGAAAGCTATCCCTACAAAATCATATAGTCTTGTCATGCTGTGTCTTCTTAACACAAAGTATTTATCATGCACAACCCCGATGACAAGCCGATCAATTGGTTCATACTTTTTAACGCGCTTCATCTTTTTCAACCCTCACGCAATACATGAGCGCGAGCCATGGATATAGCACTACGGGTGGAATAGAGTATGATGATAGGGGTAAATATAGAGAAGACAAAAAGTAAGAAAGTCTCACATCGACGCGGCTAACCAACGGGCTATGGAGATGCCCATCAATTGATATCAATGCGAGGAGTAGGAATTTCCATGCAACGAATGCACTAGGAGCTATAAGTGTATGAAAGCTCAATATGAAAACTAAGTGGGTGTGCATCTAATCCTATAATGAAAAATTCCCACTAATATATGAAAGTGACAACATAGGAGACTCTCCAAATGAAAAACATGGTGCTACTTTGAAGCACAAGTGTGGTAAAGGATACTAACAATGCCCCTTCTCTCTTTTTATTTATTTTTTCTTTTTTTCTTTTTCTTTTCTTTTTTTTCTTTTTCTTTTCTTTTTTTCCTTTTTTATATATATTTTTCTCTCATTGTCCGGAGTCTCATCCCGACTTGTGGGGAATCCTAGTCTCCATCATCCTTTCCTCACTGGGGCACTGCTCTAAAAATGAATAATGATGATCATCACACTTCTATTTACTTATAACTGAAATGAAATAAAAATTACAACTCGACACCTATGACAAAGCATGGCCCTATATGAATGCTTCTGGCATGAACCAGAATGTGCAATGATCTAGCATAACAAGTATGAAAAATGATGAACGGTGGCTGAGCCACAACTAGTATGTCAGCTATATGATCATGCGAAGCAATATGACAATGAATGCTCAAGTCATCGAACGGAAGCGGTGGAAGTTGCATGGCAATATATCTCGGAATGGCCATGGAAAAGCCATAATAGGTAGGTATGGTGGCTGTTCTGACAAAGATATAATAAGGCTTATGTGTGATAGAGCGTATCATATCACGGGGTTTGGATGCACCTATGAAGTTTGCACCGACTCTCGAGGTGAGAAAGGGAAATGCATGGTACCGTAGAGGCTAGCAAATTGCGGAAAGGTAAGAGTGTGTATAATCCATGGACTCACATTAGTCATAAAGAACTCATATACTTATTGCAAAAGTTTATTAGCCCTCGAAGCAAACTACTACTACGCATGCCCCTAGGGGGATAGATTGGTAGGAAAAGACCATCGCTCGTCCCTAACCGCCATTCATAAGGAAGGCAATCAATAATAAATCATGCTCCAACATCATAGCATAACAAGAGACTATGCGTGCATGCTTCGGGAATCACAAACCTTAACACCAATATTCCTACTAAAAACAACCATTTACTAGTACCTCCCACATATTCCATCTCTATATCGCAAAACTATTGCAAGGAATCAAACATATCATATTCAGTGATCCATAAGTTTTATGTAGGATTTTATGACTAACCATGCAATTGACCAATTCCTGTTGACTCTTTAAATAGATATAAGTGAAGCATGAGAGTTTAATTCTTTCTACAAAAGACCATGCTCTAATAAATATAATTGAAGCAAAAGAGCATTCTTCAAACAACAGTTTTCTATGTGAAGAGAAACAGGCAATCCAAACTTCAAATAATATAAGTGAAGCACATGAAGCATTATATAAAGCCATACTCAAAAGATATAAGTGAAGTGAAACGAGAATTCTATAAATCAACCATGGACTATCTCATACAAGCATGGTGCATAAAAGAAAAAAATGAAAACTAAAAGCAAAAGACGCTCCAAGGTTTGCACATATCACATGAACGAAACAAAGACGAAAACATACTGATACTTGTTGAAGAAAGACGGGATGCCTTCCGGGGCATCCCCAAGCTTAGACGCTTGAGTCTCCTTGAATATTTACTTGGGGTGCCTTGGGAATCCCCAAGCTTGAGCTCTTGCTTCTCCTCCTTCTCCTCATATCGAGACCTCCTCGATCTTTGATCACTTCATCCACACAAAACTCAACAGAAAACTCAGTAAGATCTGTTAGTATAATAAAGCAAATCACTACTCTAAGTACTATTGCAAACCAATTCATATTTTGTTTTTGCATTGTAGCCACTATAATATAACTTTTCCATTGCTTATACTACCAATAAAAATCGATAGTTTCATCAAAACAAGCAAAATAATGCATCAAAAACAGAATCTGTCTTAAACAGGACAATCTGCAGTAATCTGAATATTCACCATACCTCTGTTACTCCAATTTTAGGAAAAAGTAAACATTTTGTATAGAAATACAGTGCAAAAAGTTTCAGAACCATTGACATTCCAGTAAAAAAAGTAAAATCGAGCACTACAGCCGAAATTTCTGTTTTGCACCGCACAAGCCAACAAGCAACCTAATCATCCTAAAGGCAAATCTTGGTACATTATTTTTATAATAGAATGGAATTGTACAAGGGGATAATTATTTTTGTGAGAATCTTCATGAAAAATTCTACATTGTTTCCATGAGCATGAACACAAGTGTTCAAGGTTGACCCTCACTTCTCCAATGCATAACTTCCAACCGCTTCTCTTTTTGAAGAAGTTTTTAAGTTCCCCTCTATATTTTTTGTTTTTAAACTTTATAAAAGCACTCAACAGAAAGAAATGACTCTCTAAAACTTCCGGGTTATCTCCCTAGCAGCGCTTTCTTTAAAGCCATTAAGCCAAGCATAAAGTGCTCAAGTAATGAATCCACCTGGATCCCAAGGTATATCAAAGCCAATTTTAATTAACAATGATTTGACATTTAGTAATGAGAAAAAAGCAACATATATCAAGCAATGACAAAGTCTATCTCTCTTCCTATGCATCGGCATGTCATACAAGAACAATTCATGAACATCAAGTAAAGGCCAATACATAGCATAAGTAGTTTCTTGCAATTTTATCGTGTTGGAAACATAGAGAGGCGGAGATGTAGTTCCTATCCCATAATAATTGCAAGTAGGAGCAGCAAGCACATGTATATTATATTCATCAAAATCATCATGTGCAACGTTAAAGGCAACCCATCAATATAATCCTTAACGAGAGCAAACTTCTCCGATATAGTGTAGTTGGGAGAATTCAAAAAAGATAATAGGACTATCATGTGTGGGTGCAATAGCAACAATGTCATTCTTAACATAAGGAACTATAGCAAGTTCATCTCCATAAGCATAATTCATATTGGCATCTTTCCACAAGCATCAAGTTCATCAAAAAGGGATATTGCAAAAGAATCAATGTGATCATAGCAATTATCATGGCATTCATCCTTCGGTAAGCATGAAGGGACATTAAATAATGTATGAGTTGAAGAGTTACTCTCATTAGAAGGTGGGCACGGGTAGCTAATCTGTTCTTCCTCCGTTTGTTCTTCGCTCTCCTCATCATCTTTTTCCTCCAATGAGCTCGCAGTTTCGTCAATTTCCTCTTCCATAGACTCCTGCAAAATATTAGTCTTTTCTTGGACAACAGGGTTATTCCAAAAAATACATCAATATCGTAATTGTATTTATAATTATCATAGCAATATTTAAGGATAGCAAGATTTTCAGGTCTATAAACCGAATCATCAAAATCTTCAAACTTTTCAAACAAAGATTCAATTTCATATGCACCCTTAAAAGCAACAAATTCTTCTATTCGTTCCACATCATAATAATCATATATACCTCTAGCATAAGAAGCCAAGGTTTCATTATCACTAAATTCACATGAATAGGGAAGGTGTGGAACCTCAATCTTAGAGCAACAAGTATAATCATATCTCAAGCATAGATTCCAAGCATACCATTGCAACATTTCAATTTGATCCCATAAAAGTTTTCCATTTTGAGTCAGGCGATAATCCCTAAAGTATTCATGTTGATCCAGTGTTACTCCCATTATCAAGTTGAATGAGGTTTTCTTAGGATTATCAAAGTAGTGCATAATATTTTTCACATAACGAGCATCGAGGGTTTTAGGAGGTTCCCCATCTCCATGAGTAGCAGGTACAACTAATTTTTTTGGTGTTTCGTGTTCCATATCCATAACTAAAGATAGAGAACAACTTAGAACAGAAAATAAAATCTACTTAAGCAAACAAGCACACACGAGAATATTCACCCCACGCTATTACTCCCCTGTAACGGCGCCAGGAAAAGGTCTTGATAACCCACAAGTATAGGGGATCATTTGTAGCCTTATTCGATAAATAAGAGTGTCGAACCCAATGAGGAGCTAAAGGTAGAACAAATATTCCCTCAAGTTCTATCGACCATCGATACAACTCTACGCATGCTTGACATTCACTTTACCTAGAACAAGTATGAAACTAGAAGTACTTTGTAGGTGTGATAGGACAGGTTTGCAAAATAATAAAGAGCACGTAAATAAAATCGAGGGGCTGTTTAGATAAAGACACGACTAAGTTAGTTTTAACAGAGAGCTTTTGCAACAAGAAAGTTATTTGTCCCTAGGCAATCGATAACAAGTACCGGTAATCATTCTTGTAATTTTATATGAGGGAGAGGCATGAGCTAGCATACTTTCTCTACTTGGATCATATGCACTTATGATTGGAACTCTAGCAAGCATCTGCAACTACTAAAGATCATTAAGGTCGTGAAACCCAACCATAGCATTAAGTATCAAGTCCTCTTTATTCCCATACGTCATACCCTACCTACTCGGGTTTAAGTTTTTGTCACTCTCGCAACCCACCGTAGGCGAACCATGAACATATTGCAACACCCTACAGCAGGGGCCCCTCACGTTTGCATGAGAACGGAGGGCACGGTAGGACATCACCATAAATAAAATATACAAGCATACCAACCAAGATCACGACTAACCCACATGACAAAGCGGATCTACTCAAACATCATAGGATAACCATAGATCATTGGGAAATAATATATGGAGTTGAGCACCATGGTTAAGTAGAGATTACAACAGGGGGAAGAGGTGTTACACCGCTACAAAGAGGGGGGGGGATTTGGTGTTGACGGTAGTAAGATTGTTGATGTAGATCGTCGTCCCGATCGTTGCCCCAATGGCACTCCGGCGCCACCGGAAGCGAGGGGAGAGAACCCCCTCCTTCTTCTTCTTCCTTGGACTCCCCCCTAGATGGGAGGAGAGTTCCCCCTCTGGTCCTTGGTCTCCATGGCGGCGGAGCGGCGGGAGTTGAGGGAGTCCTGGAGTAAGGGGTCCTCGGGTGTCCGATCTATTGAATATGGGTCGGATTGATGGGCCGTAAGGATACAAAGACCGAAGACTCCACCCGTCCGGATAGAACTCTCCTTGGCGTGGAAGGCAAGCTTAGCGACCAAATATGAAGATACCTTTCTCTGTAACCGACCTTGTGTAACCCTAGATCCCTCCCGTGTCTATATAAACCGGAGGGCTAGGTCTGTAGATAGGCTGAATCCTGATAATCATAGCCAGACTAGACTTTTAGGGTTTAGTCATTATGATCTCGTGGTAGATCAACTCTTGTAATACTCATATTCATCAAGATCAATCAAGCAGGACGTAGGGTATTACCTCCATAGAGAGGGCCCGAACCCGGGTAAAACATTGTGTCCCTCGTCTCCTGTTACCATCGATCCTAGACGCACAGTTCAGGACCCCCTACCTGAGATCCGTCGGTTTTGGCACCGACATTGGTGCTTTCATTGAGAGTTCCACTGTGCAGTCCCCAAAAGGTTTGATGGACCCTTCAATCGTCAACAATGATGTTGTCCAAGGTGAGACCTTTCTCCCTGGACAGATCTTCATGTTCGGTGGCTTCGCACTACGGGCCAACTCGCTTGGCCATCTGGAGCAGATCGATAGCTACGCCCCTGGCCACCATGTCAGATTTGGGAGGTTGAACTATGTTGCGGACACCCGTGGAGACTTGATCTTCGCCGGATTCGAGACCGCGACAACCACTCCTGGTCACCCCGATGGACATGACCTAAATGTGTCATCGGACCGCATCCAGGAGATAGCTCCGGTAACCGCTCTGGCCTTAGATCCAGAGCATACTGCGCCATCCAAGGACCGAAAGCTCAACCCCTCTACGGAGGCCACAGATTCCCCGACGTTGGAGCCGCACATGGACTTAACCTCACACGATATCTGTGTCACCGGAACTCTGGACTCGTCTCCGGCAATAAGTTCCGAACCGTGTGAGTCCGCGGACGCCAAACTTGATCATCTATTGATCTTCGAATTCAGTGCCGCAGACATCTTCCAGCACTCGCCTTTGGGCGACGTGCTAAACTCATTAAAAAATCTATCCTTAGCAGGGGGTTCGCAGCCAAACTATATCCGGTTCAAACTAGAAGCTGATGACAGGGAATTTCGCTCCCCACCGGCCACCCACTTCATAGCCACTGTCGAAGACTTAACTGACATGCTCGATTATGGCTCCGACGACATCGACGGTATGGACGACGATTCCGGAGAAGAAGAGGCCCAGGACCCTCCGTTCACCGAACGCTGGACGGCCACTTTCTCGTACGATGTATACATGGTGGATGCACCAAAGGAGAACAACAGCGATGACAAAGAAGATCCAGTTGAGGATAAACCTCCTGAAATACAATCGAAACGCAGGCGTCAGCGGCGCCACTCTAAGTCATGCCGCAGTAAAGATAGCAACACCGGCACAGGAGAAGATAACACCCCGGAAGGTGCCGAAGACAATGAAGACCCTGTTGACACAGCTACCGAACAGGATGAACGGGAAGATGGGCAGGTTAGCCCTGGTAAACAGGCCACACACGGGGACTCGAAGGATAGTAATTATCTTCCGCTCTCCGAGGATGAGGCGAGCCTCGACACCGAAGATTTCATCGTGCCTGAGGAACCTCTTGAGTAGGAGCGCTTCAAGCACCAGCTAATAGCCACCGCAAGGAGCCTAAAAAAGAAGCAGCAGCAGCTTCAAGCTGATCAAGATCTGCTCAACGATAAATCGACTGACGTCCTAGCAGCCAAAGAATACGGCCTCAAGCGCCCGGCCAAAAGCTACCCAAAGCGCAAATTACTACCTCAGTTCGACGACTAGGCGCCGGAACACATACCACCATCGCGCAATGCGGCTGACCGACCACCACGTGCCCGGGACAAATCGGCAACTCAAGCCGAACACCAGCCCGCCCCACCTCATCGCCAATGGCAGAGGTAAATCAGCTCACTGTCATACATATGACCTTCGACATGACCTGAACAATAAAGCAGGACATACCAGATCGATCTATGGATCGCGAGGACGTGCCCTGACACGCAATGACGACCATCTATTTGGACGTGACAAACCTAGTCACGCACGGGCCGAACACCACAGACGGACTCCATCGGAGCTACGTCGCGACGCGGCCCGATATCGAGGCGCCACACACTCTCTTTACTTCACTGACGAAGTCATGTGACATGAATTATAGAAGGGTTCAAACCCATGAATATTGAATCAGATGATGGAACCACAGACCCCACGGTATGGATCGAAGACTTCATTCTCCACATTCATATGGCCCGCGGCGATGACCGTCATGCCATTAAATACCTCCCCCTGAAACTCAAAGGACCAGCGCGACACTGGTTGAACAGCCTACCCGAAAACTCCATCGGCAGCTGGGAGGACTTGGAAGAAGCCTTCCTTGATAACTTCCAAGGTACATACGTTCGACCTCCGGACGCCGATGACTTAAGACATATAGTTCAACAGCCCGGAGAGTCCGCCAGGAAATTCTGGACCAGGTTCCTAACTAAAAAGAACCAAATAGTCAACTGTCCGGATGCCAAAGCCCTAGCGGCCTTTAAACACAGCATCTGCGACGAATGGCTCGCCCGCCACCTCGGCCAAGAGAAGCCAAAGTCCATGGCGGCCCTCACGGCACTCATGACCTGCTTTTGCGCGTGCAAGGATAGTTGGCTGGCCCATAGCAAAAACAATACAAGCAACGCCGGCACCCCTGAAGCTAAAAATAGCAACGACAAGTCTCGATGCAACAAGTACAAATGTCAAAATAACAATGACAACACCGAGGATACGACGGTCAATGCCGGATTTAGTGGCTCTAAGCCTGGTCAGCGGAAGAAGCCATTCAAAAAGAACAATTCGGGCCCATCTTGCCTGGACCGCATACTCGATCGTCCGTGCCAGATTCATGGCACCCCAGACAAACCACCCAATCATACCAACAGAGATTGCTGGGTTTTTAAACAGGCCGGCAAGTTAAATTCCGGAAACAAGGATCACAAAGCAAAGACGACGACGAGGATCCCCGGCCGCCGAACACAGGGGGACAGAAGAAGTTTCCCCCTTAGGTCAAAATGGTGAACACGATGTACGCTACCCACATCCCCAAGAGGGAGCGCAAGAGCGCACTCAGGGACGTCTACACGATAGAGCCAGTAGCCCCAAAATTTAATCCATGGTCATCATGCCCGATCACTTTTGATCGCCGGGATCATCCGACCAGTATCCGTCACGGCGGTTCAGCCGCAATGGTCCTAGACCCAATAATTGATGGGTTCCACCTGACGCGAGTCCTGATGGACGGCGGCAGCAGCCTCAACTTGCTCTATCAAGATACAGTGCGCAAAATGGGCATTCATCCATCACGGATCAAACCCACAAATACTACCTTCAAAGGAGTCATACCAGGTGTAGAGGCCCGCTGTATGGGCTCAATCACGCTCGAGGTTGTCTTCGGATCTCCGGACAATTTCCGAAGCGAGGAGTTAATCTTCGACATAGTCCCCTTTCGCAGCAGCTATCATGCACTGCTCGGACAGACCGCATTCGCCCGATTCAATGCAGTGCCACACTATGCTTATCTCAAGCTCAAGATGCCCGGTCCACGTGGTGTCATAACAGTCAATGGAAATACGGAATGCTATCTCCGTACAGAAGAGCACACAACTGCCTTAGCAGCAGAAGTACAGAGCGACCTTCTCAAGCAGAACCATAATTCGGCTGCCGAGCCCGCGGACACTGTCAAGAGGGTCCGAACTACCCTGCAGCAGGACAGCTCAGCTTGTCAGGAGCTAGACTAGCAATTCGGCCTCCGTCTCAGTCTTAGCCAAGTAGTGGCATTCGTACCACGCGTACATAACTACGCACTCAAAATTCCACGGGCATCGATGGAGGCATAGCTAGTTTGCGATCCACAAACACCGGATACACACATACTTTCACTTTTATTCATTTCCTTTTCAGGTTTCAATCCCGCAGGCCCCATCGGATGGCATGATCACCAGTCCTCTTGAAGGATAAACACACCAAGACGGCGAGAAACGCAGACGTACGGGGGGTTTTCAAGGTGGTTTCATTAACAATCACTCTACCTGTTTTTCAGGACCCACATGCAGCTCTCCCTTGGTTTTTGACATATTAAATAGCATGTTGCTTATCACACTACTTGTATCAATGCGCCTCGACGTATTAATCAAATTACAATGAAAACAGTTCGCGGCTGGAGCTTTAAAGCCCCAGCTTATCACCTTTTGCACCCTTTCTGTTTTATTTCTTTTTCTTCTTCTTTTTTCTCTTCTTCTTCCCTGTGGGTAACCCTATCAGGTAGCACCCGTACACTTTGGTATGCTTGATGTTTGCCAGGGGCTTCATAGCACCCCACACTATAGCAACAAAAGTCCAAACACTTTTTATAGTATAGTTTGGCACCCCGAATTTAGCACTATATGCATTGGCTCCGAATCATGTCTTTGGTCAATAGTTGGGTTGCCTGGCTCCTGTGCTTGCTACCTTACGTTCCGCTATATCGGCTAAGGTAGTAAAGGGAGAACTACTGCGATTGTGCCTTGGTTTATCCAAAGGATCACCTCAGTAGAGAAAGCCAAAAACTGGCTGTCATGATGCAGCGAGAGCTGGTCAGCTGTTTGGAGGTTGCAAATCGTTGGAGTTTTCTTCCGCATTATGTGAAGGATCGGTACTTCCCGATCAAACGCTTATAGCACTCTGGTTTGGATACTAGGGGTTGTGCCTATGTTTTTATTGTCAAACTCCTATGGCTAAGTGAGGGCGTTCAAGCCGCATAGTCTGATTGCCTGGTTCGTTGCACTAAACAACTCCTTCAAGGACCATATAATTGGATCAAGATTGTTTAGATTCCATCCCGAACACCTCCGTATTTCCTACATGGGGGCAAAAGCCGACAACTGGCCAACCCTCATATTTCATACAACACGGCCGCACAGGAGGTAAAATTTAAAACATAACAAGCATTATATTACAAGCCCACTTTGTTCTATCATACAAAGTAGAAGGAACTTGAACACATTCATTCAAAGATAATATCATGCGAACAATGCGTCGCTACAATGCGAGACCCCTCTAGGACATCTGCAAAATAGCGCTCGGGTGTGCGGTGCTCCTTGCCCTCTGGCGGCCCCTTGTTCAGCTCGACGGCGTCCATCTTCACCCACCACATCTTGCAGCGGGCGAAGGCCATGCGTGCACCATCAATGCAGGCCGATCGCTTGACGACGTCCAGCCAAGGA
Source organism: Triticum aestivum (assembly GCF_018294505.1). Lineage (NCBI taxonomy): Eukaryota > Viridiplantae > Streptophyta > Magnoliopsida > Poales > Poaceae > Triticum > Triticum aestivum. Next base: position 546,386,853 of record NC_057800.1, read on the forward strand.
CAGACTTTCACCAGCCGCTTCACGAGTCTGAAGTAGCTGCCGTGTATAGCTTCGGCTGGCCACAGCCGGATTACCAAATCCTTCATGGCTAGTTCGGCCACCCTATGTAGCTCCACCAGCTGTTTCAGCTGATCGGTGAAGGGCACGGGATGCTCTAGCGCAAGATAATGCGACCAGAACAATTTCTCTGTGGAGCTCCCTTCTTTGGCTCAGAAGAACTCCGCGGCGTCGGACACACTACGCGGCAGATCTACGAAGGCTCCTGGAGAACTCTGAATCTAGGTTAGTAAGAAATATTTCTTCTTTATATATTTGCTTTGCATACTAAACGCCTTACCCGCCGCGATCTTCTTGGCCTCTTGGATCTCCTGGAGGGCACCCTGCGCTTCAACCCAGGCCGCCTCCGCGCTTTGACGAGCCTTGGAGAGTTCGGTCTCTTGAACCGAAACATCAGCCTCCAGGGTCTCGTACTTCTTCACCGCGTCCTGGAGCTCTTGTTGGACCTCGTTCAGCCAGGCCTTCAGCTTCTTGCGAGTGGCCTGCTCCTTGACAACTTTCCCCTCGGCTTCGGCCAGGGCCTCTTTCAGGGCCGCGACCTCGGTCATCACCCCTACACATATAATGACACTATGGTCAGTATACATCATTTACTCTTTCCGAATATATAGCGAGCCATTGCATACCTCGCTGGTCTTCCAGCTGCTTCCTCGCCTGGCCGAGCTCTTCTTCGGCCCGCTCCAGTTTCTGCTTTAGTCCAGAGACTTCGGCAATATGAGAAGTCGCGGCCAGCTGCGACGCCTGCTTATTCACATCAGACACAGTTTGGTTAGTTTCCTGCGAAATTTAATTGATCCCATGTCCGGCTTTTCTTTTCGAACACCGGATAGTGTCTCAGGGGCTACTATCTATGTGGGGATCTTCTAAAAACACACCGGTTACCTCAAAACCTGTCAGCGTGCTGCTGCAGGCTTCGGTCAGTCTGCTTTTAACGGACTGAACCTTCTCAACCACCGTACCCATAAGGATACGGTGTTCTTCCACAATGGAAGCGCCTCATAGCGCTTCCAATAGATTGTCCGGTGCCTCCGGTTGGACAGAGGTCACTGGCGGGATGGGCACGCCTCCTTCTCTTGAAGGAAGCTACTTGTCGGACTCCGGGGCCGTATGGGTCTCCGGATCCATGCTCATATGGGGGCTGAATTGAGCATGACCCCCATCGCTAGTCTCCATGGGGGCCAGCTCCCCCATGTGTCCGACGGCCAAGCTATCGCCCTCCGGCACCGCCTTGACGGCCTCCTGAACCTCTCCCTGGCCTGGGAAGGTCCTTCGGGATAGCACATCGATGTCTCCCTTGGCCTTGAGAGAGTAAGCGGCCGGCGGTGTCTCGCTGGCCATCTCCTTTGAGTCCAACGAGCCTCTTGATGAGGATCGCTGGGAGCTGTCGTGGGCCGGACTGCAATAGCATAATTAATCATGTCAATACAACAAAGAGGGGAGGTTAGATTTATGGGCATGTATGAGTCTTAGCGCTTATGATGCAGCCCGAGGCTTAGGGCGGGGGCGTCGCTCCGGACTGCTGTCAACATCCCATGCGGAGCTGCCCACGAGCGGGCCTTTCCCCTTCTTGGGCACCTCCGCCTCCAGAATTGTGGAGGCCGCCCTGTTCTTCCTCCCCCCTTCAGGGGGAGAATCTCTCTTCTCCTCCTCATCATCGTCGTCTTCGGCGACGGAGGAGCGGGTCTTGTCTTCGGACGTCACGTCCGAAGCGCCCTTGTGGCGGGGGCCACTCTGGACCCCCTTGGCCTTCCCCGTAGCCTTCTTTGCCGGCACCAGCATCTTCGCTAAACAAGGGATGACTGGTTCTTCAGGTAGCAGAGCCGGACACTGGATCTGCTTCGCCCTCCCCATCCAGTCCTGAAGGAGCAATGATAATAATAGCTTACATATCATCCTTGAAACAAGCAAGTAGGAGATGCATTAAAAATAACATACCTCGTTGGTGAGGTGATTGATGTCGTGCCCGCAGTCCGAATCTGTGGCCGGCGGTGTCTTGTTGCCCTTGAAGAGCAACTTCCAGGCATCTTCGTGAGTAGTTTCGAAGAGCCTCTTCAGGGTATGGTGCTTCTTCGGATTGAACTCCCATAGAGGGCGGCTTCGGCTTTGGCACGGGAGAATCCGGCGAACCAGCATCACCTGGATTATATCGACAAGCTTGATATCTTTGTCCATCATACTTTGAACGCGTGTCTGTAGCGCTATCAACTCATCTGAAGAACACCAGTTCGGGCTCTTCTCAACCTAGGAGGTAAGCCGCATTGGAGCGCCGGAGTTGAATTCGACAGCTGTGGCCCAGTTTGCACCGTGGGGTTCCGTGATGTAGAACCATTGTTTCTGCCATTCCTTGACAGTCTCCACACCACAAAAGTACCTTTCGGCCAGGAGACATTGGTCAGCTTACTCACCATGGCGCCTCCGCACTCCACGTGCTGGCCATCCACCACCTTCGGCTTCATGTTGAAGACCTTGAGCCACAGCCCAAAGTGGGGTTGGATGTGGAGGAAGGCCTCACACACGACGATGAACACCGAGATGTTTAGGAAAGAGTTCGCGGATAGATCATGGAAGTCTATCCCGTAATAGTACATCAACTCGCGGATGAATGGGTGAAGCAGAAACCCTAGCCGCGGAGGAAATGAGGGATGAACACCACCCTCTCGTTGGGCTTCGGTGTGGGGACGACTTGCCCCTGGGCTGGAAGACGGTGGGCAATTTCCTTCGCCAAGTACCCTGCCACCCGAAGCTCAGTAATGTCCTTCTCCTTGACGGAGGAGACCATCAACTTGCCTTGACCTCCGGATCCGGACATGGTTGAGTGCTAGCTTGAGTGGGAAGGAGATGAGAACTTGGGTGCTGGAGCTCAAGAGTGGAAGGGCAGAGGAAGAGAGAAGGCGTGGGAGAAGAAGGGGGAATCCTTATCCCCTTATAAAGGCAGTGAATATCGAACGCCTCCACACTTGCCCTAAAACTCGCCTATTCCCAAGGGATGTATAAATGGCACAGTTGGGTTACCCATGCCCGCATTGATGAAAATCCCGCAATAAGGGGACACGATCTCTGCTTTGACAAGACGTGCCAATGGAAACCGCATCTCGAAACGCGGAACGACGGACAAAAATGATTCGATATAGTGACCGAACAGATGTGATGTCATCTTGCAAAAAGTTGTCAGCAGAGGGGACTCGTGAAATACTATATTCCTTACGGTTGTGTGTGGTACTTGTGTTGCAGATCTGGACACCTTTGTTTCGTCCGAAGACTATCCTGGAGTATTCGGAAAGTAGAACCCGCCTTGCAATGCCGAAGACAATCTGCGTGCTGGACACATCGTCATTGAAGCCTGGTTCAGGGGCTACTGAGGGAGTCCTGGACTAAGGGGTCCTCGGGTGTCCGATCTATTGAATATGGACCAGATTGATGGGCTGTAAGGATACAAAGACCGAAGAATCCACTCGTGTCCGGATAGAACTCTCCTTGGCGTGGAAGGCAAGCTTGGCGACCAACTATGAAGATTCCTTTCTCTGTAACCGACCTTGTGTAACCCTAGATCCCTCCCGTGTCTATATAAACCGGAGGGCTAGGTCTGTAGATAGGCCGGATCCTGGTAATCATAGCCAGACTAGACTTTTAGGGTTTAGTCATTACGATCTCGTGGTAGATCAATTCTTTTAATACTCATATTCATCAAGATCAATCAAGCAGGACGTAGGGTATTACCTCCATAGAGAGGGCCCGAACCTGGGTAAAAGATTGTGTCCCTCGTCTCCTGTTACCATCGATCCTAGACGCACAGTTCGGGACCCCCTACCCAAGATCCGCCGGTTTTGACACTGACAAGAGCCCCTACGAGATTGGATCTCCCTCTGTGTTCTCTTCTATTTCGCGTCCCCCAGATCTGGCCGAAAACCGTTTCTTATATTCCCGGAGATCCGTAACTCCGGTTGGGCTGAGATTTTAACACGATTTTTTTCCGGATATAAGCTTCCTTGCGCCCGAAGTAGAGCCCCAAGCAACGTACGAGGTGAGCACAACCCACCACGGTACGCCTGGCTCCTTTGGCGCGCCCTGGTGGGTTGTGCCCACCACGGGCTTCCGTTTGGGGTGATTCCAACTCCCAAAAATCACATATATTCCAAAATAATTCTCCGTGAAATTTTGTTGCATTTGGACTTCGTTTGATATGGATACTCTGCGATACAAAAAACATGTAGAAAACAAGAACTAGCACTTGGCACTAGATCAATAGGTTAGTCCAATAAATCATATAAAAAGTTGCCAAAAGTATGTAAAACTTGTATAATATTGGCATGAAACAATCAAATATTATAGATATGACGGAGACGTATCACATACGTAGATGATGTAGTCATCAAGACTAAACACGTCGAATCATTGGTGGACGATCTACGCCTCACATTCGACAACCTCCGAACATATGACATACGACTCAATCCGAAAAATGTGTTTTTGGCGTTCCTGCCGAAAAACTGCTCGGGTTCATTGTTTCCAATAGAGGAATCAAAGCGAACCCAACCAAAATCTTAGCCTTGTCACAATTGGCAACACCAACAGACCTAAAGCAGGTCCAAAAACTAGCTAGTTGCATGGCGGCCTTAAGCCGCTTCATCTCCATATTAGGAGAAAAAGCGCTACACTTTACCGACTACTCCGACACACCGATCACTTTGAATGGACGGATGCGGCTATAGCCAGACTGGAAGAAATAAAAGCCTTGTTAGCAGGCAACCAAATCCTAGCCGCACCGGGTGTCGGCGAACCTATGTTGCTCTATATATCTGCAACTCACCAGGTAGTAAGTGTCGTACTCGTCGTTGAACGAGAAGAGGAGGGACATAAATTCCCCATCCAGAAACCGGTGTACTATGTATCCGCGGTCCTTACACCGTGCAAATCTCGATACCCACACTACCAGAAGATAGTGTATGCGGTCTTCATGGCATCTCGAAAGCTGCGACACTACTTTCAAGAGTGTTCGATCACTGTGGCGTCCGAAGTACCACTCAATGATATCATAAATACTCGGGATGACACTAGACGCATAGCCAAATGGGCCATCGAGCTCTTACCATTTGAAATAACATACAAGCCACGGCGAGCTATTAAATCTCAGGTGTTGGCCGACTTTGTCGCCGAGTGGACGGAAGCCGAACTCCCTAAAGAGTACAGTACATACTCCAATTGGATCATGTACTTCGACGGGGGCTGGTGTCATCTTGACATCCCCTACAGGGGACACAGTCCACTACGTGTTACAAATCATGTATACGGACTCCAATAATGCAGCTGAATACGAGGCACTATTACATGGTCTCCGAATGGCTGTCTCTATGGGCATACAACGCCTAGAGGTGTGTGGGGATTCGAACCTCGCAATATCCCAAATAAATGGAGAAATCGATGCAAAAGATCCAAAGATGGCGGCATACCAAAATGTCGTACGCAAAATATTGGCTCAGTTTGAGGGGCTTGAGTTCCACCATGTTACTCGAGACAGTAATCAGGCAACAGACATCCTTGATCGAAAGGGCACTAAACGCGACCCCGTCCCACCTAACACCATTCTGGAAAGGCTCTTCAAGCCATCCGTGATATGGCAGGACGAGAGCGCAAATACTAGTCCGGAGCCGATCATACCCCCAGACGCCGAACACAATTCTGATATCGTCGGGGGTTCGGGCACCTAAATGACACCTTCCGCCCATGTAATCATGGCTGTCATTGCTCCATGGACTGAACCTTTCCTGGCCTACCTTAATAGGAAGGAGCTCCTTGATGACCAGAATGAGGCCCGTCACATAGTTCGACATTCTAAAGCCTATAAAGTTCATGAAGGTGAACTCTACAATAAAAGTACCACTGGAGTTCTTCAGAGATGTATCTCCGAAGAGGAGGGGCGGCAGCTCTTGGCCGAAATACATGCTGGTCTCGGCGGCCATCACGCGGCAGCTCGGGCCCTCGTAAGCAACGCTTTCTGTACAAGTTTCTTTTGGCCAACGGCTCGGGCAAATGCACGGGCCCTTGTACAGCGCTACGTAGGATGTCAGCTTTTCGCCAATCAAAGTCATATATGCCGCCTACGTCCCTAAGAACAATCCCCATTACTTGGCCTTTTGCGGTCTGGGGGCTAGATATGGTCGGACCCCTTAAAGGGGGAAGCCACAAGAAGAAATACTTGTTGGTTATGGTGGATAAATTCACTAAGTGGATAGAGGCCAAACAAGTAAAAATGGCGGAAGCTGGGCCAGTGATTGACTTTATATCCGCGTTTTATATCGTTATGGTGTCCCACACAGTATCATTACCGACAACGGCTCCAACTTCATAGCCGAGGAGGTGAAAAATTGGTGTGGTAACCTGGGCATTAAGCTCGATTACGCCTCCGTATATCACCCCCAAACAAACGGTCAAGTCAAATGAGCTAATGGCCTGATAATGAGCATCATCAGACCCAGACTAGTGCGATCCCTATGGGAGTCAGATAAACACTGGGTCGAGGAACTTGATTCCATACTCGGGGTCTGCGGAGCACACCTAATCGCACGACCAGATACACACCCTTTTTCATGGTGTACGGCGCAGAGGTTGTCTTGCCCTGCGACATTATTCATGACTCACCTCGAGTGTGCATGTATGAAGAGAGAGAAGCCGAGCTCGATCGGCAGGACGACCTAGATGGCCTGGAGGAGGAGCGCGATATTGCAAAAGCTCGTTCCGCATTCTATCAACAACAGGCTCGAAGATACCAAAGCAGAGAAGCACGGGCCAAGACTTATAATGTCGGTGAACTCGTTTTATGCCTCCCAGACAAGAAGAAGGACAAGCTCAAACCAAAATGGGAGGGTCCCTTTGTTATAGATGAAGTTCTCATAGGAGGAGCCTATCGCCTTCGTAATGCATCGGATAATCGCCTAGAGCCGAATCCATGGAACGCTGCTCGGCTCAGAAGATTCTATGCATAAGTTCGGCCGTATCCTTTTCTTCGTTCCTTTTTTCTCCTCTTCATTTTGTTTTTTGTTTTCTCGTTTTTATGCGATTTCCAGGATGTGTTCGGATAGGCCGAACACTTGAGGGGTACACACCCTAAAATGTATACACCCCACCATGACTGGGGGCTTCTTTAACCGAAGCTTATTATTATTCCAAGCCTAGAGCTCACAATGTATGTGTTGTTTGCTTATATACATCCTTTTTGCCATTATATGCACCTCTATGACTTAAGTTTTTGCCAAGCTAGGTTACCTTGCTCCTGTGTTTATGCCCTACTGTCACAACCCTGGAATTGTTTGCAATAGTTGCATAAGAGAGCATCCATGCATCATGTCTAAATTCTGAAAGTTGAATTGAGGTTAGTTGAAACCCTCAGAAATCACTTCAGAAATAATCAACATTAAAAATCTTTTCAAATGACTCCAAGAAAATGTTCCTCCTAGTCTCTGAAAATATTGGCAAGAGGTAAAACTCAAAACAATATTTTTGGAATCTCACAGATATTTATTTTGGGCCTTTGAATTAAATCAACAACATATTTGAGTTGAATTTATTTCTGTTATATGAGAAATAAAGTTCAAGTATTTTTGTAAGTTTGCATGTGACCTTGGACTAGCTCCCTGAGCGCACATAAAAATTTTTATAGAAAGTTTCAAAATGTTAGGTTTGTAAATCAAATCAAAAGAAAGAAAGAAAAATAGAAAACGGAAACAAATAAAAATGGAAGCAGAGACTTACCTGAGGCCCACTTACTTGGTGGCCTAGCAGATTCGGCCCAGCCCACCTCCTCCTTCCTATCATCTTCCTCCCCAGGCCAGTAGGCAGAGCGCGTGGTCGCAGCGCGCCGGCACGCGCCCCGGCCACGTCCTGCTTGCCGCTCCCCCTGACGCTTTGGACGTCTCCACGCACTCCCCCTCGACCCACTGCACCTCTCCTCTCTCTCCCTCGAGCGCTCTCCCCTCCTCTGCCTCTCTCCCATGCGATCATCGAACGTGCACGTCACCGCCGCTTGTCGTTGCCGCGACCACCGGCCCTCCCTCGCCTCCCCGACCGGTCCACGAGCTTCGTGATGTCATCCTCGACCCCCTCACCGAGCCACGCCTCGCCAGAAGCCCTGCAGCATCGCCCTCGAGCTCATCTTCAACCTCCGGCCGCCGGCAACCTTACCTTCGATTTGCCGCCATCCGTGCTTCCCCGGCCTCCCTGAGCTTCTTTTCGGCACCCCTGTGAGCTCCTGATCCTCCCCCTATGCTCTCCCCCTCTATTCCCATTCTCTATCCACTGTCCCCGTGCACCCGAGCTTCGGCCACCGCCATGGCCGGCGAGCCTTGCGCTCGTGAGCTCCTCCGCTCAAACTCGCCGCATGGTTGTGCTCCTGGAGCTCCCAGGAGTCCAGAGAACCCCCTTGTCCAGCCGCTAGCACTCCGTAGCCTCGTCCCGCTCGACGTCCGAACACCGGCCGCCGCGCTTGTCATCGCCGGCGACGATTTCGGCCACCCTAGGCCCAAACACTGTTACCACTAGATGCGGACGAGCGTCCGCATCACGTAGATGCCCTCCGCCGGCCATTTGGTCGCCGGAGGAGGAATCCCGCACCTCGCCGCCGCGTCTGGCCTCGCCGGCATCGAGTCGCCGGTGGATTAGCCCCGGTTGACCAGGGATTTGACCCCCTGGGTCACTGACATACGGGCCCCGCCCGGCCAACCAAGTTAGTTAGGGTTAATCTAAATTAAATTAGTTAGTTAGCCACTGACATATGGGCCCCACTGTCAGGTTTGACTTGGACCAGCCCCTTTGACCTGCTGACGTCACACCAACATCATGCTGACGCAGTAATGCCTTTTCTGGATTTATTCTTATTCAGAAAATCCAGAAAATTGCCTAAACTTCAAAAATTCATAGTAATTCAACCGTAACTCCAAATCAAATAAATTATATATGAAAAATAATCAGAACAATCCAATCTATCCATCTGTACCATTTTCGTGCATGTTACCACAACTTTTGGCTACTGTTTATGACAAATCAAATGAATGACATTTAAATAACCATATGCGGAGTTTGAATTTGAACCTTGGGTTCAAACCAACTACACTTAATTGTGTTGCTAGTTGCACTAGGCCAAATCACATCATATTGCCATGTCATAATCATGCATCATAATTGTTGCATTGCACTGATTGTGTTCTTCCTTGTTTGCCGGTGTTTGTCCCATCTCGATAGACGTGGTTCCGACGATGTGATCGATGACACTGATGAAGAACTATACTATCTTCAGAAGTGCCAGGCAAGCAAAACCCCCTTGTTCATTCCGATACAATCCCACTCTCTCGCTCTTGCTCTCTTTTACTGCATTAGGACAACAACAATTCAACTGTTACATGCTGCGGTAGTTGAACCCCTTTCCTCTACATGACCTGTCATTTCCACAGTAAATAGATGAAACCCACTAGCATGAGTAGGAGTTGTTTGAGCCCTGATGTGCCTACTCATTCATGCTTGTTTGTCATGCCTGCTACTGCTTAGAGTTGAGTCAGGTCCGATTCATCGGGGATGAATTGGAATGTGGTGAGCATGTCCTACTGTTGAGAGCTAAGTGTGTGAACACGATTTGGTAAAGGTAGTGGTGAGAGGCCATGTAGGAGTACATGGTGGGTTGTCTCATTGCAGCCGTCCTCAGGAACTGAGTTCTGTGTTTGTGATCCATGAACAGTTACTACCACACATTGGGTTCTGGTAACTCGACCCCTCTTGACTTATTAATCTACTCGATCTCTGTCCAGGAGTTGCAACTAGTTTGTGGTGTTTGTAGGTAGTGTTATTAGTCTACCAAGTGGCACCCGGTACAAGTGGGCTTGGGACAGACTAGGCACAGTGGCACGGTGTACCAAGTGGCACCCGGATGGTGGGCTTGGGAACCCTGCTCACATGGTTTGGGGCCATGAGCAACACCCCGGCCGGATCTCCTTGCTGATGGAACCCGAATAGGCGATAAACCTGGACGAGAGACTTGTGTGATTAGTCAGGTCGTGGCCGACTCCCTCACCAGGCTTCCGCTTGAAGGTTGCCGAGATACACGACGTGTACATGGTGGTAAGTGGCGAGAGCGTGTGTGAAGAAGTACACCCCTGCAGGGTTATCATTATCTATTCGAATAGCCGGATTCCTCAGATATGGAAACTTGGACCCCTTGCATAGTTCATAGACAAGTGAAAGTGGATACTCTAAAATGCGCAAGATAAGCGTGAGTGCTATGGATGGCGTTCTCGTAGGGAGACGGGAGCGGATCCATAGTGGTGTATTGGTATGGTGAATATGTGGACTCGTGTGCGCCACCTCAAAAGAGTTACTTGCAGTCATAGTTTAGGATAGCGACTGAGTCAAAGCTGGCTTGCTGCAGTCGAACTCCACCACCCCCCTTTGTTGATACTGATGCATATGTAGCTAGTTCTGATGTATGTCTTGCTGGGTACATTTGTACTCACGTTAGCCTATTTTATGTTTTGCAGAGAGACATCAGTCTCGCTAGTAGTTCTGTGTGGACATCGACGTTTAGCTTGATACCTCAGCTACGATCTTGTGCCCTCGACAGGATCTTGTAGATAGTCAGGCTTCTCAGCCTTTTTCATTTGTAGATGTGTGTACTCAGACATGTTAAGCATCCGCGTGTGCTTTGACTTGTATGCTCTGAATGTTGGGTCATGAGACCTATGTTTGTAATATCTCGCTCCTCGGAGCCTAATGAATAATACCTTGAGTCGTAGAGTTATGTTGTGATGCCATGTTGTATTTACACATATCGAGCATATTGTGTGTATGATTGAAATGCTTGGTATGTGTGGGATTCAACAACCTAGTTGTTCATCCTTGGTAGCCTCTCTTATGGGGAAATGTAGTCTTGTGCTTCCATGAGCTATAGTAGTCCGCTACAGCCCGGTTCACTGGAGTCCTGCTAGCCCAGCACTACTGCTCCGGAACACTTGACTGGTCGGCATGTGATTCACTTCGTTCCTGTGTCTGTCCCTTCGGGGAAATGTCACGCGGTGACATCCGGAGTCCTACCTAGCCTGCTATAGCCCGGTTCACCGGAGTCCTGTTAGCCCAGTGCTACAGCCCGGATTCGCATGTTGTTGACCGACATGCTCGATGTTGATTCATGTATGCCTGTCCCCATAAGTTAGTGCCACTTTGGGTTCACGACTAGTCATGTCGGCCCGGGTTCTCTGTCATATGGATGCTAGCGACACTATCATATACGTGAGCCAAAAGGCGCAAATGGTCCCGAGCCATGGTAAGGCGACACCCGTGGGAATACCGTGCGTGAGGCCGCAAAGTGATATGAGGTGTTACCGGCTATATCGATGTGACTTGGAATCGGGGTCCTGACACCAACGTTCCCGATTGTTCGGCTAGGGTGTAAAGGGAGCACCTCTGCGATTGTTACAATTGTGTCATCCGAACATGTACCTCAGACGGGTGAAGCTGAAAGCTAGCATTCTTAAGAGAATAATTGGTCGGCAATCAAACGACAGGTTGCTACATTATTGTAACCACTCTAACACTGCGGGACAACTTTCTCCATATTGCGGACCAAAGCCACAGCACGCATAATTACAACATGCCAGCCCAAGGAAAGGAACCCTTAACAAAACTATTCTCCTTGGAAGATGTTTCTTACATATGTAGTATAACATACATCCCGAACTAAAATATTTTGTCTATTCGAACACAATGACTGGGTTGCCTGGTTTCTGGACATAGTGAATGCTTCTTTTCATTCCACATAGTATCCAGAAACACTCCACCATTTTGGCTCGGAGGTTAAAGTCAAAAGCCTGCAATGAAAAACTTTTCACATGTTCGAATAAAGGTACAGGTTGATCATAGTGTACATGAATACATTAAATCAGATACCTATTCCTTATCTATTCCATCTATAAGACTGTCTAACCTACAGTCTTCCTGCGAATACTTCGCAACTACCATTACTTGGTCATACACCAAATTTACTGGAATTTCTTTCCCGTCTGGTCCTTGTGGTCCCACTTGGGCCATATGATTTGGATCTAGCTTGGTGAAGCGTGTTTTCACCATGGCCCGGGCTTCTCGTGCGCCTTCACGGTAGGCAAATGTCTTCCATAGCTCAAATCGGCGCCGAGCACCTTTGAACAGGTTGGCCAAACCCTCCATACTTTCTGGAGGGGTATCAGATGGCCATAATGCCTTCACCATAATCCTCATGGCTTTCCGGGCCCGAGCATGTACCACAGACAGCTCCTTCAGCATGTCGCGTTGAAATCCGGATACTTCTTCTTCTGGTCGACCAGTTAATAGGCCTACAACAACAGAGTCATGACGTTCTGAATTATGGACTAAACATGAGCCCTTGGGGTGGTTTTAAATAAGAAAGGAAGACATGTCGAACATGCCTCCCTTCAGCTTCTCATTTTCTTTCAGTGCGGCCGATAACTGAGCCCTTAAGCTCTTTATCTCTTCGAATTGTTTGTCTTTTTCCTCCTCGTGTTTTTCCTTCCCGGACGCGCTCATTGCAGCCTTTTTCATTTCCGACAGTTCGGCGGTGACAACATTTAGCTGCGTTTCATTTATCTTTAGCTCCTGGGATAGGGCATTATTCTTCTCTTTGAGAACCTGTAGGGTCATATCGATCCTTTAATTGGTTTGCCTCATCACTTCAAGTCTCGGGGGCTACTGGCATACAACTATCAAAATTGCATAAGCTTTTACCTGTATATCCTTTGAGAACAACTGAGTGACTCCGGCAAGTCCATCTTGAGCGGCTCGGATATATGCATCCACCAAGCTTAGTGCAGTAAACTCTTGCTCGGAAAAGGCTGGAGCGCTCATGGCCTCTTTCAATTGACGGTGATTCATCATGCTCTCCACTTTAGAATTCGTTATAGATACGTCATCCGAATCCCCATGAGGTGGCGGAACTGGCATTGCATCGGCTCTCGTCCTAGTTGGTGAGTCCGGCACCAGATTGGTGGGCAATCGGCTAACATGGCGTTTTCCCACAGTCTGTCGCGTGTTTTTCCTGACATCAAAGATAATAGAAGACTTTAAACAATCCGGACTCGTGCCTAGGCATGTATTAAGCAAACATACCTCTTGGACTTTGAGGTTTCTACAGCGCTGTCGGTCCTCTTTCATTTTGAATGACGACCCTGCACACGGGCCGCCCTTGAGGAGGTACGGTTTGCCGAGCGCCGATCCTATTAAAGTCCGGATCAGTATAATGAATAAAGGTGCAAGTAGGGACTTCCTTTTAAGAGCCCTCCGAATACTTACGATGGAGAAGGGATAGAGGCGGGGGTAGTCGGCGGTCTGACAATAGAGCCGGTCTGACAAGATCAATCTACGGATCCAGGGGCGTGGTCCGACGCGCGAGGGCGGCCTTTAGACTTGGTGGGACAGACACAACCTCGCATGGGCCAAAAACCGCATACGGTCCCCATCCGAATTACGCCGCGATGTTGCCCGGTACAGAGGCGCCGCACACTCCCTATGCTTCACCGATGAGGTAATCGAGCACCAGTTCCCAGAAGGGTTTAAACACGTGAACACTGAATCATATGATGGTACAACAGATCCCGCAGTATGGATTGAAGATTTTCTTCTCCACATTCACATGGCCCACAGTGGCGATCTACAAGCCATCAAATACCCCCCCCCTAAAGCTTAAGGGACCAACTCGACACTGGTTAAATAGCCTCCTAGAAAATTCTATTGGCAGCTGCAAAGATTTGGAAGATGCCTTTAGAGACAACTTCCAAGGTACCTATGTACGGCCCCCGGACGCAGATGACCTTAGTCACATAGTCCAGCAACCCGAAGAGTCAGCCCGAAAATTATGGACAAGGTTCTTAATTAAAAAGAACCAAATTGTCGACTGTCCGGACGCCAAAGCCCTAGCAGCCTTTAAACACAACATCCGTGACAAATGGCTCGCCCAACACCTCGGCCAAGAGAAGCCAAAGTCCATGGTGCTACCTCTTGAGCACTGCGTTGGTTTTCCCCAAAGTAGCGTAAGTATTTCCCTCAGTGTTTGAGAACCAAGGTATCAATCCAGTAGGAGGCTACACGCCAGTCCCTCGTACCTGCACAAAACAAATAAATCCTCGCAACCAACGCGATAAGGGGTTATCAAACCCTACACGGCCACTTACGAGAGTGAGATCTGATAGATATGATAAGATAATATTTTTGGTATTTTTATGATAAAGATGCAAAGTAAAATAAAAGCAAAGTAAAAGCAAAGGAAATAACTAAGTATTGGGAGATTAATATGATGAAGATAGACCCGGGGGCCATAGGTTTCACTAGTGGCTTCTCTCGAGAGCATAAGTATTCTACGGTGGGTGAACAAATTACTATTGAGCAATTGACAGAATTGAGCATAGTTATGAGAATATCTAGGTATGATCATGTATATAGGCATCATGTCCGAGACAAGTAGACTGACTCCTGCCTGCATCTACTACTATTACTCCACTCATCGATCGCTATCCAGCATGCATCTAGAGTATTAAGTTAATGAAAACAAAGTAATGCCTTAAGCAAGATGACATGATGTAGAGGGATAAACTCATGCAATATGATGAAAACCCCATCTTGTTATCCTCGATGGCAACAATACAATACGTGCCTTGCTTCCCTTACTGTCATCGGGAAAGGACACCGCAAGATTGAACCCAAAGCTAAGCACTTCTCCCATTGCAAGAAAGATCAATCTAGTATGCCAAACCAAACTGATAATTCGAAGAGACTTGCAAAGACAACCAATCATACATAAAAGAATTCAAAGAAGATTCAAATATTGTTCATAGATAGACTTGATCATAAACCCACAATTTATCGGTCTCAACAAACACACCGCAAAAAGAAGATTACATCGAATAGTTCTCCACAAGAGAGGGGGAGAACATTGTATTGAGATCCAAAAGGAGAGAAGAAGCCATCTAGCTACCAACTATGGACCCGTAGGTCTGAGGTAAACTACTCACACTTCATCGGAAGGGCTATGGTGTTGATGTAGAAGCCCTCCGTGATCGATGCCCCCTCCAGCGGAGCTCCGGAACAGGCCCCAAGATGGGATATCGTGGATACAGAAAGTTACGGCTGTGGAATTAGGGTTTTGGCTCCGTGTCTGATCGTTCGGGGGTACGTAGGTATATATAGGAGGAAGGAGCACGTCGGTGGAGCAACAGGGGGCCCACGAGGGTGGAGGGCGCGCCTAGGGGGGGGGGGTAGGCGCGCCCCCTACCTCGTGGCCTCCTCTTTTGTGTCTTGACGTAGGGTCCAAGTCTCCTGGGTCTTATTCGTTGAGAAAATCACATTCCCAAAGGTTTCATTCCGTTTGGACTCCGTTTGATATTCCTTTTCTTCGAAACCCTAAAACAGGCAAAAAACAACAATTTTGGGCTGGGCCTCCGGTTAATAGGTTAGTCCCAAAAATAATATAAAAGTGGATAATAAAGCCCAATAATGTCCAAAACAGTAGATAATATAGCATGGAGCAATAAAAAATTATAGATATGTTAGAGACGTGTCACATGGCAGCACTTACAACACTCATGACCCGCTTTTGCGCGGGAGAGGATAGCTGGTTAGCCCATAGCAACAATGGTACCAGCGACCCTGGTACTTCTGAAACCAGAAACGGCAGTGGCAGGCCCCGACGCGACAAACAGAAGCGTCAAAGTAACAATGATAATACTGAAGACACGACGGTCAATGCCGGATTCAGTGGCTCCAAATTGGGTCAATGGAAGAAGCCATTTAAAACAAATAAAGACGGTTCATCTAGCCTGGACCGAATACTCGATCAACCTTGCCAAATTCACGGCACCCCCGACAAGCCTGCCAACCATACCAACTAGGCGTATCAACGGGCTATGGAGATGGCCATCAATAGATATCAATGCGAGTGAGTAGGGATTGCCATGCAACGGATGCACTAGAGCTATAAGTATATGAAAGCTCAACAAAAGAAACTAAGTGGGTGTGTATCCAACTTGCTTGCTCATGAAGACCTAGGGCATTTTGAGGAAGCCCATCATTGGAATACACAAGCCAAGTTCTATAATGAAAAATTCCCACTAGTATATGAAAGTGATAACATAGGAGACTCTCTATCATGAATATCATGGTGCTACTTTGAAGCACAAGTGTGGTAAAAGGATAGTAACATTGTCCCTTCTCTCTTTTTCTCTCATTTTTTTATTTGGGCCTTTTCTCTTTTTTTATGGCCTCTTTGTTTTTCGTCCGGAGTCTCATCCCGACTTGTGGGGGAATCATAGTCTCCATCATCCTTTCCTCACTGGGACAATGCTCTAATAATGATGATCATCACACTTTTATTTTTCTTACAACTCAACAATTACAACTCGATACTTAGAACAAAATATGACTCTATATGAATGCCTCCGGCGGTGTACTGGGATATGCAATGAATCAAGAGTGACACGTATGAAAGAATTATGAATGGTGGCTTTGCCACAAATACGATGTCAACTACATGATCATGCTAAGCAATATGACAATGATGGAGTGTGTCATAATAAACGGAACGGTGGAAAGTTGCATGGCAATATATCTCGAAAAGGCTATGGAAATGCCATAATAGGTAGGTATGGTGGCTGTTTTGAGGAAGGTATATGGTGGGTGTATGATACCGGCGAAAGGTGCGTGGTATTAGAGAGGCTAGCAAAGGTGGAAGGGTGAGAAAAGTGCGTATAATCCATGGACTCAACATTAGTCATAAAGAACTCATATACTTATTGCAAAAATCTACAAGTTATCAAAGGAAAGTATTACGCGCATGCTCCTAGGGGGATATATTGGTAGAAAAAGACCATCGCTCGTCCCCGACCGCCACTCATAAGGAAGACAATCAAAAATAAATCATGCTCCGACTTCATCACATAACGGTTCACCATATGTGCATGCTACGGGAATCACAAACTTTAACACAAGTATTTCTTGAATTCACAACTACTCAACTAGCATAACTCTAATCACCATCTTCATATCTCAAAACAATTATCAAGCATCAAACTTCTCATAGCATTCAACACACTCATAAGGAAGTTCTTTTATTATTCTTGAATTCCAAGCATATTAGGGTTATTTAAGCAAATTACCATGCTATTTAAGACTCTCAAAATAATCTAAGTGAAGCATGAGAGACCAATAGTTTCTATAAAACAAATCCACCACCGTGCTCTAAAAGATATAAGTGAAGTACTAGAGCAAAACTATATAACTCAAATGATATAAGTGAAGCACATATAGTATTCTAACAAATTCCAAATAATGTATGGCTCTCTCAAAAGGTGTGTACAGCAAGGATGATTGTGGTAAACTAAAAAGTAAAGACTCAAATCATACAAGACGCTCCAAGCAAAACACATATCATGTGGCGAATAAAAATATAGCTCCAAGTAAAGTTACCGATAGAAGTAGACGAAAGAGGGGTTGCCTTCCGGGGCATCCCCAAGCTTTGGCTTTTAGGTGTCCTTAGATTATCTTGGGGGTTCCATGGGCATCCCCAATATTAGGCTCTTGCCACTCCTTGTTCCATAATCCATCAAATCTTTACCCAAAACTTGAAAACTTCACAACACAAAACTCAAAGTAGAAAATCGCGTGAGCTCCGTTAGCGAAAGAAAACAAAATACCACTTCAAGGTACTGTAATTAACTCATTATTTATTTATATTGGTGTTAAACCTACTGTATTCCAACTTCTCTATGGTTTATAAACTATTTTACTAGCCATAGATTCATCAAAATAAGCAAACAACACACGAAAAAACAGAATCTGTCAAAAACAGAACAGTCTGTAGTAATCTGTTGCTAGCGCAAGATATGGAACCCCAAAAATTCTAAAATAAATTGCTGGACGTGAGTAATTTATCTATTAATCATCTGCAAAAAGACATAACTAAATAGCACTTTCCAAATAAAAATGGCAGCAGTTCTCGTGAGCGCTAAAGCTTCTGTTTTTTACAGCAAGTGTAACATGACTTTCCCCAAGTCTTCCCAATGGTTCTACTTGGAACAAACACTAATTAAACCCAAAAAACACAAACAAAACAGAGGCTAGATAATTTATTTATTCCTAAACAGGAGCAAAAAGCAAGGAATAAAAATAAAATTGGGTTTCCTCCCAACAAGCGCTATCGTTTAACGCCCCTAGCTAGGCATAACAAGCAAGGATAGATCTAGGTATTGCCATCTTTGGTTGGAAATTCTTCAATGAGGCATCTACCATCTTTAGGAATTTCTTTCTTTTTATTAATTATCAAACTTTTAGGCACAAGATCAAAAAATTCATTTGTAACAAATGGTTCCTTAATGATAGCAAAAAGATTGGGATGAATACTTATAGATTTGAGATCCGCAGTTTCCTTACTAGAGGATTCACCCTTATTTTTAGGATCATACATAAGTTTGTCAATTTTAGTGGGAGGACTTGGAGTATTCTTTACGGAAGAAAAAGCGGTTCCCAAGTTGGTAATAATATCCTCAAGTTTATCGATCCTAGTGGAATCGTGATTTAATTTCTCATTAACTATGGGTTCCTTCTCTTTAATATTTTTCAAAGTGACTCCTGCTTTAGATCCATATTGAGAGATTCGGTTGTGGATCTTTTTATCCAAATTTTAAATTATCTCTATGGTAGCAACCTTATTTTCAATAATTTCAAGTCTTTGCATTACATGCTCCAAAGTTAATACAGTTCCATTAACCAAAAGAGGGGGTGAGCCAAACAAATCTATCATAGCATTATAAGAATCAAAAGTATGGCTACCCAAGAAGTTCCCTCCAGTAATAGTATCAAGGACATATATGTGCCAAGGAGTAAAGCCTACATAAAAATTGCGAAGAAGAACAGAAGTAGATTGCTTCCTGGTAGAACTATTTTGAGCATTGCAAATTCTATACCAAGCGTCTTTTAGATTTTCCACCTCCCTTTGCTTAAAATTTAGAATTTCATTCTCAAGAGACAACGGAGAAGATAAGGGAATAGCCATAACGACAAGAAAACGAACTAACACACAAGCAAAAAAAGCAAGCAGGCAAAAAGAGGCAAATAGAGAAAGAGAGGGAGGATAGAGAGAGACAGGGCGAATAAAACGGCAAGGGTGAAGTGGGGGGGGGGAGGAAAACGAGAGGCAAATGGCAAATAATGTAATGCGGGAGATAAGTGTATGTGATGGGTACTTGGTATATTGACTTTTGCGTAGACCTCCCCGGCAACGGCGCCAGAAATCCTTCTTGCTACCTCTTGAGCACTGCGTTGGTTTTCCCCGAAGAGGAAGGGATGATGTAGCAAAGTAGCGTAAGTATTTCCCTCAGTTTTTGAGAACCAAGGTATCAATACAGTAGGAGGCTATGCGCCAGTCCCTCGTACCTGCACAAAACAAATAAATCCTCGCAACCAACGCGATAAGGGGTTGTCAATCCCTACACGGCCACTTACGAGAGTGAGATCTGATAGATATGATAAGATAATATTTTTGGTATTTTTATGATAAAGATGCAAAGTAAAATAAAAGCAAAGTAAAAGCAAAGGAAATAACTAAGTACTATTGGGAGATTAATATGATGAAGATAGACCCGGGGGCCATAGGTTTCACTAGTGGCTTCTCTCAAGAGCATAAGTATTCTACGGTGGGTGAACAAATTACTGTTGAGCAATTGGCAGAATTGAGCATAGTTATGAGAATATCTAGGTATGATCATGTATATAGGCATCACGTCCGAGACAAGTAGACCGACTCCTGCCTGCATCTACTACTATTACTCCACTCATCGACCGCTATCCAGCATGCATCTAGAGTATTAAGTTAATGAAAACAGAGTAATGCCTTAAGCAAGATGACATGATGTAGAGGGATAAACTCATGTAATATGATGAAAACCCCATCTTGTTATCCTCGATGGCAACAATACAATATGTGCCTTGCTGTCCCTACTGTCACTGGGAAAGGACACCGCAAGATTAAACCCAAAGCTAAGCACTTCTCCCATTGCAAGAAAAATCAATCTAGTAGGCCAAACCAAACTGATAATTCGAAGAGACTTGCAAAGATAACCAATCATACATAAAAGAATTTAGAGAAGATTCAAATATTGTTCATAGATAGACTTGATCATAAACCCACAATTCATTGGTCTCAACAAACACACCGCAAAAAGAAGATTACATCGAATAGTTCTCCACAAGAGAGGGGGAGAACATTGTATTGAGATCCAAAAGGAGAGAAGAAGCCATCTAGCTACTAACTATGGACCCGTAGGTCTGAGGTAAACTACTCACACTTCATCGGAAGGGCTATGGTGTTGATGTAGAAGCCCTCCGTGATCGATGCCCCCTCCGGCAGAGCTCCGAAACAGGCCCCAAGATGGGATCTCGTGGATACAGAAAGTTACGGCGGTGGAATTAGGATTTTGGCTCCGTGTCTGATCGTTTGGGGGTACGTAGGTATATATAGGAGGAAGGAGTACATCGGTGGAGCAACAGGGGGCCCACGAGGGTGAAGGGCGCGCCTGGGAGGGGGGGTAGGCTTGCCCCCTACCTCGTGGCCTCCTCTTTTGTGTCTTGACGTAGGGTCCAAGTCTCCTGGGTCTTATTTGTTGAGAAAATCACGTTCCCGAAGGTTTCATTCCGTTTGGACTCCGTTTGAAATTCCTTTTTTTCGAAACCCTAAAACAGGCAAAAAACAGCATTCTAGGCTGGGCCTCCGGTTAATAGGGTAGTCCCAAAAATAATATAAAAGTGGATAATAAGCCCAATAATGTCCAAAACAGTAGATAATATTGCATGGAGCAATCAAAAATTATAGATACGGTTGAGACGTATCACATGGCAGCACTTACAACACTCATGACCCGCTTTTGCACGGAGAGGATAGATGGTTAGCCCATAGCAACAACGATACCAGCGACCCTGGTACTTCTGAAACCAGAAATGGCAGCGGTAGGCCCCGACGCGACAAACACAAGCATCGAAGTAATAATGATAATACCGAAGACACGACGGTCACTGCCGGATTCAGTGGCTCCAAATTGGGTCAATGGAAGAAGCCATTTAAAATAAATAAAGATGGTTCATCTAGCCTGGACCGAATACTCGATCAACCTTGCCAAATTCACGGCACCCCCGATAAGCCTGCCAACCATACCAACAGAAGCTGTTGGGTCTTTAAACAAGCCGAGAAGCTAAACATCGGACATAAGGAGAAGGGGTCGCCCAGTGAGGACGACGACGATGAGCCTCACCCACCGAACACCGGGGGACAAAAGAAATTTCCCCCAAGGTCAAAACGATGAATAAGATATACGCTACTCCCATCCCCAAGCAGGAGCGCAAGCGCGCTCTAAGGGACGTCTATGCGATAGAGCCAGTCGCCCCAAAATTCAATCCATGGTCAGCCTGTCTGATCACTTTCGATCGCAGAGACCATCCGACTAGTATCCGTCGCGGAGGCTCGGCCGCGTTGGTACTCGACCCAATTATCGATGGATTCCACCTTACGCGGGTCCCCATGGACGGCGACAACAGCCTTAACTTGCTCTATCAGGACACGGTCCGCAAAATGGGTATTGATTCGTCAAGAATTAAACCCACCAAAACTACCTTTAAAGGAGTAATACCTGGTGTAGAGGCCCATTGCACGGGCTCAATCACATTGGAATTTGTCTTCGGTTCGCCAGACAACTTCCGAAGCGAGGACTTGATCTTCGACATCGTCCCCTTTCGTAGAGGCTATCATGCACTGCTCGGACGAACCGCGTTCGCTCGCTTCAATGCGATCCCGCATTACACATATCTCAAACCAAAGATTCCCGGACCACGCGGTATTATAATAGTCAATGGAAACACGGAGAGCTCCCTCCATACTAAGGAGCACACCGTGGCCCTTGCAGCGGAAGTCCAGGGCGGCCTTATCAAGCCAAACACTACATCAGCAATCAAGCCCCCGGACACTGTTAAACGCGTCCGGACTACTCGGCAGAGCAACGGTCCAGCTCGTCCGGAGCTCTATTAGCAATTCGGCCTTCGTCTTAGCCCCAACCGAATTGCGGCATATGTGCCACACATACATAACTACGCACTAAAGATACCATGGGCCAAGACAGAGGCATAGTAAAGACACAGTCCACAATACGGCTTGACCCTATCTGGACCCTCATGTTTCTTTTCTCTTATTTTTTCTTTTCCAGGTTCCTTACAACCACCATCACCTTCTGACGGTACCAAGGGCCCTTTTCTAGTTCCCTCATGAGAACCCGATCGTTGATCCTTTCGAAGGATAATACACCAAGGAATAAAATCAGCATGGACGTGTGGCAGGGTATCTAAAGGATCTTTAAAGATCACATCTTCCTTTTTAGGACCCGCACACAGCTTTCCCCGGTGCCCGGCATCTAAAATAACCTTGATGCTTATCGCATCGTTTGTAAAAATACATTTTGACGTATGAATCAGACTATAACAGAAACAATTTTTCACCCAACATATTCGGTACTGGCTTAGTTCCTAATCTGTATTCCCTCTTTTTTCGTCTGATCACCATGTACACCTCGGTACGACTTAAATCGCCAGGGGCTCCATTCGGCCATGTACATTTCTTAAAAATAAAATAAAGTCCGAACACTTCTATAGTACAATTCGACGTCTCAAATATAATATTATATGCATCGGCTCTGAATCATGTCTTTGGTCAATAGTTGGGTTGCCCGGCTCCTGTGGTTACTACCTTACGTTCCACTCGTTCGGCTATGGTATTAATGGGAGAACTACTGCGATTGTGTTTCTGGCTCATCCGGATAAACACCTCAGTAGAGAAAGCCGAAAACTGACTGTCATGATGCGGCGAGAGCTAGTCAGCCATTCGATGACTAAGTATAAATCTCTCGCGTTTTTTTCCGGATTATGCGAAGGATCGGTCTTCACCCGGGCAGGCATCTACAACACCCAAGTTCAGATAATCGAATAATACCAGGGCTGCGCCTACAATCTCATTGTCAAACTCCTATGCCTAAGTGAGAGCGATAAAGCCACATAGTCTGATTGCCTGGTTCGCCGCACTGACACCTCCTTCAAGGACCAAGCCATTGGGTCAAGTGTGTCCAAGTGCCACCCCAAACACCCCCGTACTACCTACGCGGGGGCTGAAGCCAATGACTGGCCAACTCTCAGATACTGTAAATGGCCACACTAGAGGAAAAGAATTAGAGTTAAAACAAGCAACATATTATACATAAGCCTTGTTTCATAATACAAAGTTCGGGCAGCATGGATACATTCATTCAAAGATAATGTCCTTCGAACACTGGCCCTATACAATGTGGGAACCTTCCAAGACTTGGTCAAAATACCGCTTCGGAGTGCGGCGCTCCTTGCCTGCGGGCGGTCCCTCGGTTGCCAGCTTGATGGCGTTCATCTTCGCCCACTATACCTTGACACGGGTGAAGGCCATCCGGGCACCTTCGGTACAGAGCAACCGCTTTATGGCATCCAGCCGGGGGCAGGCATTGACTAGCCACTTCACGAGCCCGAAGTAGCTGTCGGGCATGGGCTCTGTGGGCCAGAGACAGATTATAATATCCCTCATAGCTAATTCGGCCACCCTATGTAGCTCGGTCAATTGTTTCAGCTGATCGATGAGGGGCACCGGATGCTCTGGCGCCAGGTACTGTGACCAGAACAGCTTCTCCGTTGAGCTCCCCTCTTCGGCTCGGAAGAACTCTGCAGCATCAGCAATACTCCGGGGCAGATCCGCAAACGCTCCTGGAGAACTCCAAACCCGGGTCAGTAAGAGGTACCTTCTCCTCACAAATTTGCTCTGCATATTAAAGGCCTTACCCACCGTGATCTTCTTGGCCTCTTGAATCTCCTAGCAGGCTCCTTGGGCTTCAACCCGGGCCTCCTGCGCGCTTTGGAGGGCCTTAGCAAGTTCGACATCTTGATCAGTAATCTTGCGCTCCAAGGACTCACATTTGCCTATGGCATCCCGAAGCTCTTGCTGGACTTCCTCCACCCGTGATTCATGCTTTTGGCGGGCGGCTCGTTCCTCCTCAACCTCCTTCTTGGCTTCGTCCAGCGCATTCTTGAGGGTCTCGACCTCAGATGCGTCAACTGTAAGTATAATTACAAAACTCAGCAAGATAACAAAACAACAAGTCATATCATTTCATATGTGAACAGGCATCACATACCTTGCTTCTCCTCCAACGGTTTGTTGGTGCGGATGAGCTCTTCATCGGCCCGCTCCAGCCTCCGCTTTAGTTTGGATATTTCGGTGGTATGAGCGACTGCCGCTAACTTCGAAGCTTGTTTGTTCAAATAGACATGTATGATCATCTCCTGCGAAATATTCGATCCTCTGTTCGGCCTCTCTTCATGAAAGCCGAACAGAGTCTCAGGGGCTCCTAACTATACACATGCATCCTTCTATATAGATAAAAAGTACTACATCCCATACCTCAAAGCCTGTTAAAAGGATGGTGTAGGCTTCGTTCAATCCGCTTTTAGCGGACCGAACCTTTTCAACCACCATACCATAAGGGTACAATATTCCTCAACAATGGAGGCGCTCTGAAGTGCTTCCACTAGAGTGTCCGACGCCTCTGGATTGACAGAGGTCGCCGGCAGAGTCGACGCACCCCCTTCTTTCGAAGGAGGCTTGCTACCTCTTGAGCGTAAAAGTAGCGTAAGTATTTCCCTCAGTTTTTGAGAACAAGGTATTAAAACAGTAGGAGACTACATGCAAGTCCCTCATACCTGCACGAACAATCAAGAACCTTGCAACCAACACGATAAAGGGGTTGTCAATCCCTTCACGGCCACTTGCAAAAGTGAGATCTGATAAAGATAATAAGATAAATATTTTTGGTATTTTTGTTGTATAGATTGAAAAGTAAAGATTGAAAAATAAACGGTGACAGAAATAGCTAGATGACGGGAGAATAATATAATGGAGAATAGACCCGGGGCCATAGGTTTCACTAGTGGCTTCTCTCAAGATAGCATAATCTACGGTGGGTGAGCAAATTACTGTCGAGCAATTGATAGAAAAGCGAATAGTTATGAGAATATATAGGCATGATCATGTATATAGGTATCACATCCGTGACAAGTAGACCGAAATGATTATGCATCTACTACTATTACTCCACACATCGACTGCTATCCAGCATGCATCTAGAGTATTAAGTTCATAAGAACAGAGTAACGCATTAGGCAAGATGACATGTTGTAGAGGGATAAACTCAAGCAATATGATATAAACCCCATCTTTTTATCCTCGGTGGCAACAATACAATACGTACCTTGCTGACACTGCTGTCACTGCGAAAGGAAACCGCAAGATTGAACCCAAAGCTAAGAACTTCTCCCATTACAAGAAAGATCAATCTAGTAGGCCAAACCAAACTGATAATTTGAAGAGACTTGCAAAGATATTTAAATCATGCATAAAAGAATTCAGAGAAGAATAATCAAATATTGTTCATAGATATCTTGATCATAAACCCACAATTCATCGGATCTCGACAAACACACCGCAAAAAGAATTACATCGAATAGATCTCCAAGAGAATCGAGGAGAACTTTGTATTGAGATCCAAAGAGAGAGAAGAAGCCATCTAGCTAATAACTATGGACCTAAAGGTCTGAGGTAAACTACTCACACATCATCGGAGAGGCTATGGTGTTGATGTAGAAGCCCTCTGTGATCGATTCCCCCTCCGGCAGAGCGCCGGAAAAGGCCCCAAGATGGGATCTCACGGGTACAGAAGGTTGCGGCGGTGGAAATAGGGTTTCATGGTGCCCTTGGATGTTTTCAGGGTATATGGGCATATATAGGTGAAAGAAGTGGGTCGGTGGAGCTGTGAGGGGCCCACGAGGGTGGGGGGCGCGCCTGGCCCCCCTGGGCGCGCCCTCCTACCTTATGGCCACCTCGCTGCTTCCTTGACATCCACTTATAGATACGTCGGAGATGTATCAAGCATCCCCAAGCTTAATTCCTGCTCGTCCTCGAGTAGGGAAATGATAAAAACAGAATTTTTGATGTGGAATGCTTCCTAACATAATTTTTCAAAGTAATTCTCTTTATTGTGGCATGAATGTTCAGATCCGAAAGATTCAAGATAAAAGTTCAATATTGACATAAAAATAATAATACTTCAAGTATACTAACTAAGCAATTATGTCTTCTCAAAATAACATGGCCAAAGAAAGTTATCCCTACAAAATTATATAGTCTGGCTATGCTCTATCTTCACCACACAAAATATTTAAATCATGCACAACCCCTATGACAAGCCAAGCAATTGTTTCATACTTTTGACGTTCTCAAACTTTTTAAATCTTCACGCAATACATGAGCGTGAGCCATGGATATAGCACTATAGGTGGAATAGAATGGTGGTTGTGGAGAAGAGAAAAAAACGGAGAAGATAGTCTCACATCAACTAGGCGTATCAACGGGCTATGGAGATGCCATCAATAGATATCAATGTGAGTGAGTAGGGATTGCCATGCAACAGATGCACTAGAGCTATAAGTGTATGAAATCTCAAAAGAAACTAAGTGGGTGTGCATCCAACTTGCTTGCTCACGAGGACCTAGGGCATTTTGAGGAAGCCCATCATTGGAATATACAAGCCAAGTTCTATAATGAAAAATTCCCACTAGTATATGAAAGTGAGAACATATGAGACTCTCTATCATGAAGATCATGGTGCTACTTTGAAGCACAAGTGTGGTAAAAGGATAGTAGCATTGCCCCTTCTCTCCTTTTCTCTCTTTTTGTTATTTTTTTGTTTGGGCCTTTTCTCCTCTCTTTTTTATGGCCTCTTTTTTTTCGTCCGGAGTTTCATTCCGACTTGTGGGGGAATCATAGTCTCCATCATCCTTTCCTCACTGGGACAATGCTCTAATAATGATGATCTTCACACTTTTATTTACTTACAACTCGATACTAGAACAAAAATATGACTCTATGTGAATGCCTCCGGTGGTGTACCGGGATGTGTGATGAATCAAGAGTGACATGTATGAAAGAATTATGAATGGTGGCTTTGCCACAAATACGATGTCAACTACATGATCATGCAAAGCAATATGACAATGATGAAGCGTATCATAATAAATGAAATGGTGGAAAGTTGCATGGCAATATATGTCGGAATGGCTATGGAAATGCCATAATAGGTAGGTATGGTGGCTGTTTTGAGGAAGATATATGGTGGGTTTATGGTACTGGCAAAAGTTGTGCGGTACTAGAGAGGCTAGCAATGGTGGAAGGGTGAGAGTGCATATAATCCATGGACTCAACATTAGTCATAAAGAAATCACATACTTATTGCAAAAATCTATTAGTTATCGAAACAATGTGTTGGGGAATGTAAGCAATTTCAAAAAAATTCCTATGCACACGTAAGATCATGGTGATGCATAGCAATGAGAGGGAAGAGTGTTGTCCACGTACCCTCGTAGACCGTAAGTGGAAGCATTATGACAACGCGGTTGATGTAGTCATACATCTTCATGATCGACCGATCCTAGCACCGAAGGTACGGCTCCTCCGCGATCTGCACACGTTCGGCTCGGTGACGTCCCATGAACTCACTATCCAGTAGAGTGTCGAGGGAGAGCTTTGTCAGCACGACGGCGTGATGACGGTGATGATGATGCTACGGGAACAGGGCTTCGCCTAAGCACCGCAACGATATGACCGAGGTGGATTATGGTGGAGGGGGGCACTGCACACGGCTAAGAGATCAATGATCAACTTGTGTGTCTATGGGGTGCCCCCCTCCCCCGTATATAAAGGAGTGGAGGAGGGGGAGGGCCGACCCTCTACTATGGCGCGCCCTAGGGAGTCCTACTCCCACCGGGAGTAGGATTCCTCCTTTCCAAGTAGGAGTAGGAGAGAAGGAAGGGAAGGAGAGAAGAGAAGGAAGGAGGGGGCGCCGCCCCTCCCCCCTAGTCCAATTCGGACTAGGCCTTGGGGGGGGGGCGCACGGCCTGCCCTAGGCACCCCCTCTCTCTTTCTCCAGAAAATGCTGAACTCATCCGGAACCATTCCGATGTCCAAACATAGGCTTCCAATATATCGATCTTTACGTATCGACCATTTTGAGACTCCTCGTCATGTCCGTGATCAAATCCGGGACTCCGAACTACCTTTGGTTCATCAAAACACATAAACTAATAATACCGATCGTCACCGAATGTTAAGCGTGCGGACCCTACGAGTTCGAGAACCATGTAGACATGACCGAGACTCATCTCAGGTCAATAACCAATAGCAGAACCTGGATGTCCATATTGGCTCCCACATATTCTACAAAGATCTTTATCGGTCAAACCGCATAACAACATACATTGTTCCCTTTGTCATCGGTATGTTACTTGCACGAGATTCGATCGTCGGTATCTCAATACCTAGTTCAATCTCGTTATCGGCAAGTCTCTTTACTCGTTCGATAATGCATCATCCCGTAACTAACTCATTAGTCACATTGCTTGCAAGGCTTATAGTGATGTGCATTACCGAGAGGGCCCAGAGATACCTCTCCGACAATCGGAGTGACAAATCCTAACCTCGATCTATGCCAACTCAACAAACACCATCAGAGACACCTATGGAGCACCTTTATAATCACCCAGTTACGCTATGACATTTGGTAGCACACAAAGTGTTCCTTTGGTAATCGGGAGTCGCATAATCTCATAGTCATAGGAACATGTATAAGTCATGAAGAAAGCAATAGCAACAAACTAGACGATCAAGTGCTAAGCTAACGGAATGGGTCAAGTCAATCGCATCATTCTCTAATGATGTGATCCCGTTAATCAAATGACAATCATGTCTATGGCTAGGAAACTTAACAATCTTTGATTCAACGAGCTAGTCAAGTAGAGCCCTACTAGTGACACTCTATTTGTCTATGTATTCACACATGTACTAAGTTTCCGGTTAATACAATTCTAGCATGAATAATAAACATTTATCATGATATAAGGAAATATTAATAACAACGTTAGTATTGCCTCTAGGGCATAATTTCTTTAGTCTCCCACTTGCACTAGAGTCAATAATCTAGTCCACATCGTCATGTGATTTAACGCCAATAGTTCACATCTTTATGTGATTAGTTCACATCTCCATGTGACTAACACCCAAAGGGTTTACTAGAGTCAATAATCTTGTTTATATCGCTATGTGGTTAACACCCAAAGAGTGATCATGTTTTGCTTGTGAGAGAAATTTAGTCAACGGGTCTGCCACATTCAGAGCCGTATGTATTTTGCAATTTTTCTATGTCTACAATGCTCTGCATAGTGCTACTCTAGCTGATCGCTCCCACTTTCAATATGTATCTAGATCGAGACTTAGAGTCATCCAGATCGGTGTCAAAGGTTGCATCAATGTAACTCTTTATGACGAACTCTTTGTCACCTCCATAACCGAGAAACATTTCCTTATTCCACTAAGGATATTTTTGACTGCTGTCCAGTGATCCACTCCTGGATCACTATTGTACCCTCTTGCCAAACTTATGGTGAGGTACACAATAGGTATGGTACACAACATAGCATACTTTATAGAACCTATGACTGAGGCATAGGGAATGACTTTTCATTCTCTTTCTATTTTTTTGTCGTGGTCGGGTTTTGAGTCTTTATTCAACTTCACACCTTGCAACACATGCAAGAACTCCTTCTTTGACTTTTCCATTTTTAACTACTTCAAAATATTGTCAAGGTATGTACTCATTGAAAATATATCAAGCGTCTTGATCCATTTCTACAGGTCTTGATGCTCAATATGTAAGTAGCTTCATCGAGATCTTTCTTTGAAAAACTCTTTTTAAACACTCCTTTATGCTTTCCAGAAAATTCTACATTATTTCTGATCAACAATATGTCATTCACATATACTTATCAGAAATGTTGTAGTGCTCCCACTCACTTTCTTGTAAATACAGGCTTCACCGCAAGTCTGTATAAAACCATATGCTTTGATCACTTTATCAAAGTATATATTCCAACTTCGAGATGCTTGCACCAGTCCATAGATGGATTGATGGAGCTTGCACACTTTGTTAGCACCTTTAGGATTGACAAAACCTTCTTGTTGTATCATATACAACTCTTCTTTAAGAAATCCATTAAGGAATGCAGTTTTGACATCCATTTGCCAGATTTCATAAAATGTGGCAATTGCTAACATGATTCGGACAGACTTAAGCATCGCTACGAGTGAGAAAATCTCATCGTAGTCAACATCTTGAACTTATCTAAAACCTTTTGTGACAATTCGAGCTTTGTAGATAGTAACACTACTATCAGTGTCTGTCTTCCTCTTGAAAATCCATTTATTCTTAATGGCTCACCGATCAACGGGCAAGTCAATCAAAGTCCATTCTTTGTTCTAATACATGGATCTCATCTCAGATTTCATGGCCTCAAGCCATTTTGCGGAATCTGGGCTCATCATTGCTTCCTCATAGTTCATAGGTTCATCATCGTTAAGTAACATGACTTCCAGAACAGGATTATTATACCACTCCGGTGCGGATCTTACTCTATTTGACCTACGAGGTTCGATAGTAACTTGATCAGAAGTTTCATGATCATTATCATTAGCTTCCTCACTTACTGGTGTAGGAATCACTGGGACTGATTTCAGTGATGAACTGCTTTCCAATAAGGGAGAAGGTACAATTACCTCGTCAAGTTCTACTTTCCTCCCACTCACTTCTTTCTAGAGAAACTCCTTCTCTAGAAAGGATCCATTCTTAGCAACAAATATCTTGCCTTCGGATCTACGATAGAAGGTATACCCAACAGTCTCCTTTGGGTATCCTATGAAGACACATTTCTCCGATTTGGGTTCGAGCTTATCAGGTTGAAGCTTTTTCACATAGGAATCACAGCCCCAAACTTTAAGAAACGATAACTTGGGTTTCTTGCCAAACCACAGTTCATAAGGTGTCGTCTCAATGGATTTAGATGGTGCCCTATTTAACGTGAATGCAACCGTCTCTAAAGCATAACCCCAAAACGATAGCGGTAAATCAGTGAGAGACATCATAGATCGCACCATATCTAATAAAGTGCGGTTACAAAGTTTGGATACACCATTACGTTGTGTTGTTCCAGGTGGCGTGAGTTGCGAAACTATCCCGCATTGTCTCAAATGAAGTCCAAACTCATAACTCAAATATTCATCTTCGCGATCAGATTGCAGAAACTTTATTTTCTTGTTACGATGATTTTCCACTTCACTCTGAAATTCTTTGAACTTTTCAAATGTTTCAGACTTATGTTTCATCAAGTAGATATACCCATATCTGCTCAAATCATCTGTGAAGGTCAGAAAATAACGATACCCGCCGCAAGCCTCAACACTCATCGGACCTGCATACATCAGTATGTATTATTAATACGTCTCCAACGTATCTATAATTTTTGATTGTTCCATGCTATTATATTATCAACCTTGGATGTTTTATATGCATTTATATGCTATTTTATATGATTTTTGGGACTAACCTATTAACCTAGAGCCCAGTGCCAGTTTCTGTTTTTCCTTGTTTTAGAGTATCACAGAAAAGGAAAATCAAACGGAGTCCAATTGACCTGAAACTTCACGGAACTTATTTTTGGAACGAAAGCGATCCAGAAGAGTTGGGGTGTACGTAAGGGAAGCAACGAGGAAGACACGAGGCAGGGGGCGCGCCCTCCACCCTCGTGGGCCCCTCATGGCTCCCCTAACGTATTTCTTCCTCCTATATATATATCCATATACCCTAAAAACTTCGAGGAGCGGAATAGATCGGGAGTTTCACCGCCAGAAGCCTCTGTAGCCACCGAAAACCAATCTAGACCAATTCCGGCACCCTGCCGAAGGGGGAATCCCTCTCCAGTGGCCATCTTCATCATCCCGACGCTCTCCATGATGAGGAGGGAGTAGTTCTCCCTCGGGGCTGAGGGTATGTACTAGTAGTTATGTGTTTGATCTCTCTCTCTCTCTCGTGTTCTTGAGGTGGTACGATCTTGATGTATCGTGAGCTTTGCTATTATAGTTGGATCTTATGATGTTTCTCCCCCTCTACTCTCTTGTGATGAATTGAGTTTTCCCTTTTAAGTTATCTTATCGGATTGAGTCTTTAAGGATTTGAGAACACTTGATGTATGTCTTGCCGTGCTTATCTGTGGTGACAATGGGATATCACGCGATCCACTTGATGTATGTTTTGGTGATCAACTTGCGGGTTCCGCCCGTGAACCTATGCATAGGGGTTGGCACACATTTTCGTCTTGACTCTCCGATAGAATCTTTGGGGCACTCTTTGAATTTCTATGTGTTGGTTTGAATAGATGAATCTGAGATTGTGTGATGCATATCATATAATCATACCCACGAATACTTGAGGTGACATTGGAGTATCTAGGTGACATCAGGGTTTTGGTTGATTTGTGTCTTAAGGTCTTATTATAGTACGAACTCTAGGATAGATTGAATGGAAAGAATAGCTTCGTGTTATTTCACTACAGACTCTTGAATAGATCGATCAGAAAGGATAACTTTGAGGTGGTTTCGTACCCTACCATAATCTCTTCGTTTGTTCTCCGCTATTAGTGACTTTGGAGTGACTCTTTGTTGCATGTTGAGGGATAGTTATATGATCCAATTATGTTATTATTGTTGAGAGAACTTGCACTAGTGAAAGTATGAACCCTAGGCCTTGTTTCAACGCATTGCAATACCGTTTGTGCTCACTTTTATCATTAGTTACCTTGCTGTTTTTATATTTTCAGATTACAAAAACCTTTATCTACCATCCATATACCACATGTATCACCATCTCTTCGCCGAACTAGTGCACCTATACAATTTACCATTGTATTGGGTGTGTTGGGGACACAAGATACTCTTTGTTATTTGGTTGCAGGGTTGCTTGAGAGAGACCATCTTCATCCTACGCCTCCTACGGATTGATAAACCTTAGGTCATCCACTTGAGGAAAATTTGCTACTGTCCTACAAACCTCTGCACTTGGAGGCCCAACAACTACAAGAAGAAGGTTGTGTAGTATACATCAAGCTCTTTTCTGGCACCGTTGCCAAGGAGGTTATCGCTTGAAGGTATATCTTTAGATCTTGCAATCGAATCTTTTTATTTCTTGTTTTAGCACTAGTTTAGTTTATAAAAGAAAATTCAAAAAAACGAATTAAGGGTACCTCATATGCTTCATCTTTTTAATATCTATCATGAAAATAAGGATTCCGATAATTGTGCTCAAGTGCTAGAAGAAGAATGCATTAGAATGTTTGGCACTATATATTTGAATGATGAGAATGATTGCAATGTTGTTAGTATGAATTCCTTGAATATCCATGATGCTAATGATATGCAAAGCCACAAGCTTGGGGAAGCTATGTTTCATGAAGATGATATTTTTTGTCCCCCAAGTTTTGATGAGCAAATTTATTATGATGAAAGCATGCCTCCTATTTATGATGGTTATATTGATGAAAGTGGATTTGGAGAGGTCATGACTTTATTTTGTGATGAATCCACTATTCCGAAAGAGGTTCCAATTGATTATGAGAACAAAGTTGTTGTCTATGATGATTATTGTGATGACTTGTATGATATAAAGAATAATGATATCCATGAAACTTGTCATCATGATTTTAGTTTTCAATTGGATTATGCCTCACATGATAATTATTTTGTTGAGTTTGCTCCCACTATTATTCATGAATTTGCTTATGTTGAGAGTAATAAAAATTCTATGCTTGTAGATGATGAAAAGAATGCTTTATGTGATGGTTATATTGTTGAATTTATTCATGACGCTACTGAAAATTATTATGAGAGAGGAACGTATGCTTGTAGGAATTGCAATAATATCAAGTTTCCTCTCTATGTGCTTAAAGTTTTGAAGTTATGCTTGTTTTACCTTCCTATGCTAGTTGATTATTGTTCCCACAAGTTGTTTGCTCATAAAAACCCTATGCATAGTAAGTGGGTTAGACTTAACTGTGCTAGTCATATTCTTCATGATGCTCTCTTTATGTTTTAATTCATATCTTTTATGTGAGCATCATTGAAATCATCATGCCTAGCTAGGGGCATTAAATGATAGCGCTTGTTGGGAGGCAACCCAATTTTATTTTTGTTCCTTGCTTTTTGCTCCTGTTTAGAAATAAATAATTTATCTAGCCTCTGTTATTATTGAGTTTTTATGTTTTAGTTAGTGTTTGTGCCAAGTAGAACCGTTGGGAAGACTTGGGGAAAGTCTTGTTGATCTTGCTGTAAAAAACAGAAACTTTAGCGCTCATGAGAATTGCTGCCATTTTTTATTGGAGAGTGCTATTTAGTTAATTATTTTTTCAGATGATTAATAGATAAATTCCTCACTTCCAGAAATTTATTTTAGAATTTTATGAGTTCCAGAAGTATACGTTTGATACAGATTACTACAGACTGTTCTGTTTTTGACAGATTCTGTTTTCTATGTGTTGTTTGCTTATTTTGATGAATCTACGAGTAGTATCGGAGGGTATAAACTATAGAGAAGTTGGAATACAGTAGACATTACACCAAATTAATTTATAATGAGTTCACAACAGTACCTAAGTGGTGATTTATTTTCTTATACTAATGGAGCTTACGAGTTTTCTGTTAAGTTTTGTGTTGTGAAGTTTTCAAGTTTTGGGTAAAGATTCGATGGATTATGGAACAAGGAGTGGCAAGAGCCTAAGCTTGGGGATGCACAAGGCACCCCAAGGTAATATTCAAGGACAACCAAGAGCCTAATCCGGGGTATCCCCTCTTTCGTCTTCGTTCATCGGTAACTTTACTTGGAGCTATATTTTTATTCACCACATGATATGTGTTGTGCTTGGAGCATCATTTCATTTTATTTTATTTTGCTTGTTGTCGGTGTCAAAACCGGCGGATCTCGGGTAGGGGGTCCCGAACTGTGCGTCTAGGCCGGATGGTAACAGGAGGCAGGGGACACAATGTTTTACCTAGGTTCGGGCCCAATTGATGGAGGTAAAACCCTACGTCCTGCTTGATTGATATTGATGATATGGGTAGTACAAGAGTAGATCTACCATGAGATCAGAGAGGCTAAACCCTAGAAGCTAGCCTATGGTATGATTGTATGTTGTAGTTGTTGTCCTACGGACTAAAACCCTTCGGTTTATATAGACATCGGAGAGGGTTAGGGTTACACAAGGTCGGTTACAAAGGAGGAGATATCCATATCCGTATTGCCTAGCTTGCCTTCCATGCTAAGTAGAGTCCCATCCGGACATGAGACGAAGTCTTCAATCTTGTATCTTCATAGTCTAATAGTCCGGCCAATGGAGATAGTCCGGCTGTCCGGAGACCCCCTAATCCAGGACTCCCTCAGTAGCCCCTGAACCAGGCTTCAATGACGATGAGTCCGGCGCGCAGTATTGTCTTCGGCATTGCAAGGCGGGTTCCTTCTCCGAATACATCACAGAAGAATTTGAATACGAGGATAGTGTCCGACCCTGCAAAATAAGTTCCACATACCGCCATAGAGAGAATAATATTTTCGCAAATCCAATTTGCTGACTTGTTTTGGCAGCATGATGTTATGTCATAGCCCGGTGATTATTCGAACCATTTTTCTTCAACCATCTCCACACATAACACGAGGCGGTTTCTTGACACGTCTTGTCAAAGCAGAGATCATGTTCCCCTAAATACGGGATTCTCATTAATGCGGTCGTGGGTAACCCAACCGTTTCTAGGACTCCTAGATTATAGGCAAATCCTAAACGGCTACGGAGAGGACGCTTGATATTCACCCTCTTTATAAAGGGACAAGGTTTTTGCTTTTTCCCTCTCGTGCACAATCGAAACCTTCCCCGCCTCGAGTTCCAACACCCAACGCCCAGGTTAGGTGCTCCGTATCTTCAATCATGTCCGGATCCAGCCTAAGGCCGATGGATGCCCTCCTCCGTGACGGAAGAGGACATCAAGAAGTTGAGGGAGGCCAGATACCTGACCGTCGAGGTTTCGCATCAGCTACCTGCTCGAGGGCAGGTCGTCCCTACTCCCGAACCCAACGAGAACGTCGTGTTTGTCTCCCACTTCCTCCGAGGCCTAGGCCTCACTCTGGATCCCTTCGTCAGGGGTTTGATGTTCTATTACGGGCTAGATTTCCACGATCTAGCTCCGGACTCCTTTCTCCACATCTCGACATTTATGCTCGTGTGTGAGGCCTTCCTTCGCATTACCCCTCACTTCGGCCTGTGGCTCAAGACCTTTGAAGTGAAGCCGAAGATGATCGAGGGGCAACATGCAGCGTGCGGAGGTGCATCAATAGGCAAGATGGCAGGAGCTCCATGGCCGAAAGGTTCCTTTCCAGAGGTGTCCGAATTATGGCAACGGGAGTGGTTTTACGTCACGGCTCCCAGAAGTGCCAAGTGGGCGGCTGCCCCCGCTTTCCGCTCGGGCCCCCCACCACAACTAATGTCATGGATTAGTAGAGGTCTGAGCTGGGGTCCAGCCAAGGACGTGCCTATACCGCAAAGCCGCATTCGAGATCTCTTCGAGGGAGATTTTAATTTGGTCGTGGTGATACAAGTTATGGTGGTTCGTCAAGTCCAGCCTTGCAAACGCCGGCCCCTTCGCTTGTGGGAGTTCAACCCAGAAGGACCGCGTGCCATTCAAAGTTTCCTCGGCCTGACGCACGAGGAGATGTACAAGTCATTCTTTGGACCTCAAATAGAGTGCCCGGATACTATCGAGGACGTGGGCCTGAGCAGTAACCGCGCCGCCGAACAAGTAAGAAATCCTCTAGCCGAACACACTGTCTTTTATTCATCATGAAGTTATTTCTGAGAATTTCTCTCTTTGACCAGGACTGGCTAACAAAGGCGAAGATGATTCGGTGTTTGGCCCCCTCCTTGAGGGTTTGGAAAATCCGGTATTGGAAAAGATGCTCGAGCTCGCACCATGCCCGGAGCCCTCGAAGGAAGATACGGGGGGGGGGGATAATACGGGCGGACGCAGGCCCCCATCACTGCCAGTTCCAACCGAGGGAATGAGCGTCTCCATGAAGGAGGATAACCGGGGGAGGAAAAGGACTGCTTCTGAGGATTCGGAAGCCGAGGCCTCCAAACGGGAGAAGAAGTCTCCCATAGAGGGTCCTGCCTCGGGGGGTGCTTTTGCCCCACAAAGTCCGCGGGGGGATCAGCCCTCCAACGAGTCGTAAGTGATCCAAAATACTTTAATAGAGAAGGTATACTATCTTTTTTCTGAGAAAATAACCACCGCATATATCTTGCAGTTCGGGCCTTAGCCCCTCTCAGCTGAGCTCGTCTTCGGGGGATCTTCTTCCAGAGATGATGGAGAGCAAAACGCCTCCCCCAGACTCTTCCACTCAAGAAGCAGGCGACCCCGAAGTGTCATCACGGAGGGCCTCTCCGGATCTGGTGAGGCTAGAAGATAATCCCATAGACCCCCGAAGTCCCCAGCGTCTGGCTCCCGAAGAGAGCAAACAAAAGAGTCCAACACCGTCTGGTATGCGGTCGGACATTCTGAGGGAGCTGGTGGGGCGAGCGGCCATCTCAGAAGAATACCGTACGGTGATGGGTACGGTGATGGAGAGAATTTCGTCCGCCGAAAGCGGATTACATGAAGCCTTTATGAGTCTACTGACAGGCTTTGAGGTACGTGAGATAATATGTGATAGTACCGCACATGTTAGGTGTGCCCTATGTAGATAGTAGCCCCTGAGACTCTGGTTGTCGTCGAGAACGGCGGCGAACAGAGGATCATAGTCCCAGGCAATAACCAGACTGCCCTTATGTGCAGGTGGTGGAAGCTCCGGTGGCTAGCCGGACTAGTGAGTTTGCCGACTTAAAACGGCAACTGGATGCGGCAGACACCGACATCGGGCTTGTTAACAAGAGGCTTGACGAGGCACATGGTAAGTGTTATTATCTGGTGAATGCCACATAGTAAGAGCAGCATGATGCCAATATCTTTAATATGTTGTGACTGCAGATGGAGCTGCCACCGTGGAAACCTTGCGGGCAGAACTTGCCCGAGCCAAGGAACAAGCGAGGATTAGTAATGCGGCTACTTTGAAGGCGGCTGAAGAGTTGAAAGCCGAGAAGGCTGCACATTGCGAGAGCCAAGAGAAGATGGCCAAGATGGCCGTAGAATTAAAAGACACTGCCGACCGTTGCCGACTCCTTGAAAAAGAAAACCGAGCGAAGGCAACGGACCTTGAGAAGGCCACGATGGCGGACAAAGACACCCGCTCTGCTATGAGAGCGAAGAAGGAGGAGCTGCGGGAAGCCGGGGATATTGCGGCTGGGGAGCCCTTCATGCTACGGAGGAAGTTCGGAGATCCACGATATGCCCCTCTAGATCGGCTATGGAGTTCGGCAGATGCGTATATGGACTTGGCCGCGAGCGTTGCCGATGCGGCCAAATACTTCCAAGGTCAAACAGATCGTGAAGTGGACAAGCTGTTCTGGTCGCAATTCAATGTTCCAGAGCGTCCGCTTCCATTGACTGATCAGCTAGCCGAATGGGCCGAACTAAATAGGTTGTCCGGACTCGCCATGAGGTCTATCGTGGATCAGCTATGGCCGGAAAAGCCAAAGCCGAACAACTATTTTAGTTTAGTGCAGCAGTTCCTTGGTGCGGTGCCACGCATTAATGCGATGAAGAGGTCGGCGTGCATAGAAGGCTCGTGGATGGCCCTTGCCCGTGTCAAAGCATACTGGGCGGAGATGGACGCTACCACTGTTGCGGCGCAGGGTTCGGCCATAGGCCGAGTGGCTGCCGAGCACTATTTCGAGGAGGTTCTCGAGGGTGCTCGTTTGATAGAGGCCCAGTGCTCGAAGAATATTATGTTTGAGTGACATGTATTCCCATTGTGAACACAATGTTTTATGAAATTTTATAAGGCTGTGTTTATACTTTTGCCCGAGCGTAATATGATGCCTCCTGTGCGGCCGTTTATGTATACATGTGTATAACCTGAAAGATTGCAGTCGTCAGCTTCAGCCCCCACGCATATAATGCGAGGTGTTCGCAAAAAATGCGTGTTCACACTTAACCCAACGTCTTGGTAGTATTAAGGAGGTGATAGCGCAGCGAACGAGGCAACCAGACTATAATGCTTTAACACTTTCACTTAGCCATAAGAGATTGACAGTGGGGCTACTAGATAGCCCCTGGTGGCTCCGCACTCTCCCGATCTCGGGGTGCGTACATGCCTGGCCGGAAAACGGCCCTTCGTTAAGGCAGAGGAATTCTAACATTCCGATAGGTCATCGAGTGGTTGACCAGTCTCACGCTATATCATGACAGTCAGTTTTCGGCTTTCTCTACCGTGGTGCTCGTCCAGATGAACCAGGGCACAATCGCAGTAGTTCTCCTGGTGCTGCCTTAGCCGATAAAGCGGAACATAAGGCACAAAAACACAGGAGCCGGGCAAACCCAACATTTTACCAAAGACAATGATTCGGAGCTGATGCATATAAGGCCAAACTCGCGAAGCCGAACACTCCCTAAGGTGTTCGGTCTTTATGGTATAAACTGGGCCTAAATAGTGCCCTTTGTAAGAATCCCCTTGTGTCCAGCTACGTGCATTATTCTGACGTGGCCACATGCCAAGACGTCGGCATCCTTCTCAATTGTGCTGAGAATTTGGTGGATGTGTATCAACAAGAGACAGTAAAAAAGGTTTACGCAGGGTCTTAATCTAAAAAGAATCCTTGGAACGGGTCCTTGCTGCACGTCTGCGCCTGTGTCTCCATTGTGCCATATCCTGGACGGGTGTAGCACGATGATCATTTGTAAAAGAGAGGAACTTAGGTGAAAAAGTTGTCGTGCAAAAAGATAGTTTTTAAAGAAACCATGTATAATTCAAGATGAGTAAAAATTGCCACTTGTCTGCACGTGTTGAGACCCTTGTAATTATAATAGGGGTGTGACCGGTATGAATTACATATAGCTGCGCCGAACTCGTCTAACCGTGTCCGTGGTCTTGACGACCTGTTAAATGCTTTAGTTGGTGAGGCCGTTTTTAGTGTGCGGCTGCCAAGGCAGCCACACTCTCTTCGGCGCGCAAAGATCGCTCAATACTTCCATTCACTGTAATGATGCCACGTGGACCGGGCATCTTGAGCGTGAGGGAAGCGTAATGCGGTATTGAATTAAAGCAAGTGAAAGATTCGCGTCCAAGTAGTGCTTGATAACCACTTTGGAACGGAGCGATGTGGAAGGTTAAATGTTCGCCACGGAAGTTATCGAGGAAGCCGAATATAACCTTTAGTAGCAGGGAGCCTGTGCAATGAGCCCCTGGGCCTGGCGTTACTCCTTTGAAGGTAGTATTGCTATGGAAAATTTTCGTTGGGTCTATCCCCATTTCGCGGATTGTATCCTGGTATATCAGGTTTAGACTGCTGCCACCGTTCATCAGGACTCATGTGAAGTGGTATCCATCAATTATTGGGTCTAATACTAGGGCAGCCCATCATGCACGATGGATACTTGCTGAGTAATCACGATGGTCGAAAGTGATTGGTTGAGACGACCAGTGGCAGGACTCAGCGGTGATAGGCCCTCGGGCATATTTTTCTGGGAGTGCCGTTTTGTTTCTCCCCTTGATCACGTGTAACACATTTACTATTTTGACTTCTGGTGGAAATTTCTTTTGTTCCCCAGTGTCTTGCTTGAGAGGCTCATCCTCGTCTTCGCTTGGTGTATCCTCCCCCTTGTGTATGGCGTTGAGCTTTCCGGACTGCTTGAAGACCCAACATTCTCTGTGGGTATGATTAGCGGGTTTACCAGGGGTGCTATGGATTTGACATATTTGGTCCAGAATTTTGTTTAGGCTGGACAGTTCATCTCTGGCGCCTTTAGAGGGTGGCTTTTGCTGACCTGGCCGAGAGCTTTTGAATCCGGCGTTTACTGCCGTGCTCTTCATGCTGTCTTCTTTATTCCGGCGTTTGTTATTGCTGTTGCACCGTGATTTCCCGTTTCCATCTCTAACTTCGGATGTACTGGGGTCACTGGTGCTGCATCTGGCTAGCCAGCTATCCTCACCCGCGCAAAAGCGGGTCATGAGGCTTTTTAATGCTGCAATTGTTCTCGGCTTTTCTTTGTCGAGGTGTCTGGCAAGCCATTCGTCACGGACGCTATGCTTAAAAGCTGCCGTCGGTGTCAAAACCGGAGGATCTCGGGTAGGGGGTCCCGAACTGTGCGTCTAGGCTGGATGGTAACAGGAGGCAGGGGACACGATGTTTTACCCAGGTTTGGGTCCTCTTGATGGAGGTAAAACCCTACGTCCTGCTTGGTTAATATTGATGATATTGGTAGTACAAGAGTAGATCTACCACAAGATCAGAGAGGCTAAACCCTAGAAGCTAGCCTATGGTATGACTGTATGTTGTGATTGTTGTCCTACAGACTAAAACCTTTCGGTTTATATAGACACCGAAGAGGGTTAGGGTTACACAAGGTCGGTTACAAAGGAGGAGATATCCATATTCGTATTGCCTAGCTTGCCTTCCACGCCAAGTAGAGTCCCATCCGGACACGAGACGAAGTCTTCAATCTTGTATCTTCATAGTCTAACAGAACAGCCAAAGGATATAGTCCGGCTATCCGGAGACCCCCTAATCTAGGACTCCCTTAGTAGCCCCTGAACCAGGCTTCAATGACGATGAGTCCTGCGCGCAGTATTGTCTTCGGCATTGCAAGGCGGGTTCCTCTCCAAATTATGTGTACCTGTCGAAATAGTGTCTGGTTTCTTGTGAATGTTGCACTCCTTGGCTTCCACGCCCAATAATGGCCACTTCCCACGTGTCGAGCGAATGTGAAGAGCCAGGGTGTTTTCACATTTACCCCCCTAGCTGTGTGAATGAGCCGCCTATTAAAAAGACGAGGATTCAGATCCAAATCACACCATCCTCCCTTGGCGAGCCTTCATCGGAGAGCACCCGACAGAGATCCATTCCATCATGGCCGGTCGACGCAGCTCCTCCTCTCTCCCCCTAGCTCCAATCCTGGAGATTGGGAGAGATGTTCCGTCCCGCATAGCAAATTAGTGATGCTTCAGACCAAGGGATTTCTTCCCCCAGCGTACCTGGTCCCGGTTCGAGCCGGGCTCACCACCTATAATGGCGGAGAGCAAGCGGAGAACCTTCCCAATCGCTCCAAGGGAGAGCGGGTATGCATTGTCCCTTATTTGGTAAGAGGGCTCGGATTCCCAATTCATCCGTTTCTCCGGGGGATACTAGAGTTCTACGGCCTCTAGTTGCACAACCTTACGCCTGCCTCCATGCTGCATATCGCGGGATTCATAGCCCTTTGCGAGTTGTTTTTGGGCTGTGAGGCTCATTTCACTCTGTGGAAGAAGCTGTTCTACCTTGTGCCCCGTTCTTAGAAGGGGTCAATATATCAAGTGGGCGGAGCCGAAGTGTGGCGTATTGCCGGGACCGGATACCTGTCCGGAACCCCAAAGAAGAC
The DNA here is from genome assembly GCF_018294505.1 of Triticum aestivum. Classification (NCBI taxonomy): domain Eukaryota; kingdom Viridiplantae; phylum Streptophyta; class Magnoliopsida; order Poales; family Poaceae; genus Triticum; species Triticum aestivum. The sequence goes on from NC_057800.1 coordinate 546,429,517, forward strand.
GTCCGAAGACTGGCCTTCAGAATGGTTTTATATAGAAGACGTCCCCCTCCCGGATCCTATTCGGATCGTCCTTCCTGAGTTCGACAATGCCCCTTTGAAGAAGCACCGGAGCTGGCATCCACGGAGCTCCCTGGAGGAAGATGACAGGGACATTCTTTACCTAATGAGCCGGATAAGTTTTTTAGCTCGATCCGGATTGACCATGATCGAGGTCATGGCCATATGTATCATGCGGGGGGTGCAGCCGCTTCAGTATAGAGGCCACCCCATGTGGGATTTCAACGAGGAGGATGACGCCACCCGCTACGGCCATAAAGGGCCGGGATCGGTTGCTGATCTAATAAAGATCTTATCCACTTTGTACAAGGGAGAAGAGAAGGAATTCCTTCGTGTCAACCCGCAGGGCGGATTTTCTATGTACAATCCTCCGAGTTGGGTAATAGGAGACTTTTTCTCGCCCATCCGTTTCATATTTCCGTAGTTAAGTATTCAGTCTAGCGATTTCCATGCAGGAACTGCGCCAGGCTGTAAGGGTGATAAACAACCCCCCTCCACAACCCGAGGACCCTGGACGGTCCCTCGACCCGGCCTCCTAGGAGGATCCAGGCATATTTGTGGAGCTGATCGATGGGGTGTTTTACCAATTGAGCAATGATAATGCTTTGGTGGCCATTACGGCCGATTACCCTGGGCTAGTTCCAGCCTCACAGGTGACTGAGACCGAAGTCCCAGCACTTCAAAAAGGGATCCGTCCTTGCGTGTTTTTGATCATCGTATAACGGCCGTGTTTTGTAGGGGAGGTCCTCAAGGCAGACGGCCGAGCCTGCGGTGACTGGCCAACACGGGGCCGCGAGGCCAGGCAGGCTGAAAAGACCCGCAGTCCGAATTGAGACATCGGCACAGTGGTACGGTGCGCCGTCTTTATTGCAAGACATTATTCTCATAGGCATATTAACGCCCATGCCTTCTTTTCAGGAAATAGAGCGCTCGCCGGACTATACCCGGAGAGGCTACCAATCGCGCCTCCACAAGCTAGGCTCCAAGGCCGGATTCGGAGGCGGGAATGAATACGAGGCATGTGCCGGGTGCTCCTCTGACAGAGGATGCGTATAAACTGTCCGCCACCAATTCTGAGGTGGAAAGTGCCATGAACCACAGGCGTCGCCATACTGTTCTTCGTGACGCTTGTTTCTCCCAAGAGGCATTGGATGCCTTCAACTCGGGAGACGCGCACCTCCGTGCCGCTCAAAATGGTCTAGCCAAAGCCACGGAGCAGTATGTAAAAGACATACGGGTGAGAAAACTTGGTGATTATATATATATATATATATCAGTAGCCCCTGAGACTTGAAATAGTTAGGATAATTGATTTAAGGATCATTTGTTATGCAGGTTCTTACAGGAAAGAATACTCAACTGTCCCAGGAGCTGGAAGAGTGCAAAGCCCAACTTCAGGCCGCACTGGCCGCAGCAGGGGAGCCCAAAGAGACCCCCTCTGGTAACATATCCTTCGAATGGAAGTATCATATAGAATGCGGCGTATATGCCGATCTGACGATAAAATTGCAGATGACGCTGGAGTAAATCCGGATAAGCAAGAGCTCCTACGCCAGCTGAAGGCCGGTGAGAGCGTGCTTACGAGGGTGAGGTAGGAGAAAAATGATCTCCTAGATGCTAACACCAAGCTGGGCGTGGAACTACAAGATGTTCGTGCCCAACTGTCAGACTCTGTTAAGGAAAATCGGCGGCTTCGACGCGGCATATTTAGTAAGTGCTTGAACGAACTGTGAAAAGGAGTTCGGCGAGGAAGCTGGCTGACAGAGTTATGTCTGTAGGTATGCTAACAGGTCGTGCTGCCGAGGAAATGCTCGGTTCAATGGGTGACCTTCTTCCCGAGCTCTCACAGCTGCACGAACGAGTTTGGCAGGTGATGCAAGGCGTCGCCCAGGCCTTGTGGCCATCCGTCTCCATACCCGAAGGCCTTGGAGAGCTTGCAGAAAAGCTAAAGGGAGCGCGGCGGCGCTTCCGATTATGGAAGATATCGGCCTGCCGTCAGGGCGCCAGGGAAGCCTGGGCAACGGTGAATACACGGTACACGAAGGCTGACCCGAACCATATGGCCGAAGTTGGACCTGTGGGGCCCGATGGGAAGGAGATCCTTGTGAGCTTAGTGTACGACCAATTAGAATTGGCCGCAAAGTATTCCCAACAGGACTGTAGACTAGACAGCCTATTGGATGGTATTGAAGAGGAATTCAACCAGTCAAATTGACTATGTAATTTTAAAGTGACATGTATAATGCCTTCTAGCCGGATTGTAGATCGTTTGTCGTGGCGGACCTTTTCGCTTCGACCTCGGGACCCGACGGTCCGGAGTGTATCCGAATACCCTCTTGGTTATGTAAGAACCGGGGCATGCGTGGAGACCAGGCGTAGGGGTCATTAGTGCTTTATCAGACAAGTGCCCAACTAGTTATGTTATATTACATGGGTAGTAAGAAACATCTTCCAGGGAGAATAGTTCCATTAAGGGTTCCTTTCCCTGGGTAAGCATGCCCTAAAGTGCATGTCCGGACTGTGATAAGAAGCACAGAAAAAGCATCTGGGGGCAGATATGGATAATAAATAAAAGTCATGTTTTGTTCACTGACCGAATATTCCCTTAAGAACGCTAGATTTCGGCTTCACCCAGTCTGAGGTACACGTCCGGCTGACCCAACGGTAACAACCACAGAGGTGCTCCCCTTATGCCCTAGCCAAATTAACAGGAATGTAGGGCATAAATACAAGAGCTAGGCAACCCAGCTTGGCCAAAACTTAAGTCATATCGATGCATATAATGGTGAAAAAAGGTACATGCGGAAGTATAACACATGTGTTGGGCGTGAGGCCCAGGTAAATAATTCAAGCTTCTGTGAAAGAAGCCCCCAGGTATGAAAAGTGCGGCTAGCGCATTTGTAATGTACGAGTGAGGCACAAGGTGACCCTTGAAGGCCTAGAGAAATAAAAGAAAGAAAGGGAAACAAGACAGATGATGCATATGCGGAAAATGGACAAAGGGAGGGGACTAACATAAATTCCGTTGCTAGGCGTAGAATCTTCGAAGCCTGGCTGCGTTCCATGGGTTCGGCTTGAGTCGACTAGTCGATGCATCCCGCAGTCGGTACGCTCCACCAGTCAGAACTTGGTCGATAATGAAGGGACCTTCCCATTTGGGCTCGAGCTTGTTCTTTTTCTTATCTGGCAGCCGTAGAATTAGTTCGGCAACGTTATAAGTTTTGGCTCGTACTTCCCTGCTTTGGTATCTGCGAGCCTGTTGTTGGTAAACTGCGGAACGGGCTTTGGCTATATCGCGCTCTTCCTCCAAGATGTCCAGACTATCCCGCCGATCGAGCTCGGCTTCTCTTTCTTCGTATATGCGCACTCAAGGTGAGTCATGAATTATGTCACAGGGCAGGACTGCCTCTGCGCCGTACACCATAAAAAACAGTGTATATCCGGTACTACGATTCGGCGTGGTCCGCAGCCCCCAGAGTACGGAGTCGAGCTCCTCTACCGAGTGCGTGTCAGACTCCATTAAGGAGCACACTAATCTGGGTTTAATGCCACTCATTATAAGACCATTTGCTCGTTCGACTTGACCGTTGGTTTGTGGGTGATAGACTGAAGCATAATCGAGCTTGATGCCCATTTTGCTGCACCAGAGTTTTACCTCGTCGGCCGTGAAGTTTGTGCCGTTATCAGTGATGATGCTGTGGGGGACGCCGTAATGGTGTACAACCCCGGATATGAAATCTATCACCGGTCCGGATTCGGCTGTTTTAACTGGTTTAGCCTCTATCCATTTGGTGAATTTATCCACCATGACCAATAAGTATTTTTTCTTGTGGGTCCCCCCTTTAAGGGGTCCAACCATGTCAAGCCCCCGGACTGCGAAGGGCCATGTAATGGGGATTGTTTGAGGGCGGTGGGTGGCATGTGGCTTTGATTTGCAAAGAGCTGGCAACCGGCGCAACGTTGGGCCAAATCCTGTGCATCTGCCCGGGCCGTTGGCCAATAGAATCCTGTACGGAAGGCCTTGCTTACAAGAGCCCGGGCTGCGGCGTGATGACCGCCGAGTTCGGCATGAATTTCCGCCAAAAGGTTCCGCCCTTCCTCTTCGGAGATGCACCTTTGAAGGACTCCGGTAGCGCTTTTTTGTATAATTCTCCCTCATGGACCCTGTAGGCCTTGGATCGCCGCACTATGCAGCATGCCTCATTTTGGTCCTTTGGAAGTTCCTGTCTAGTTAGGTAGGCCAGGAATGGTTCTATCCATGGGGCAATAATGGCCATTATTTCGTGGGCTGAATGTGTTATTTCGGTGGCGGAGCCTCCGATTGTGTCAGAGAGTTCGGTATCGGGTATTTTGGCCGGGTCCGGACTGTTGTTATCGGTGTCCCCTTCCCATGCTACGGATGGCCTGAAGAGCCTTTCCAGAAATATGTTGGGAGGGACCGCGTCGCATTTTGCGCCGATGCGGGCGAGGATATCCGCCGCCTGATTGTTTTCCCGAGCCACATGGTGAAATTCGAGCCCCTCGAACCAAGCTAGCATTTTTAGGACGGCATTGCAATAAGCTGCCATTTTCGGATCCTTGGCATCAAAGTCTCCATTTATTTGGGATATCGCGAGGTTCGAATCCCCGTGCACCTCTAGGCGTTGAATGCCCATGGATACTGCCATCCGGAGACCATGTAGAAGGGCCTCATATTCGGTTGCGTTGTAGGAGTCCATATACATTATCTATAGTACGTATTGAATGGTATCTCCTGTTGGGGACGTCAAAACGACGCCAGCCCCCAGACCAGCCAACATTTTGGAGTCGTCGAAGTGCATGATCCAGTTTGAATATGTGCCGTACTCTTTAGGGAGTTCGGCTTCCGTCCACTCAGTGGCGAAGTCAGCCAACACTTGCGACTTAATAGCTCGCCGTGGCTTGTAAGTTATGTCGAACGGGAGGAGCTCAATGGCCCATTTGGCAATCCGGCCCGTCGTGTCGCGGTTGTTTATAATATCGTTAAGTGGTACTTCCGAGGCTACCGTTATCAAACACTCTTGAAAGTAGTGTCGCAGCTTCCGGGATGCCATAAATACCGCATACGCTATCTTTTGATAATGCGGGTACCGTGATTTGCATGGAGTAAGGACAATGGACACATAGTAAACCAGCTTTTGAAGGGGGAATTTGTGTCCGTCCACTTCTCGCTCGACGACGAGCACTGCGCTTACTACTTGATGAGTTGCCGCAATGTATAATAGCATTGGTTCGCCAATGTTTGGGGCGGCCAGGACTGGGTTTGTTGCCAATATGGCTTTTATTTCGTTGAGTCTGGCCGTGGCGGCATCCGTCCACTCGAAGTGTTGGTGCGCCGGAGGAGGCGATAAAGGGGTAATGCCTTCTCCCAAGCGGGAGATAAAGCGGCTTAGAGCCGCCACGCATCCAGTCAATTTTTGTATTTGTTTGAGGTCTGTTGAGGTAGCCAACTATGACAACGCTCGGATTTTGGCCGGATTAGCTTCAATACCTCTACTGGAGAAAATGAATCCCAGGAGCTTTCCGGCTGGTACGCCGAAAACGCATTTTTCTGGATTGAGCTTGATGTCATATGTTCGGAGGTTGTCAAATGTGAGCCTCAAGTCGTCTACTAGAGTTTCAACATGCTTGGTTTTAACGACCACGTCATCTACGTATGCCTCCACTGTTTTGCCGATCTGGTTTGCCAGACATGTCTGAATCATGCGCTGATATGTTGCGCCAGCATTTTTCAGCCCGAAGGGCATTGTGTTGAAGCAGAATGGGCCGTATGGTGTGATGAATGCCGTTGCGGCTTGGTTTGGCTCTGCCATTTTAATTTGATGGCAGCCGGAGTATGCGTCGACGAAACACAATGAATCGTGTCCTGCGGTAGCATCGATGATTTGATCGATGCGGGGGAGGGGGAAGGGATCCTTTGGGCAGTCCTTGTTAAGGTCCTTAAAATCGACGCACAAGCGCCAGGATTTTTCCTTCTTTGGTACCATCACCAGGTTTGCTAGCCAGTCCGGATGTTTTATGTCTCTGATGAATCCGGCCTCCAATAGCTTGGCTAGTTCCTCTCCCATGGCTTGTCTCTTAGGTTCGGAGAAACGTCGAAGAGCCTGCTTGACTGGCTTGAATCCTTTTAGGATATTTAGGCTGTGCTCAGCCAGCCTGCGTGGGATTCCTGGCATGTCTGAAGGGTGCCAGGCAAAAATGTCCCAGTTCTCACGTAGGAACTCTTGCAGTGCGGCGTCGACATCAGGGTTTAGTTGTGCCCCGATGGAAGCTGTTTTTGTAGGGTCCATTGGATGGACTTGGAATTTGACTATTTCGTCTGCCGGTTTAAAGGAGGTGGACTTGGATCTTTTATCGAGTATCATGTCGTCCTTGTTCACCGTGGAGCGCAGTGCAGTTAGTTCCTCGGCCGCTAGGGCTTCGGATAGTGCCTCAAGGGCCAGTGCAGCTGTCTTATTTTCGGCGCGGAGTGCTATGTCCGGATCACTAGCAAGAGTGATGATTCCGTTGGGCCCGGGCATTTTGAGCTTCATGTACCCGTAATGGGGTATGGCTTGGAAGATTGTAAATGCCTCCCGCCCTAATAGAGTGTGGTATCCGCTGCTGAACGGGGCCACTTGGAATGTAATTTCTTCAGACCTGTAATTATCCGGCGTGCCGAATACCACGTCTAGTGTGATTTTTCTAGCACAACGTGCTTCCCGACTGGGGATGATTCCTCTAAAGGTTGTGCTACTTTGCTCAATGCGGCTCCAGTCTATTTCCATCTTTTGAAGAGTTTCCTCATAGATGAGGTTTAATCCGCTGCTGCCGTCCATCAGTACCTTGGTGAGTCGAAAGCCGTCCATGATTGGACTGAGGAACAGTGTGGCTGGTTCTCGGGCTGTTCGGAATTTAGGTTCGTCACTGGCATTGAAGGTAATAGCCGTGTCACTCCACGGATTTATTTCTGCTATGTGGCAGATTTCGGCCATGCTGCGGAGTGTTCGCTTGCGTCTATTATTTGACGCAAAGGTCTCAAAGGTCGTTAACACCGTATTGTTGTCCACGGGATGGTGCTCTGTGGTATTTGGGAGGAGTAGATCCTCACCACTTTTGGCCACCTGCCGAAGTATCCAACATGCTCTAAGGATGTGCGTTGGTATTGCATTCGCTGTACAATGAATTTTGCAGGGTCCGTTGAGCCATCCCTCCAGTACGGTTCCTTGCCCCGTAGAGGGCTTTTGCTTTTTGGTAGTTAACCCAGGTGTATTGTGATAATGCACCCTTTTATTTCGGACTGGGTTTGTATTCAGGGCCGGATTATCCCAAAATTTTATTTCGGTTTTCCAGGCGCTTTCCATCGCACAGTACTTTCATACTATGGACACCAGGTCGGCAAAGCGTGTAATTTCGCGACGACTTATGGCATTGAGGATTCCCTTGTCCGTGGAATTATTGTAGAAGAATGAAATTGCGTCTTCCTCGCGGCAGTCCTTTATCCTGTTCATGACCAGGAGGAATCTGACCCAGTAATGGTGTACTGTTTCTTCGGGCTCTTGCCTAATTTGGGATAGATCGCGTATGTTTGGGTGGGTGGGTGGAATTGAATCCGAATCCTCACCCAATCTGAGACTCAGGGGCCAAGGAGTTTCCGAACTCGGAAGTTTGGATTCTTGGATGTTTTCCGATAAATCTAGCCCGCTGCCTGATTCTAGGTTCAGGCCTTGAGTGACGTCCTCCCCTCCACGGGTATCCGGCTTGGAGGGATCGGGAATCCAGACATAGCTAGTTCTTAAGATATATGAAGGGTTGCCGCATTGTTCCTCCACCACTACAACGTGATGGGTGACCTGGGGAGAGTTGATCTCTCTCAGATCGGGTTTAGGCCCAATATGATCGTAGTCTGTAGCGACTCCCAGGGCGGCGATGCGATCTAAGAGCTCGTTCAGGGAAGAGAGCTCCATTGGATCTAACTGCTTGGCGAGTTCCGAGTTGACATGAAGATTGCTTTCGATGACCCGAGAAGTCATCGTCGGTGCAGCAGCCGAACAGGCGGTCATAAGAAAACCACCTAGCTGGAGAGTTTGGCCGATAGCCAAAGCTCCCTTAGCAATAGTGCCATCTTTAAAGATGGGATGAGACATCCTTCTTGGTGGCGACGGCACAGTGGAACTCTCAATGAAAGCACCAATGTCGGTGTCAAAACCGGCGGATCTCGGGTAGGGGGTCCCGAACTGTGTGTCTAGGCTGGATGGTAATAGGAGGCGGGGGACACGATGTTTTACCCAGGTTCGGGCCCTCTTGATGGAGGTAAAACCCTACATCCTGCTTGGTTAATATTGATGATATGGGTAGTACAAGAGTAGATCTACCACGAGATCAGAGAGGCTAAACCCTAGAAGCTAGCCTATGGTATGACTGTATGTTGTGATTGTTGTCCTACGGACTAAAACCCTTCGGTTTATATAGACACCGAAGAGGGTTAGGGTCACACAAGGTAGGTTACAAAGGAGGAGATATCCATATTCGTATTGCCTAGCTTGCCTTCCACGCCAAGTAGAGTCCCATCCGGACACAAGACGAAGTCTTCAATCTGGTATCTTCATAGTCTAACAGTCCGGCGAAAGGATATAGTCCGGCTGTCCGGAGACCCCCTAATCCAGGTCTCCCTCAGGTGCCAAGGCTTCGGCGTCTGGACAGTCGACAATTTGGTTCTTTTTAGTAAGAAACATGTTCCAAAGCTTTCGGGTTGACTCTCCGGGCTGTTGAGTTATATGACTCAAATCATCCGCGTCCGGAGGTCGGACATAAGTCCCTTGAAAATTTGCCCGAAAGGCGTTTTCGAGCTCTTCCCAACTTTCATTGGAGTTTTCGGGGAGGCTTTTAAGCCAGTGCCGAGCTGGCCCTTTGAGCTTGAAGGGTAAGTACTTGATGGCGTGGAGATCGTCTCCTCGAGCCATATGGATATGAAGGATATAGTCCTCAATCCAGACCCCAGGGTTTGTTGTTCCGTCGTATGACTCTATGTTTATGGGTTTGAATCCCTCTGGGAATTCATGGTCTAACACCTCATCGGTGAAACATAGGGGGTGTGCGGCACCCCTGTAGCTAGGTGTACCGCGTTGTTCTAATGCTTGTTGTGTTGCATCATATGCTGGGGCGCGCTTGCGTGGTCCATAGATGGATCTGGTTACGCCATCCTTTTGGTGTGATCCCTCGTGTGGATCGCTTATTGGCTTGTGAGTGGAGTTGTTTGCCGCTCCATGTTGGCCATGAGGTCGTCTATCCGGCCAGGTGGCCGTTTTGATTTTTGGTTGTGGGGGATCTAGGGCCTCCTCATCGAATCCGGGTAGCAACTTCCGCTTCGGGTAGCTCTTGGTGGGGCGATTACCACCATACTTCGCTGCTGTGTTGAGTACTTTACTCCATCTGATTTGGAGTGTGTCCTGCGCAGCCTTGAGCCTTTGCTTCTGATTTTTCAGACTCCTCGCGGTGGCAACAAGCCTTTGACGGGCATTCTGCTGCTCCAGGTGCCTGTCCGGCGTTATGTCATCCAGACTTTTATCTTTGACAGAATTGGTTTGTTCGGTTTGATTTTCCGTATTGCCGTGGTCCGGCAGTAGTTCGCCCTGCTCCAACGCTGGGTCTGTATGATCGTTATTTCTGCCAAGGCAGGATTTGGGGCGGCGCTTATGCCGCAGCTTTGACTGCTTCTCGAGGGGACAAGCCTTTGTTGCGTCCTTCCGTTCCTCCTCGTCGTCTTCTTTTGGTGTGTCCACCATGTATACGTCGTATGATGAGGTGGACGTCCAGCGCCCTGTGGCCGGTGGTTCCTCTTTGCCTCCCGCATCATCGTCCATACCGTTGATGTCTTCGGAGTCGAAGTCGAGCATGTCGGTTAAATCATGTGGCTACGAAGTGGGTGGTGGGTGGGCGTCGAATTTCCCCGTCGTCCGCATCCCAATCCTGTTGGCCATAGTCCGGCCAGGGCTCTCCTGACAAAGAGAGAGACCTTAGTGAATTCAGAATGTCTCCGAAGGGCGAGTGCTGAAAGATATCCGCGGCGGTGAATTCCATGATCGGTGCCCAATCGGATTCGATTGGCAGGGGCGCGGATGGTTCGGTGTCTAGAAAATAGTCTGGCACCTTGGAGTCACGGGCTTCGCAGAGGATTAGGCTGGTTTTCGGCACGATCGCCGTTGAGACTACAGCCCCTGAGGCAGTGTCTAGCGACCCGTCCTCGATTGGCGTAGTTGGCTCCGAGCTAAGGGTCGGAGCTGATGCGGGCGCGGCCTCTGGGGTACTGTTCGACGGCAGAGCTAGGTCATACCCGTCGTGACAGTGCGGCGTGCCCGGATGTGGCTCGAATCCGTCAAAGATCAAGTCTCCGCGGATGTCGGCCGTGTAGTTCAAACTTCCAAATCTGACCTGACAGCCAGGGGCGTAGCTTTCAATCTGCTCCAGATGGCCAAGCGAATTAGCCCGCAGTGCAAAGCCGCCGAATACGAAGATCTGTCCAGGGAGAAAAGTCTCGCCCTGGACTGCATCGCTATCGATGATAGTAGGAGCCATCAAGCCTAACGGCGATGACACAGAGGAACTCTCAATGAAAGCACCAATGTCGGCGTCAAAACCGGCGGATCTTGGGTAGGGGGTCTCGAACTGTGCGTCTAGCCCGGATGGTAACAGGAGGCAGGGGACACAATGTTTTACCCAGGTTCGGGCCCTCTTGATGGAGGTAAAACCCTACGTCCTGCTTGATTAATATTGATGATATGGGTAGTACAAGAGTAGATCTACCACGAGATCAGAGAGGCTAAACCCTAGAAGCTAGCCTATGGTATGATTGTATGTTGTAGTTGTTGTCCTATGGACTAAAACCCTTCGGTTTATATAGACACCGGAGAGGGTAGGGTTACACAAGGTCGGTTACAAAGGAGGAGATATCCATATCCGTATTGCCTAGCTTGCCTTCCACGCTAAGTAGAGTCCCATCCGGACATGAGACGAAGTCTTCAATCTTGTATCTTCATAATCTAACAGTCCGGCCAATGGAGACAGTCCGGCTATCCGGAGACCCCCTAATCCAGGACTCCCTCACTTGCTGTTTGAATAATATCCCAAGATGTGAAATTCTTAAATGTTAGAGATTCTTCACATAGTTGCATAATTATTCGACTACTCATTGATCTTCACTTATATCTTATGGAGTAGTTTGTCATTTGCTCTAGTGCTTCACTTATATCCTTTTAGAGCACGGTGGTGGTTTTATTTTACAGAAATAAATGAACTCTCATGCGTCAGTTATATTATTTTGAGAGTCCTAAATACCATGGTAATTTTCTTTGGTTATGAATTTAGTCCTAATATGATGGGCATCCAAGAGGGATATAATAAAAACTTTCATATGAAGTGCATTGAATACTAAGAGAAGTTTGATACTTGATAATTGTTTTGAGATATGGAGATGGTGATATTAGAGTCATGCTAGTTGAGTAGTTGTGAATTTGAGAAATACTTGTGTTAAAGTTTGTGATTCCGTAGCATGCACGTATGGTGAACCGTTATGTGACAAAGTCAGAGCATGATTTATTTATTGATTGTCTTCCTTATGAGTGGTGGTCGGGGACGAGCGATGGTCTTTTCCTACCAATCTATCCCCCTAGGAGCATGAGCGTAGTACTTTGTTTCGATAACTAATAGATTTTTTCAATAAGTATGGGAGTTCTTTATGACTAATGTTGAGTCCATGGATTATACGCACTCTCACCCTTCCACCATTGCTAGCCTCTCTAATACCGCCCACCTTTCGCCGGTATCATAAACCCACCATATACCTTCCTCAAAACAGCCACCATACCTACCTATTATGGCATTTCCATAGCCATTCCGAGATATATTGCCATGCAACTTTCCACCGTTCCGTTATTATGACACATTTCATCATTGTCATATTGCTTTGCATGATCATGTTGTTGACATTGTATTTGTGGCAAAGCCACCGTTAATAATTCTTTCATACATGTCACTCATGAGTCATTGCACATCCCGGTACACCGCCAGAGGCATTCATATAGAGTCATACTTTGTTCTAGTATCGAGTTGTAATCATTGAGTTGTAAATAAATAGAAGTGTGATGATCATCATTAATAGAGCATTCTCCCAAAAAACAGAGAAAATAAAAAGGGGCATTGCTACTATCCTTTTTCCACACTTGTGCTTCAAAGTAGAACCATGATCTTCATGATAGAGAGTCTCCTATGATATCACTTTCATATACTAGTGGGAATTTTTCATTATAGAACTTGGCTTGTATATTCCAATGATGGGCTTTCTCAAAATTCCCTAGGTCTTCGTGAGCAAGCGAGTTGGATGCACACCCACTTAGTTCCTTTTGTTGAGCTTTCATATACTTATAGCTCTAGTACATCCGTTGCATGGCAATCCCTACTCACTCACATTGATATCTATTGATGGGCATCTCCATAGCCCATTGATACGCCTAGTTGATGTGAGACTATCCTCTCCTTTTTGTCTTCTCCACAGCCACCATTCTATTCCACCTATGGTGCTATGTCCATGGCTCGCGGTCATGTATTGCATGAAGATTGAAAAAGTTTGAGAACATCAAAAGTATGAAACAATTTCTTGGCTTGTCATCAGGGTTGTGCATGATTTAAATACGTTGTGTGGTGAAGATGGATCATAGCCAAACTATATGATTTTGTAGGGATAGCTTTCTTTGGCCATGTTATTTTGAGAAGACATGATTACTTTGTTAGTATGCTTGAAGTATTATTATTTTTATGTCAATATTAAACTTTTGTCTTGAATCTTATGGATCTGAATATTCATGCCACATCAAAAATTCTGTTTTTATCATTTACCTGCTCGAGGACGAGCATGAATTAAGCTTGGGGATGCTGATACGTCTCCAACGTATCTATAATTTTTGATTGTTCCATGCTATTATATTATCAACCTAGGATGTTTTATATGCATTTATATGCTATTTTATATGATTTTTGGGACTAACCTATTAACCTAGAGCCAAACGCCAGTTTCTGTTTTTCCTTCTTTTAGAGTATCGCAGAAAAGGAAAATCAAACGGAGTCCAATTGACCCGAAACTTCACGGAACTTATTTTTGGAACGGAAGCAATCCAGAAGACTTGGGGTGTATGTAAGGGAAGCAACGAGGAAGGCACGAGGCAGGGGCGCGCCCACCCCCCTGAGCGTGCCCTCCACCCTCGTGGGCCCCTCGTGGCTCCCCTGACGTATTTCTTCCTCCTATATATATATATATATATATATATATATATATATATCCATATACCCTAAAAACTTTGAGGAGCGGAATAGATCAAGAGTTCCACCGCCAGAAGCCTCCATAGCCACCGAAAACCGATCTAGACCCGATCCGGCACCCTGCCAGAGGGGGAATCCCTCTATGGTGGCCATCTTCATCATCCCGGCGCTCTCCATGACAAGGAGGGAGTAGTTCTCCCTCCGGGCTAACGGTATTTACCAGTAGCTATGTGTTTGATCTCTCTCTCTCTCTCTCTCGTGTTCTTGAGGTGGTACGATCTTGATGTATCGCGGGCTTTGCTATTATAGTTGCATATTATGATGTTTCTCCCCCTTTACTCTCTTGTGACGAATTGAGTTTTACCTTTGAAGTTATCTTATCGGATTGAGTCTTTAAGAATTTGAGAACACTTGATGTATGTCTTGCCGTGCTTATCTGTGGTGACAATGGGATATCACGTGATCCACTTGATGTATGTTTTGGTGATCAACTTGCGGGTTCCGCCCATGAACCTATGCATATGGGTTGGCACACGTTTTCGTATTGACTCTCCGATAGAATCTTTGGGGAACTCTTTGAAGTTCTTTGTGTTGGTTTGAATAGATGAATCTGAGATTATGTGATGCATATCGTATAATCATACCCACGAATACTTGAGGTGACATTGGAGTATCTAGGTGACATTAGGGTTTTGGTTGATTTGTGTCTTAAGGTGTTATTCTAGTACGAACTCTAGGATAGATTGAATGGAAAGAATAGCTTCGTGTTATTTTACTACGGACTCTTGAATAGATCGATCAGAAAGGATAACTTTGAGGTGGTTTCGTACCCTACCATAATCTCTTCGTTTTTTCTCCGCTATTAGTGACTTTGGAGTGATTCTTTGTTGCATGTTGAGGGATAGTTATATGATCCAATTATGTTATTATTGTTGAGAGAACTTGCACTAGTGAAAGTATGAACCCTAGGCCTTGTTCTGATGCATTGCAATACCGTTTGTGCTCACTTTTATCATTAGTTACCTTGCTGTTTTTATATTTTCAGATTACAAAAACCTTTATCTACCATCCATATACCACTTGTATCACCATCTCTTCGCCGAACTAGTGCACCTATAAAATTTACCATTGTATTGGGTGTGTTGGGGACACAAGAGACTCTTTGTTATTTGGTTGCAGGGTTGCTTGAGAGAGACCATCTTCGTCCTATGCCTCCTATGGATTGATAAACCTTAGGTCATCCACTTGAGGGAAATTTGCTACTGTCCTACAAACCTCTGCACTTGGAGGCCCAACAACGTCTACAAGAAGAAGGTTGTGTAGTAGACATAAATTATTTCCAATAAGTTAGTTGCTCGCTCCATTGTTCCGGAGAACGGATTCTTAGTCATCTTTCCCATGAGGCATGGTTCGCAAGCATCAAGTGATTCCAAAATCCCATCAGCTTGGAGTTTCTTCATGCGCTTTACACCAATATGACCTAAATGGCAGTGCCACAATTAAGTTGCACTATCATTATTAACTTTGCATCTGTTGGCTTCAATATTATGAATATGTGCATCATACGATCAAGATTCAATAAACCATTTATATTGAGTGTATGACCATAGAAGGTTTTATTCATGTAAATAGAACAACTATTATTCTTTGACACAAATGAATAACCGTATTGCAATAAACATGATCCAATCATATTCATGCTCAATGCAAACACCAAATAACATTTATTTTAGGTTCAACACTAATCCCGAAGGTAAAGGGAGTGTGCGATGGTGATCTTACCAACCTTGGAATCACTTCCAACACACATCATCACCTTGCCCTTAACTAGTCTCTGTTCATTTTGCAACTCCCATTTCGAGTTACTACTCTTAGCAACTGAACCAATATGAAATACCAAGTGGTTGCTATAAACACTAGTGAATTACACATCAATAACATGTATATCAAATATACATTTGTTCACTTTGCCATCCTTCTTATCCGCCAAGTATTTGGGGCAGTTCCGCTTCCAGTGAACATTTCCTTTGCAGTATAAGCACTTAGTTTCAGGCTTGGGTCTAGCTTTGGGCTTCTTCATCAGAGTGGCAACTTGCTTGCCATTCTTCTTGAAGTTCCCTTTCTTTCCCTTGCCCTTTTACTTGAAACTAGTGGTCTTGTCAACCATCAACATTTGATGCTTTTGTTGATTTCTACCTTCGTCGATTTCAGCATCACAAAGAGCTCGGGAATCATTTTCGCCATCCCTTGCATATTATAGTTCATCACTAAGTTCTAGTAACTTGGTGATAGTGACTAGAGAAGTTTGTCAATTACTATCTTATCTGGAATATTAACTCCCACTTGATTCAAGCAATTTTAGTACCCAGACAATCTGAGCACATGCTCACTGGTTGAGCTATTCTCCTCCATCTTGTAGGCAAAGTACTGTCAGAGGTCTCATACCTCTCGACTCGGGCATGAGTCTGAAATACCAATTTCAGCTCTTGGAACATCTCATATGCTCCATGTCATTTCAAAACATTTTGAAGTCCCGGTTCTAAGCCGTAAAGCATGGTGCACTAAACTATCAAGTAGTCATCATACCGAGCTTGTCAAACGTTCATAACGTCTGCATTTGCTCCTGCAATAGTTCTGTTACCTAGCGGTGCATCAAGGACATAATTCTTTTGTGCAACAATGATGATAATCCTCAGATCACGGACCTAATCCGCATCATTGCTACTATCAACTTTCGACTCAGTTTTCTCTAGGAACATATCATAAATAAAACGGGGAAGCTATACGCGAGCAATTGACCTAAAACATAGATATGCAAATACTATCAGGACTATGTTCATGATAAATTTAAGTTCAGTTAATCATATTAATTAAGAACTCCCACTTAGATAGACATCCCTCTAATCATCTAAGTGATCATGTGATCTAAATCAACTAAACCATGTCCGATCATCATGTGAGATGGAGTAGTTTTCAATGGTGAACATCACTATGTTGATCATATCTACTATATGATTCACGCTCGACCTTTTGGTCTTAGTGTTCTGAGGCCATATCTGCATATTCTAGGCTCATCAAGTTAAACCCGAGTATTCTGCGTGTGCAAAACTGGCTTGCACCTATTGTATGTGAACGTAGAGCTTATCACACCCGATCATCACGTGGTGCCTCGGCATGACGAACTGTTGCAACGGTGCATACTCAGGGAGAACACTTATACCTTAAAATTTAGTGAGAGATCATCTTATAATGCTACCACTGAATTAAGAAAAATAAGATGCATAAAGGATAAACATCACATGCAATCAATATAAGTGATATGATATGGCCATCATCATCTTGTGCCTTTGATCTCCATCTCCAAAGCACTGTCATGATCACCATCGTCACCGGCTTGACACCTTGATCTCCATCGAAGCATCGTTGTCGTCTTGCCAACTATTGCTTCTACGACTATCGCTACCACTTAGTGATAAAGTAAAGCAATTACATGGCGATTGCATTTCATACAATAAAGCGACAACCATATGGCTCCTGCCAGTTGCCGATAACTGTGTTACAAAACATGATCATCTCATACAATAAAATTTAGCATCATTTATTGACCATATCACATCACAACATGCCCTGCAAAAACAAGTTAGATGTCCTCTACTTTGTTGTTGCAAGTTTTACGTGGCTGCTACAGGCTGAGCAAGAATCGTTCTTAACTACGCATCAAAAACCACAACGTGGTATAGTGATTGCTTTTTGATCTTCAGAAAGAACCCTGTTCATTGAATCCGGTTCAACTAAAGTTGGAGAAACTGACACCCACCAGCCACCTATGTGTGAACCACGTCAGTAGAACCAGTCTCATGTAAGTGTACGCATAATGGCGGTCTGGGCCGCTTCATCCAACAATATCGCCGAATCAAGAATCAACTAGTGATGGCAAGCAATATGTATATACCCACGCCCACAACTCCTTTGTGTTCTACTCGTGCATATAACATCTACACATAAACCTGGCTCGGATGCCACTGTTGGGGAACGCAGTAATTTCGAAAAAATTCCTACGCACACGCAAGAACATGGTGATGCATAGAAACGAGAGGGAAGAGTGTTGTCCACATACCCTCGTAGACCGTAAGCGTACGCGTTATGACAACGCGGTTGATGTAGTCGTACGTCTTCATGATCGACCGATCCTAGCACCGAAGGTACGACACCTCCGCGATCTGCACACATTCGGCTCAGTGACGTCCCATGAACTCACGATCCAGCAGAGTGTCGAGGGAGAGCTTTGTCAGCACCATGGCGTGATGACGGTGATGATGATGCTACCGGAATAGGGCTTCGCCTAAGCACCGCTATGATATGACCGAGGTGGATTATGGTGGAGGGAAGCACTGCACATGGCTAAGAGATCAATGATCAACTTGTGTGTCTATGGGGTGCCCCCTCCCCGTATATAAAGGAGTGGAGGAGGGGGAGGGCCGGCCCTCTACTATGGCGCGCCCTAGGGAGTCCTACTCCCACCGGGAGTAGGATTCCTCCTTTCCAAGTAGGAGTAGGAGAGAAGGAAGGGAAGGAGAGAAGAGAAGGAAGGAGGGGGCGCCGCCCCTCCCCCCTAGTCCAATTCGGACTAGGCCTTGGGGGGAGGGCGCACGGCCTGCCCTAGGAACCCCCTCTCTCTTTCCCCTAAAGCCCAATAAGGCCCATATACTCCCCGGGGGGTTCCGGTAACCTCCCGGTACTCCGGAAAATGCCCGAACTCATCCGGAACCATTCTAATGTCCAAACATAGGCTTCCAATATATTAATATTTATGTCTTGACCATTTAGAGACTCCTCGTCATGTCCGTGATCAAATCCGAGACTCCGAACTACCTTCGGTTCATCAAAACACATAGACTCATAATACCGATCGTCACCGAACGTTAAGCATGCGGACCCTACGGGTTCGAGAACTATGTAGACATGACTGAGACTCATCTCAGGTCAATAACCAATAGCAGAACCTAGATGTCCATATTGGCTCCCACGTATTCTACGAAGATCTTTATCGGTCAAACCGCATAACAACATACGTTGTTCCCTTTGTCATCGGTATGTTACTTGCCCGAGATTCGATCATCGGTATCCCAATACCTAGTTCAATCTCGTTACCGGCAAGTCTCTTTACTCGTTCCATAATGTATCATACCATAACTAACTCATTAGTCACATTGCTTGCAAGGCTATAGTGATGTGCATTACCGAGAGGGCCGAGAGATACCTCTCCGACAATCGGAGTGACAAATCCTAATCTCAATCTATGCCAACTCAACAAACACCATCGGAGACACCTGTAGAGCACCTTTATAATCACCCAGTTATGTTGTGACGTTTGGTAGCACACAAAGTGTTCCTCCAGTACTCGGGAGTTGCATAATCTCATAGTTATAGGAACATGTATAAGTCATGAAGAAAGCAATAGCAACAAACTAAACGATCAAGTGCTTAGCTAACGGAATGGGTCAAGTCAATCACATCATTCTCTAATGATGTGATTCCGTTAATCAAATGACAACTCATGTATATGGCTAGGAAACTTAACCATCTTTGATTCAACGAGTTAGTCAACTAGACGCATACTAGTGACACTCTGTTTGTCTATGTATTCACACATGTACTAAGTTTCCGGTTAATACAATTCTAGCATGAATAATAAACATTTATCATGATATAAGGAAATATTAATAACAGCTTTATTATTGCCTCTAGGGCATATTTCCTTCACAAAGTACTACGCGCATGCTCCTAGGGGATAGATTGGTAGGAAAAGACCATCGCTCGTCCCCGACCGCCACTCATAAGGAAGATAATCAATAAATAAATCATGCTCCAACTTCATCACATAACGGTTCACCATATGTGCATGCTACGGGAATCACAAACTTTAACACAAGTATCTCACAAATTCACAACTACTCAACTAGCATGATTCTAATATTACCATCTTCATATCTCAAAACAATCATCAAGTATCAAACTTCTCATAGTATTCAATGCACTTTATATGAAAGTTTTTATTATACCCATCTTGGATGCCTATCATATTAAGACTAATTTTATAGCCAAAGCAAATTACCATGCTGTTTTAAAAGACTCTCAAAATGATATAAGTGAAACATGAGAGATCAATAATTTCTATAACATAAAACCACCACCGTGCTCTTAAAAAGATATAAGTGAAGCACTAGAGCAAAATTATCTAGCTCAAAAGATATAAGTGAAGCACATAGAGTATTCTAATAAATTCCGATTCATGTGTGTCTCTCCAAAAGGTGTGTACAGCAAGGATGATTGTGGTAAACTAAAAAGCAAAGACTCAATCATACAAGACGCTCCAAGCAAAACACGTATCATGTGGTGAATAAAAATATAGCCTCAAGTGAAGTTACCGATGGACGAAGACGAAAGAGGGGATGCCTTCTGGGGCATCCCCAAGCTTAGGCTTTTGGTTGTCCTTTAATTTTACCTTGGGGTTGCATGGGAATCCCAAATCTTAGGCTCTTTCCACTCCTTATTCCAAAATCCATCAAATCTTTACCCAAAAACTTGAAAACTTCACAAGACAAAACTCAACAGAAAATCTCATGAGCTCCATTAGTATAAGAAATTAAAACCACCACTTCAAGGTACTTTAATGAACTCATTCTTTATTTATATTGGTGTTAAACCTACTGTATTCCAACTTCTCTATGGTTCATACCCCCCGATACTAGCCATAGGTTCATCAAAATAAGCAAACAACACACGAAAAACAGAATCTGTCAAAAATAGAACAGTCTGTATGTAGTAATCTGTAGGTTTGGAATACCTCTGCAACTCCAAAAATCCTACCAAATTAGGAAGACCTAAATAATTCGTATATTGATCTACTGCAATTGGAATCAGTATTTTAGAGCTCTCTTGTTAAAAATGAAAATTATTCTCGTGAGCACATACTTTCTGTTTTTTTCAGCAAGATCAAACAACAATCATCCAAGAAGATCCTAAAGGCTTTACTTGGCACAAACACTAATTAAAACATAAAAACACAATCATAACATAGGATATATGATTTATTTATTACTAAACAGAAGCAAAAAGCAAGAAACAAAAATAAGATTGGGTTGCCTCCCAACAAGCACTATCGATTAACACCCCTAGCTTAGCATTGACAATTTTGATGATGCTCACATGAAAGACAAGAATTGAAGCACAAAGAGAGCATCATATAGCATGTGAAAAACACATCTAAGTCTAACATACTTCCGATTCATAGGAATCTTATAGGCAAACAAGTTATCATAGCAAGCAAAAACTAGCATATGCAAGGAAGAGGAAAGAAACAATAGCAATCTCAACATAACGAGAGGTAATTTAGCAACATGAAAAACTCTAAAACCATATTTCCCTCTCTCATAATAATTACATGTGGGATCATAACAAAATTGAACAATATAGCTATTATATAAAATATTTTCAACATGATCCACATGCATGCAACATTGACACTCTTCCAAAATAGTGGGATTAACATTAACTAAAGTCATGACCTCTCCAAACCCACTTTTATCAAAATTTTCATAAGATTGAACATTCTCCAAATATGTGGGATCTAAAGTTGACACTCTTCCAAACCCACTTTCAATATTATTGCAAACATTATTATCAATCTCATATTCATCACGGGGCTTAAATAAATTTTCAAGATCATAAGAACAATCACCCCGATCATGATCATTGCAACAAGTAGTGGACATAGCAAAACTAGCATCCCCGAGCTTAGGGTTTTGCATATTATTAGCACAATTGACATTCATAGAATTTATAATAACATCATTGCAATCATGCTTTTTATTCAAAGATCTATCGTGAATCACTTTATAAAGCACTTCATCACAATTTTCAGATTCACAGATTTCAAGCAAAACTCCATAACGATAATCTAGTGCACTCAACTCACTAGCAATTGGTTCATCATAATTGGATCTTTTAAAAAGATTAGGAATAGGATGAGGATCCATAACAATAGATATTTAGCAAGCGAAGATGCAAGCTAATAGAAGGCACATGGTAACACGAGCAAACAGAAGGATGTACGGAAGAGGGCGAAAAGAAAAGAGGCGAATAAAACGGCAAGGGTGAAGTGGGGGAGAGGAAAACGAGAGGCAAACGGCAAATAATATAATGCAAGGGATAAGAGTTTGTGATGGGTACTTGGTATTTCTTGACTTGTGCATAGATCTCCCGACAACGGCGCCAGAAATCGCTAGTTGCTGGGAGATCAAATCTTGACTTGACTTGGTGGAAGCCTCCCCGACAACGGTGCCAGAAATCCTTCTTGCTACCTCTTGAGCATGCGTTGGTTTTCCCTTGAAGAGGAAAGGGTGATCTAGCAAAGTAGCGTAAGTATTTCCCTTTGTTTTTTAGAACCAATGTATCAATCCAGTAGGAGACTACACGCAAGTCCCTCGTACCTGCACAAACAATCAAGAACCTTGCAACCAATGTGATAAAGGGGTTGTCAATCCCTTCACGACCACTTGCAAAAGTGTGATCTGATAAAGATAATAAGATAAATATTTTTGGTATTTTTGTTGTATAGATTGAAAAGTAAAGATTGCAAAATAAACGGCGACATAAATAGCTAGTTGTCGATAGAATAATATAATGGAGAATAGACCCGGGGCCATAGGTTTCACTAGTGGCTTCTCTCAAGATAGCATAATCTACGGTGGGTGAACAAATTACTGTCGATCAATTGATAGAAAAGAGAATAGTTATGAGAATATCTAGGCATGATCATGTATATAGGCATCACATCCATGACAAGTAGACCGAAATGATTCTGCATCTACTACTATTACTCCACACATCGACTGCTATCCAGCATGCATCTAGAGTATTAAGTTCATAAGAACAGAGTAACACATTAGGCAAGATGACATGATGTAGAGGGATAAACTCAAGCAATATGATATAAACCCCATCTTTTTATCCTTGATGGAAACAATACAATACGTGCCTTGCTGCCCCTGCTGTCACTGGGAAAGGAAACCGCAAGATTGAACCCAAAGCTAAGCACTTCTCCCATTGCAAGAAAGATCAATCTAGTAGGCCAAACCAAACTGATAATTCGAAGAGACTTGCAAAGATATTTAAATCATGCATAAAAGAATTTAGATAAGAATCAAATATTGTTCATAGATAATCTTGATCATAAACCCACAATTCATCGAATCTCGACAAACACACTGCAAAAAGAATTACATCAAATAGATCTCCAAGAGAATCAAGGAGAACTTTGTATTGATATCCAAGGAGAGAGAACAAGCCATCTAGATAATAACTATGGACCCAAAGGTCTGAGGTAAACTACTCACACATCATCGAAGAGGCTATGGTGTTGATGTAGAAGCCCTCCGTGACCGATTCCCCCTCCGGTGGAGCACTGTAAAAGGCCCCAAGATGGGATCTCATAGGTACAGAAGGTTGCGGTGGTGGAAATAGGGTTTCGTGGTGCCCTTGGATGTTTTTAGGGTATATGGGTATATAT
Source organism: Triticum aestivum (assembly GCF_018294505.1). Lineage (NCBI taxonomy): Eukaryota > Viridiplantae > Streptophyta > Magnoliopsida > Poales > Poaceae > Triticum > Triticum aestivum. Next base: position 546,452,453 of record NC_057800.1, read on the forward strand.
AGGCTAAAGAAGTAGGTTGGTGGAGCTGCGAGGGGCCCACGAGGGTGGTGGTCGCGCTTGGCCCCCCTAGGCGCGTCCTCCTACCTCGTGGCCGCCTCGCTGCTTCCTTGACGTCCACTCCAAGTCTCCTGGATCACGTTTGTTCCAAAAACGATCCTCGCGAAGGTTTCATTCCGTTTGGATTCCGTTTGATATTCCATTTTTGTGAAACACTGAAATAGGCAAAAAAATAGCAATTTGCACTGGGCCTTCGGTTAATAGGTTAGTCCCAAAAATAATATAAACGTGCATAATAAAGCCCATTAAACATCCAAAACAGATAATATAATAGTATGAACAATAAAAAATTATAGATGCGTTGGAGACGTATCAGCTGCTTGCCTGATTCCGGAGCCGTGTCGGTCTCCTGAATGATATTCGGTTGGGGGCGAATTGGGCATGGCCCCCGTTGCCAGTCTCCATGGGGGTCGGTTCCCCCATGTTTTCGGTGGCAGAGGTATTACCCTCTGGCGCCACCTTGACGGCTTCCGGCACCTCACCATGGCCTGGAGGGGTCCTTCGAGACAACACTTCAGTGTTGTCCATAGCAGTGGGTGGGGAGGCCGGCGGAGGCGACTCGCTCTCCATCATGTTCGAGCCCAGCGAATTCCCAGAAGACGATGATCACCAGGGGAGATCGCGGGCCGGACTACAATACGTGATTCTGTGCGTTTGGATCACAAGGCATAAAGCTGGATACATACATTATCCTTAAAAACTTACGATTTGGCAGAAGGCTTTGGCCTAGGGTTCCATTCGGGGACGGCTTCGGCATCCGATTTCGAATCGTCTGAAAGGGAGAGTTTCCCCTTCTTGGACGCTTCCGCTTCTAGATCTGCGGAAGCTCCCCTTTTCTTCCTTCCCCCTTAAGGGGAGAATTGCTCTCCTCCAATTCCTCCTCGTCTTCGTCATGGGAGGAGAGAGCTTCGGTATCTTCGGATGATATGTCTGAAGCACCTTTGCGGCAAATGCCACTTCGGACCTCCTTGCCCTTCTTCTTGACCTTCTTTTCTGGCGCCTGGTACGGCACTGGAACCAGCATCTTCGTTAGAAGAGGAATGGCTAGGTCTTCGGGCAAGGGAGCTAGACACTTGATCCGCTCTGCCTTCTTCGTCCAGCCCTGGGGGATAAGGGGGAGATTTAAACTTACTCCTTGGATCTACAAATCAAGGATATAATTAGAAATCTGAAAAATTCACTGGACTGGCTAGATGAGCGCAGTCGTGGCCGAGGTCTTCGGTCGTCGGTGGCCACGTCTTTTGGGTCTTAAAAAGTAGCTTCCATATATCTTCGTGCCTCGTGCCAAAGAACCGCTGCAAGGTTCGGGGACTTACCGGATCAAACTCCCACATATGGAGAGTCCGGCGTTGGTAGGGGAGAATCCGGCGAAACAGCATCACATGGATCACGCTGGCAAGGCTGGTGTTTTTGTCCACCATGCTCTTGATGCATTTTTGCAGCGTCATCACCTTGTCGGATGACGCCCAATCTAGGCCCTTCTTGAGCCATGATGTGAGCCGCATTGGTGGACCGGTTTTGAACTTAGGAGTGGTGGCCCATGTGGCGTTGCGAGGTTCAGTAACGTAGAACCACTCCTGTTGCCACCCCTTCACGATCTCTATGAAGGCCCCCTTGGGCCAGGTGATGTTAGGGAGCTTGCTCACCATGGCGCCGCCGCACTCCACATGTTGACCCTCGACCACCTTCGGCTTCACATTGAAGACCTTGAGCCATAGGCCGAAGTGGGGGATGTGGAGGAACACCTCGTACACAACGATGAACGCCGAGATGTTGAGGAATGAATTTGGGGCTAGATCATGGAAATCTAGCCCGTAATAGTACATGAGTCCGCAGATGAAAGGGTGGAGAGGAAACCCTAGCCCACGAAGGAAGTGTGGGATGAATAGTACCCTCTCATTGGGCTCTCGTGTGGGAATGATCTGCTTTTTGGCAGAGAGCCGATGGGCGATTTCCTTGGCTAACTACCTCGCTTCCTAAAGTTTTTTGATGTTCTCCTCCGTGACGGAGGAGAACATCCACTTGCCCTGCGCTCCAGATTCGGACATGGTTGGAGCATTTGCTGGGGACGGAAATGATTGAAGCTTGGGCGCTTGAGCTCGAGGGCAGATGGGCTGAGGAGGAAGAAGGTGTGGGGTAAAAAGGTGGATCCTTGTCTCCTTATAAAGGCAGTGAATATCAAGCGTTCCCCCCACGAGCCTTAAAACTCGCCTATTCCCCAGGAGTCGTGCGAGTGGCACGGTTGGATTACCCAAATCTATATTGATGAGAATCCCGCAATAAGGGGACACGATCTCTGCTTTGACAAGACGTGTCAATGAATACCGCGTCTTGAAACACGAAGCGGGAGGCGGGAAAACGGTCCGAAATAATAATAAGGCCAGAACACAATACCTCACCGAAAAAGTTGTTAGAGGACATAACCTATTTTTGTTTAAAGTGTTTTGCCCTCGTAGTCCAGGGTTGTAACTATTGTCACTACAAAAAAACACACATCCGTGACATTTTGGGCCGAACGAATTTTTTTCTGTCATACATATGACACTTCTATGACAATAATTGTGACAAAACCCGGTATCATCATAGATGGGTGGGCTCCTACTTCTATGACAAAAAATCATGACAGAAAATGGGCTTTTCGTCCTGGGCAGGTCGGAGACGCAGCTGCATGACATTCTTTGGGCCATCCATGACGGAAAAAACCGAGGTAGAACCGAGGGCGAGGAAAATTTCGGGGAGTTCCCGGTTACGGTGGGAGGTTGAGGGCCGAGCGATGCGCATTTCTCTCGTACACATACGTGCATGTGTGCGAGGCGTTGGCTCTAACTGAACCCGAGCGAGGCGTTGGGCTCTAAGTGAACCCGAGCGATTGCACTGCAGGCTATGCGTTACTGAACCCGAGCGATCGATCGATGGCTGTTAACTGAACCCTATCGAGCGATTCCTTCGCTACTGCTGCTAACTGAAGCCGGTCGATTGGATGAATAGTGAGCATTGCGGGGAGGGGGGTTGGATGAACAGTGAGCAGTGGCGTTGCCTCTAGATGAACAGGACCCCATGGTGTGGTGGAGGGCTGGATGAACAGTAGACGGTGGAGGGGTGCCCGTGGAGGGGTGGTTGAACAGGACCCCGTGGTGTGGAGGGTTGTATGAATAGTAGACGGTGGAGGGGTGCCCATGGAGGGGTGGTTGAACAGTAGCCAGTGGAGTAGCGCGCGGTGGAGGCTGGATGAACAGGAGCCCGTGGAGGCTGGAGGAGGTCGACGGTAGCCCGTGGAGGCTGGAGGAGGTCGACGGTGGAGATGAACAGTATCCCATGGAGTCCCGTTTTGCGGTACGCCACACCCCTCTCGATGAACAGGACCCCCGTTTCGACCGTAGGAGGTCCATTTCGTCCGTTTTGCGGTACGCCACACCCCTCCCGATCAACAGGACCCCCGTTTCGACCGTTTTGCGGTACGCCACACCCCTCCCAATCAACAGGACCCCCATTTTGACCATAGGAGGTCCGTTTCCTCCATTTTGCGGCACGCCAGACCCCTCTCGATCAACAGGACCCCGTTCCGAATGTAGGAGGTCCGCTTCCTCCGTTGTGCGGTACGCCAGGCCTCTTTTCCATCGCCTGTTCCATCCAAGCCCTCCCGATGAACACGACCACGCATTTCGTTTCGACCCAGCCGGTTGGCTCCCACGCGTTCCGTTGCCTCTCGATGAACACGACGCATTTCGTTGCCTCCCCATGAACACGACGCATTCTGTTGCCTCCCCATGAACACGACGACGACATTGTTTCTCCGTTCCGACCCAGCCATGTACACGAGCCCTGGCCATACGTATGCGCGAGTAGGCGTTCGAGACCCCACCCGTATGTACACATACCTGGCCGTATTTTCTTTCTTGCACCCTGGCCGCTGTACGTACGTGTACATGCTACGTGCTCACCTCTACTACGACACGTACGCGCCACTACTACGACACGTGCGTGCCTCTACATCCACCAGTATATATGTACGTACATGTTCGCGACCAGAATGACAGCACTACGTACGCTTCGACCAGGTGGGTCCCGACTGTCAGGCACTTCCTTGCGTGCGAAGATGTAGCTGGTGGGTCCCAGCAGTCAGGGGACGAATCGTTTTGTTTTTTTGCCCGAACGCACTTCCTTGCGTGCGAAGGTGTAGCTGGTGGGTCCCAACAGTCAGGGGGAAACGTTTTTTTTGTGAAATACGGTGGCCCATCCGGTGGGTCCCCGCTATCAGGTGGAGGAATAATTATTTTGCGTGTAATAAGGAGGCACTTCTTTGCTGCGGCTGTGGACCCAACTGTCAGCGTCTCCATGCACAGTACTCTTCCGATGTAAGTCGGTGGTTGACCACATTGACCATGTCGCGCCGAGAGCACCACAGCGGTGGACGACGGCGAGGCCTAGGAAGGGGACGACACGGAGGCAGGGAAGACTCGGTAGTTGTTTCCCATGCGGAGGGGAGTACGACTGTACGAGGGTTTACTGGTTCGTCTGCCGTCGCCGGAGAATAACAACAGGTGTGGGTGAGTAGAGGGATGGCTAGGCCAGCGATGGGAGTACGGTGGGGCGGTGAGGCCTGCGCGGCAGCACAGCCGGCTGCGGGGAGGAGGGAGCAGGCAGTCCCGCCGATGCTTGTTTGAGCGGCTGGAGCAGGAAGAGCAGAGGTTGAAGAAGCACGACGGCTGTTGGATGGACATCCAATAGTCAGTGCTTGTGTGTCAACCTTTTTTTAGGAAAGCCTCAAATCTGTGGAAAACAACATACATCCCATCTGCCATTATTTCTAATAATGTACAACCCATTTTCTAATTCTTAAGGTTTTTTTGGAGCCCATATTCTTTTTGTTAGCATTACAGCCCATATTGTGGCCACGGTTAAAAAATTATACGAAATTTTGCATATTTCGGTGCGGTCCGAACTGTTTTTAATCCCAAAATTTTGACTCACATTCAAACCGATTTTAAAAATAAATGTATATCAATATAAAATCCAACAAATTCTCCACACATAAAAATTAATGTAATTTAAGATCTTGAAATGAAAAAAAAGATATTTGAAACTAATTGCCGGTTTGATGTGTTTTAAAAATGTACAGCCCATTTCTCATTACTGATGGGCCATTTTCTCGGCCAGCCGAATGAAAGCTCTACTCGTCTTGAAAGATTTGCAGCCCAACAGGCCTGACAAAGCGACTTACTAGGCAAATCACAACAAACTGGGTTGTGGCCGTGGACCCAGCTATCAGCCTCTCCACGTACAGTACTCTTCTGATGGAAGTCGTTCCTTGACCACGTTGACCACGCTGCGCGGAGAGCACCACGGCGGTGGACGACGGCGAGGCCTAGGAATGGGATGACGCGGAGCCAGGGAAGACGCGGCAGTGGAAGCCCGCACGAGAGGAGTACGTGGGTTCACTGGTTCGGCTGTGGTGTGAGGCTGCCGTCGCTGCAGGGCCTGGATAGCGGTGGGAATAGTAGGGGGCGGTGAGGCCTCTGCAGCAGCACAGCCGGCCACGGGAGGCAGGAGCATGCGGCACGACCGGCGCTGCTTTGGGCGGCTGGAGCAAGAAGACCAGAGGTTGAAGAAGCACTACGGCCGTTGGATGGACATCGTATGGTCACTAGAGCTAGAATCGTTCATATTGACTAAGTTGACAAAGCCCTTCGTCCCCGTCAACTTAGTAGGCCCACAAGTCAGCCTCCCACCAAGGTGGGCCCCAGCTAGCTGTGGGAGTATTCATTTGTTTGTGCGTAATAAGGAGGCACTTCCGGTGGGTCCGAGCTGACAGCGGGGGGAACGTTTTTTCGCGAAATACGGTGGCCCGTCCGGTGGGTCCTAGCAGTCAGGGGAAATGATTTTTTTTTGCAAAATACTGGTGGCCCGTCCGGTGGGTCCCAGCTGTCAGGTGGAGGAATAATTATTTTCTGCATAATAAGGAGGCACTTCCTTGCGGCTGCCGTGGACCCAGCTGTCAGCCTCTCCAGGTACAGTACTCTTCCGATGGAAGTCGGTCGTTGACCACATTGACCACGCCGTGCCGAGAGCACCACGGCGGTGGACGACGACGAGGCCTAGGAAGGGGATGACACGGAGCCGGGCAAGACGCGACAGTGGATGCCCACGCGGAGAGGAGTACGAGTGTTCAATGGTTCGGCTGCGGTGTGAGGCTGCCGTCGCCGCAGAATAACAGGGGGTGTGGGTGAGTGGAGGGATGGCCTGGCCAATGGTGGGAGCAGTATGGGGGCGGTGAGGCCTCCACGGTAGCACAGCCGGCCACGGGAGGCAGGAGCAGGCGGCATGACCGGCGCTGCTTGGGGCGGCTGGAGCAAGAAGACCAGAGGTTGAAGAAGCACTATGGCCGTTGGATGGATATCATACGGTCACTGGAGTATTGACTAAGTTGACAAAGCCCTCCGTCCCCGTCAACTTAGTAGGCCCACAAGTCAGCCCAACAATATGGTGGGTCCCAGCTAGCAGGGGGTATTCATTTTTTGCGCGTAATAAGGAGGCACTTCCTTGCGTGCGAAGATATAGCTGGTGGGTCTGACCTGTCAGCGGGGGAAATGTTTTTCCGTGAAATACAAAGGCCCTTCCTGTGGGTCCTAGTTGTCAGGTGGAGGAATCATTATTTTGCGCGTAATAAGGAGGCATTTCCTTGCATGCGGCCGTGGACCCAGCTGTCAGCCTCTCCACGTACAGTCCACTTCCGATGGATGTCGTTCATTGACCATGTTGACCAAGCCGCGCCGAGAGCACCAGGGTGGTGGACGATGGCGAGGCCTAGGAAGGGAACGACACGGAGCCAGGGAATACTCGACAGTTGTTTCCCACGCGGAGGAGTACGAGGGTTTACTGGTTCGTCTGCCGTCGCTGGAGAATAACAGCATGTGTGGGATAGTAGAGGGATGGCTAGGCCAATGATGGGAGTACGGTGGGGCTGTCAGGCCTGCGCGGCAGCATAGCCGGCCGCGGGAGGAGGGAGCAGGCAGTCCCGCCGGCGCTTGTTTGAGCGGCTGGAGCATGAAGAGCAGAGATTGAAGAAGCACGACAGCCGTTGGATGGACATCCAAGAGTCGCTGCTCTCGTGTGTTGACTAAGTTGACAGGGGGTTGCGTGTGCGTCAACCTTTTTTTTACAAAAGCATACGCGTCAACCTGTAGTAGGCGCAGAAGTCAGCCTCAAATCTGTGGAAAACAACATACAACCCATCTGCCATTATTTCTAATAATGTACAGCCCATTTGCTAATTCTTAAGAATTTTTTTGGAGCCCATTTTCTTTTTGTTAGCATTACACCCCATATTATGGCCACGGTTAAAAAGTATACGAAATTTTGCATATTTCGGTGCGATCAACTGTTTATAATCCAGAAATATCGATTCACATTCAAACTATTTTGAAAAATAATTTATATAAATATAAAATCCAAATAATTGTCCACGCATAAAAATCAATGGAATTTAAGATGTTGTAATGAAAAAAATTGAAACTAATTCCCGGTTTGATGTGTTTTAAAAATGTACAGCCCATTTCTGGGCAAACCGAATGAAACTCTCCTCATCTTGAAAGATTTGCAGCCCAGCAGGGCCGATAAAGAAAGTAGGCCTTGTTTGGGTATTTCTTAAAAAAATAGAACTAGGCTAGCCATTTTCAGCAAGAAAAAAACACAACTGGGCTCATGATGTGGTAAACATAAATAAAACCCTGGCTAGACGGGCCACAGCCCCCGCACATCCCCATTGTTACCCTGATCCGTCACTAAAACTAGTATAAATAACAACTGCTTGTCCCTCAAAAAAAAACTGCGCGACTTGCTGGGTCCCTGGTGTCAGCCGCTCGTAGTGTAATTCTCTCGTTTATTGACTACGTTGACAATGGCGTGAGCCCCAGATGTCCAACCATTAGGAGGAACCATATTTTTGGGCTTGTACTATAGAGGCACTTGCTTGCGTACTGCCATGACGCTGGTGGGTCCCTACTGTCATCCTCTCCACATACAGTCATCTCCTTGTCCCTCTTGGTTGTTGACGACGTTGACAACGCAAGAGGGTTGCGCACTGCGCACGGCGAGCGAACCAAGGCCGCAAGGCGGAGGACGATGGCGAGGCCTCGGACGGAACGAACAGGAGTCGTTGAAGATGCGCCGGTCCAGTCGTAGGCAGAGGGGAGTACAAGGGTTTACTGGTTCGAGCGCGGGTGCGTGTTGGGGCTGACGTCGCTGAAGAATAACAGGACGTGTGGGGGAATAGAGGGAGGGACTGGCCAATGTTGGTGGGTATGTACGGTAGGGCGGCGGAGGCACAGCCGGCCATGGGAGGCGGGAGCAGGCGGAGCCGACGGGGTGGTTTGGTTTGGGCGGCTGGAGGAAGAAGAAGACAAGAGATAAAAGATACACGACAGATGTTGGATGTCAATCCAACGGCTGGTAGGCAGAATTGTTTGTAGACTAGCTAGTAAGTCGGCACCACCTTGGATAGGCTATTTCCTCGCGGGTCCCAAATGTCAGAATCCAAATCTTTCATGGTCATGCAGCCTTTCCTATGAAAATTTACAGCCCATTTGAGGTGCTAGTTCAAAATAAGTTTGTGGGTGCTGGTGGGGGCTAATCACTTGGCTTTTGTAATGCACAGTGAGCTCAAGCAGCCGGCGAGAGTGATGTTATTTCCCTTGGTTGGGATTTGTTAAAATATTTCACTCTAACTTAAACGAATGGCAAGCCATTTGCCTTGTTTCAAAGAAAATATGACAGTCACAGCCGAGTTGAAAATGGCAGGAACATCTAACTCCAGCTTACAAACTGTACAAAACCACGAGGGTTAATTGTTCATCAGGTTTAGAAAAAAACCAGATTGAAAAGGGCAACAACATCTAACTCCAGCACTGTTTACGGCAGTCACAGTCAAATGGATCGGTCAGGTCCATAGAATGAACATCCCGGGTCGTAAAATTTACTGGATTATGACCACAATATGTTGTAAATAGAAGCCCGACACGTTCAGAAGCTCTTTTGCCCACCTAAAACTCCTTTTTTTGCTCTTCGACATACCCATCCGTTAATTCAGTAAATATATGGGCTTTTGAATTGATTTTACTATTTACTAATGTGGATGGGCTGTTTTGTCTTGGACCCAGAGAAACAATTACTACTAGTACAGTGGAGACACTCTACAGCTACCCAGAAAAACAATTACTACTAGTACAGTGGAGACACTCTACCGCTTCTGGCTCCTCCTAGGTCATTGAAACGTCTCCCTCTATTGAATGCCGTTATACTTTTGTTCACCGAAATGCGGGCCATGCAGCGCGCGGGCCCAAATGCCATCCATCAAATTAGAAGGCAGTATGTAGGCGGAGAGTCACCCCAATCGTAGCACGGCAGTAACGAGCCGTCGTATCACAAAACCCCACCTCCCCGCAGTCTAAGTTTGACGGACGAAGCAACCATCATTTCACTCTTCGTTGAATCCCCTTCCCCCTCACCGTCTTCAAGAAAGGCAACACTCGCATCTGCCACTGTTCTTCTCTCCGAACGTTGGGAAGGTAAGCAGATCCGTGATGTTGGTATATTTTTGTTCAAAGAAAAAAAAGAACTTTTGCAAAGTAGTAACCGATCCTCACTCTCTTTTTTGTTTCATTGTCATTGCGATTGTGTTTTCCTTTCAGTGGTCTCCTAGTATTCGTCAGTTTCATGATGGACCAAGGAGAACCAGGCAAAGATCTGCCGATATTGGAGCAGACACGGGAGGCTGATCCCCACGAGACAGAGAGCTCCAAGAAGATGGAGGCAACCACCGAGCCGACCCCAGATACGCTCATGGCCACTACTGAGATGGTCAACGCCCCGTTTGAGGTTACAGCCCCCATGGCACTGCAGGAGCAGTTTTCCCCCTTCGAGGATGTGTCCCCCCCCCCCGCTGAGCTGCCCAAGGTGATTTCCTTCTTTGCCGATCTCGATTGTGGTTTTTCATCTAAGTATGTGGTGATTTTTTTAGAAAAGGAAGTATGTGGTGATTAATAATGCAAAATTTTATTAGCTTCGATGCCATGCTATACATAGTGGTTTAAATAACTTGTGTTTCTTATACTGAAAAGTAATTCAGAATTTGTTTCTGTTTCAATTAGAGCCCTGATGCAGACAAGGATTGTGTGGTTGTACATGTCACTCGCTATGAGGCGGACGACCTGAATATACGCACTGGGAAAACAGAGTTCTTAGGCTGTTGGATCCTGGAAGCCATTTGCGGTTATACCAATGAAGAGTTGTATTCCAGCCTCACTGTTGTCAGGCGTGTTGTCCAGGGTGTACTGAAGCACAAGAAGTTCAAAGCTACTCCTTCGTTTGTGAGGCATACTGTTCTTGTCAAGCTTACGCAGGAAGATGACGTGGCATGCCTCCACAAACAAGTTTATCAGTGGCAAGGCCACAAGGTTGTCTTCATGAAGGTTCACAGGATTGAGCTGCTGCGGGACGTCCTCGATGATGTTCATGGCAAGGTCCGTCTTGTGTCCAGCCCAAATTAGATCGAGGCATGAAATAGTTGCCCCAGCTAGTGTTTAATAGTAGTTTGGATTGTGTCTAATTATCCGAACCTTGCCTGTTATCGACCCCTCTGGGGCTAGTACTCTGTTTGAATCCGTCTATGGGAACTGCTGCTACTTTTGTGTGCCCGTGAATCATGTGAGAACCATCGTAATTGTTGCCGAAACAGATGCGTCCTCACTAGTTTTTTCATGAATATGGCATGGTAAGACATAAGTTGTCACGGTTTATCATACGAGCAGTGTGTGTTTTGATGAAATAGAGCACTCGTTCGAGAACCGTGCGCCGACGTATACATAAGTACTTGTAAACACTGTTGGTGCTACCCCACTTGTAAGCAGTTGTGCAAAACACGGCACATTGGCTCAGCTCGCTTCAACACTAGGCTATCGACCAGCTAACAATCAACAATCTGCTGTCTGACATATAAGCAACTATGTATCTTGTTACAGTGGTTCATGCAGTTAATTGAGGCCACAATGTAATAAATTCCAAACGTTCACACGCTAGTCCAGCGCTCATGTGGAACACTCACATTAAACTCGTCTTCATAAAAAACTTGAAAAGCATAAGTTAAGCAATTTTATACATCTCAATGATTCATAGAACATAACAAACATATACTAGTTCACAGCAAAAGACAAAGTTGTGAGAAGGTTTACAAATCAGGAAAAAACAAGCAAGGCTTCTCTGAGCAAAGGGCCTCCCGGCAGGCTTAAATTTCCTGGAGTTCACTCTGGTTTTTTCTTGTTGCCACCATCCAGGGTTAGGTTCTCTCATTCCAGAATAACCAATTATAATTGTGGTCTCAGCTGGAATGCTGAACTGAACCATGCAGTGTACTGACCAGCTGAAATGCTTGTGCATTCCACTAAATTTAAGCACCGCTATTTGCAGAAATAAGCAGACCACAATGCCTCTTGTCCGCGCACCTGTCCAAAAAACCGCCGTGCAGCCGTGCCAGCTAGTCCTCGGTCCATGGATGAACTGGTAGAAAGTGCATTCCGGACTAGGATGCAGTTGTTTTCGCTCGTCCCTGCACTGCAATCAGGAAGTAAAACGTACGAATCAGCTTCTTTTAGATTGCGTTGGTCATTCTACCTTAGTTACTACCAATGTAGGGATACCTTGAAGACGGGAGGTTAGACGACGGCAACGAGGGATAGCCATCTCATTTTGCGCAGTTGTACTAAAACTGAGGTGTGTGCTTTTGATTGCGCGGATAGAAACGATACGGAGACAGACATCCCGAAACGATATGGAGACAGACATCCCTGTTTGCGCAAATACGAAATACGGTTATTTAAACAGTGACAGATATTACTACTTTCCCCCGTTTCCTCTTAGAACCAAGTCCTAGATTCATGCTACAGCTTTCCCACTTTCTTCCCTGTTTGAACCAACGCTTTGAGTCGACTGTATGAACTAGCTTTACTTCTAATAATAGTAGAAGTCTAGGTGGCTTTGGAACAGCGGACGGAAGTAGAAAAGGATCCACACGAAGGGAGCTGGGGCAGTAGAGCAAGGCAGGTTTCGAAGGAATATATACCTGAGGGTCGTCGGCATGTGGCAAAGACGGCGTCGGGAGGCCGCATCTTGGCCACAATACCGCAGGGAGGAAGAAGGGGTCGGAGGCCCTCCCGAGCCGGCGCTCTCTCGGAGAGAACGGCACGGCCGCCGATCGGGACGCGCGGGCAGCCGTTGGTCTCCTCCCTCGCCGCCGACGACAGCGTGAACGATGCACCTACACCCCTGCCCCGGTCGAGGTTGTCCGGCCGGATTTGTGACCAGCCGTGAGCTGAGAGAGAGTGTGGCCACCTATGTGTTGCTTAGATCTGGAGAGCATGAGAGAGTGAACGAGAGGAACCCTAGTAAAGCAAGCGCTAAGGCTCCTGCTTTTATATATAGTGGAGTGATTTTGTTGTACCAGCTTCAAAAAAATGCGCTCCTACGTGTACCCGCGAGTGGGTGTGAGAGAACTAGTGCGTGCGTGCACCGCTTCTCTTCGTGAGAGTACAATATACTATGCCCAAAGAACGTTCGCCGCAAGAGTAATAGTATAAGTGTGTGACGTGTGAGCTAAAATAAAATGTGTGCGCCGTCTTTTGTTTTTTAGAAGTTCTGAGGGTAGGGTGTGAAGAGCACATATGTGCGTGACGTCTACCTGCAGATAGACGGTGGGTGCGACGTGCGAGTCTGCGAGAGGACTCGGGAGAGTCGTGACTCGTGAGGGTGCGTGTGCGTGAGAGAGAGGGGGGCACGTATCAATGCAATGCATGTGTCCGTAAATCATTATCCGACAAACGTTCGCCACAAGCCTTTTCCTGACGAACGCCGTAAGAACCGTTAGATCGGCATCCGACAGTGTCAGTTTTGCCATGTCATTTAACAGAACAGCCACTCCTCCTACACACAAATCTTCCACGTGAGTGTTAGCAACTGCCGTATGCTCCCTCCGTTCCGAAATGCAGTGCATATAGCTTTATTGAAAATTCGAACCTCGCAAACTTTTACCGAGTTTTCGTGTACCAAATTGCACATGTAGAATACCATGTATATATCATTTCATTCATCTTCGAGAGGTAACTATAAAGATGGGTGAGGAGTCTACAAAGAAAGACCATCGTATCACCCGCAGCAATTTCAAGCATCCTTTAGTGTCGAGGAATATCATAGGAACTCTATATGATATGATTTTTATAGGATTTTTTCCTTTAGAGCCAATTGGTTCATAGGAATAGATTCATATACTCCACATTTCAAAGGAAATAAACATGATATCATTTCTATAGCTTTAGAGCCACTTGGTTCATATGAATGGATTCCTATACTCCCTTAATTTCAAAGGAAAATAAACATTAGCGTATATTCAATAGAAAAGTTCCTATGATATGAACCAAATTACATCTCTTTTCTAATCCCTCCTCATAGGAATTGAGATACATGTCATCTCTAGATTCAATAGAAAAGTTCCTATGATGTGAACCAAATGACATCTCTTTTCCAATCCCTACTCATAGGAATTGAGATGCTCCATGTCATCTCTTTCCCTACAACTTCCATGTATACATCTTCTATTCCTAAATAGATAGTACAACCCACTAGTAGCTTTTTTCCAAAACATGCAACTATGGCACAAGAACTATATAGTGTGCCAATAACTTTGAAAGATGGTCGCTGGATGAAGCTAACCCGACAGTGCAGAGATAGGCAAATCCGAGCACTACTGGCCGTTGGATATCATCAACATTCCACCAGATCTGCCACATGTACAATTTAGAAGACTCCATGGTTGAACTTAAGCATAATGCACAAACCTCAAAACACAAGCACTTCTCCTTTGTTCTAGAATCTTCTGTATCATAATTGATTATTTTTTCTAAATGAATTGCCATTATTTGTTTTTTACTTTATGATTTACAATGCACAACCCCATGAATCTTAACATTTTTATAAAACTAATTGATTTTGAATGAGATGAACTATAAGAACTAAACGAACATCTACATCATGCATATATGACTCAAAGCTTTACATGCTATAGTGTGTATTTATTCATAATTTGGTTTCGAAATCTCATGCGTTCAATACATGTGTACCTTACTAGTTTTGAGTAGAGTAGCAAATTTCACGCGGCCCCGGGTATATCAAAATGCAGGGCCCATGCATCATTGCCTTTCGGTCGAACCTACGTCCACAATTTTTTGTACGTACTATATCTCCACTGGTCCCCGAACCCAAAATGCTGCCTCGTTCCCGTAAAACCAAGCGGCCCACACATATTTAAGGCGTCGACTCGAACCCGTTTACTACGACGTGGCCCCGCACGCCGTAGTACTCCTACAAACCCTACCGCCGCACTCATCATCGGTTTTCTTCAAGAGGACGAGGGAGAAGCCGATTTGTAGTGGAGGCGCTTTCAAAAAAAGGATCTGTAGTGGAGACCCCTACCCTAGGGTGCCCTAGGTAGCTGCCGCACGCATCATTGTTTTCTCTTTTCTTTATGCTCTTGCGCCCTAGAGTGAAATGATGGTTGCTTCGTCCGTCCAGCTTAATGCGGGAAAGGTGGGGCTTTGTGATTTGACCCCTCATCGCTCATTTTCTACTACTGCGGCGCTACGACCGGGGTGCCTCCAATTCCAACCGCTGCTCCGAACTGTAATTTGGTGCATCGCACGTGGAACAAGACGGTGGATGAGCCACATGTCGGCCAAAGGGGTCCTGTTAAGTGTGTCGCCATTTCGTGTGCGGACTGACCCTGCTTGAGTTGCTACGCCAACACGACAGGAGCAGCCTACCACTTGGTTTTGCTCCTTGGTGAATCCCGACTATATTGATCTAAAAAGATACGTGCTGAACTACCCTCTCCGTCTCGGTTTTTTTATTTTTAGGCGTCTCGGTTTATAGGGCCTGCACGTAGTTCTAGGTCATCCATTTGACTAACTAAATATGAGTTACTATGTCACAAAAAGTATATCATTGGATTCTTAAGCGGATGTAGTTGTATTTAAAAGTCGAGGGCGGGGCTTTTCCTGCGTGATAGGCGGGGCAGTTCCGCCTAGTCGGTTCGACAGAGACGCGAGAAGACGAGGGAGTAGGCTGCTGCAAACGTAGGGCTGTGTGATTTGACAGCGAGTTACTGCTGGACAGGTGGGGCCCCATGATTTGACTTGCCATTATCATTTTAACTGCGATGCTACGACCGGCGTGAGTCTCCCGATTCCTGACCACCTCCATACAGGTGCCTCTCCCAATGCTCCACCATGTAGTGGAGACTGGCTCTTGCATGAGAGCCCACTTCTCCACTTTTTCCTTGCCTCTCTTTTCCGCAGTATTGTACTTACTTTTACTTGCTCCTACAGGTGCTTAAGCTTGCCACATAGGCATAAAGTATGATGTGGCAAGTTAATCAAGAAGAGAGAGACTAGTTTGGTGACCCAAGGAAGAAACGGTGCTAAGCGCGTGTACCTAGGTGAAAAGACAATTTTGAGTCTATAGCTAATTAAATGAAGCAAACTTAGCAACACCATTTCATTAGAAGAGGTCACTCCTTGGCAAATGCAATAAATACTAGTACTCCATGTGTCCCATAATATAAGAACGTTTTTGGCACTACACTAGTGTCAAAAACGTTCTTATATTATGGGACAGAGGGAGTACGAAGAAAGAGATAGAGAGGAGTAAAAAAACACTTATAGCCAACCTTATAGCCAACCTTGTTGTAATATGAGTGACTAAGTGATGACTATGTATGACATGCCAACATCAGATAGCATAACGCACCGTGTTAAATCTCCAAGGGCGCGACCGCGCGAGCGACGCAACGGTCGTGGTAGGCGCGACCATGATACGGGCTGCTGGCAGCCCTTGGATTTGAGATCAAATGGTCGCATGCTAAGTTGCTGAAAATTTGCAGAATAACCCTCCAGGATAGGATATTCACCCGTAGGTCTAGAATCACGCCATGCAACCATTCGATCTCAGATCCAAGGGCTCTCGAAAGCCCGTATCATGGGAGAATGGAAAGCCACTACCCTGCCGTTCGTATGCTGGTAGTTCGCTCCTACTCGTCCCCGCACGTCCTTCAATACTACGACGGTTCGCTCCTAGTCGTCCCGTCCATTCACATTATGGCAGTTCCACTAATCCTAACCCTCCTCCCAAATCCATGGCGTCCCAAATCTCCACGATCGGCGGTGAGTACAAGGTTAGAACCATCACCACCGATGAGTTCGACGTCATCTACACCCGTTCTTTCGCGATGGTGAAAGGATGCCTTTCTCGCTTCAGACGCATGTTCGAAAACTCAGATGATGAGTGGGTCACTAGGCTAGATGTTGAGTACACCACAGTCCTGGGACTAGAGAAGGATCTAAAGGATGAAGAGAGGAAGAAGCCCGCCGTGATCCAGGTTTGCATACATAACGTTTGCTTGGTCTACCACATACGCCATGCCGATGTTGAGTGCCAGGATTTTAAGAACTTCCTCAAGGACAAAATAGTGAAATTCGTTACTGTAGACTTTAAGAACGACAAAGAAGTCCTGGGTCGGATAGGCCTCGTTGTAGGCAACCCCTTCAACCTCCAGAAGAATCAGTTGGTGCCCTCTCGTCAGCCTTCAATGCTGACCCTGGCAGGAGCCATGGTTCATCCTTCGTACCGTAAACTAGAGAAACCTCATTACACGTTTCATCGTCATGCATGGTAGCGGAATGTACTAGATATAGACCACATCCACTACGCTACAATGGATGGCTACCTTTGTTTCAATATCTACAAGGGTTGGATGAAGAGCAACAGCCAAGTGTGCGGTTCAAGCAAAGAAGTATCGGCCAAGAGGAAGAGGGACAAGGACGAAGTCGAGGACGTGGACGAGTGTCAGGACCGGATTTTCAGGGTATTAATTTCCCAAAAAATGGCCCTTGTGCTCACCAGCCCCGGGATTACTGTTAGCTGATGAGACACCAACTTGATACAAAAACTCCAAGCAAAATACAAAATGTGTAGTACAAGACCATTCTGGCCTATGAGTACAACAAATGGTTTCTAGTTGTTGATGGCGGAAGCGGTTTGTGGTTCCTCAACGTTCTATGGGGCTCCATTTCCCACAGGAACAGCTGACCTGGATAACTCCTATCTTCGCGAGGCTGCTATCACCATTGCGTAGGTTTCGGGGCTGTCATCGCAACGCTCCTCTCCATGCAAGAAATCTGGCCAAGACAATAGCCAGGGACAAGCCAGTGAGTACTTTGAATGTAATCGCAAACATTATAAACACAGGTATAATATAACAATTGATAATCATGCTCTGAAATATTTTATGATCACAATGTCAGTCACAAATAAGGATCCATAATGCACACAAGCAGGTTATTCATATACAACATGAATATGTCATAAGGGAGTAGAAATAGAATGCACCGGTCGGGTGTCTGAAGCGACGCCTCAAAAGGATAATAATATAAAGCATGCCTCAGTCGGGCGTCTGAGCGACATCACATAAAGGGCTTATAAAGGAAATAAGTAGCAAACATGCCATAGTCGGGCGTCTCCGCGACACCACATAAAGGGCTTATATGAGAGTAGTCACAATGAATATCCAGGAGGTAGAACCGTCTCAGGGATACTCAATAAATCAAATAATGTAAATGGTTAGTCCATAATAATAGTAATCATAATCATCATAAGTCACGAATCATGATCCATGTTCTGGTTTAGCAGTTTTTCCTCTGAAGACCGACACTAAGACCGACACTTGACCCATCCCAGACTATAGTCCTTAACCATGGACACGGCTATTCGAATAGATACCATCTCTATAGAGGGTGTACTCTTTACCCACGAGTAACGGATTCCTTTAGTCCATCGGGACTAATTTCGTCTATGGACTTTTAGTTGAAAACACACCTGACCGCACACACCAGCCTAACTTACCGGTGTCTGGAATCACCCACGACACATGTTAAGCAAAACTCTAAGTGGGGAGGCTACAACCTCGACTAGCATGGGATCACAAAATTTATAACACGCACAAACTAGGGGAGCTACCCCCTCGGCTCCAACTGGAAACACCCATGCTCCCGGACCAGGTGGTATGCCTACCGGATGCAGCCAATATCTTCCACCATGGCCTTGATACGTCTCCAACGTATCTATAATTTTTGATTGCTCCATGCTATATTATATACTGTTTTAGGCAATATTGGGCTTTATTTTCCACTTTTATATTACTCTTGGGACTAACCTATTAACCTCAGGCCCAGCCCAGATTTGCTGTTTTATGCCTATTTTAGTGTTTTGAAGAAAAGGAATATGAGACGGAGTCGAAACGGAACGAAATCAACTAGAGAAGTTATTTTTGGAACGAGAGCCACCCGATGGACTTGGACCCCACGTCAAGGAAGGAAGGAGGAGCTCACGAGGGTAGGGGCGCGCCCACCCCCTGGGGAGCGCCCCCTGCCTCGTGGGGCCCTCGTGGCTCCCCTGACGTGCTTCTTCCGCCTATATATCTCCATATACCCTAAAAACATCCGTGAGCACAATAGATCGGGAGTTCCGCCGCCAGAAGCCTCCGTAGCCACCGAAAACCAATCTAGACCCATTCCGGCACCTTGCCGGAGGGGGCAATCCTTCTCCGGTGGCCATCTTCATCATCCCGGTGCTCTCGATGATGAGGAGGGAGTAGTTCTCCCTCGGGGCTGAGGGTATGTACCAGTAGCTATGTGTTTGATCTCTCTCTCTCGTGTTCTTGATTTGGCACGATCTTGATGTATCACGAGCTTTGCTATTATAGTTGGATCTTATGTTTCTCCTCCCCCTCTTCTCTCTTGTAATGAATTGAGTTTCCCCTTTGAAGTAATCTTATCGAATTGAGTCTTTAAAGATTTGAGAACACTTGATGTATGTCTTGCTGTGGATATCTGTGGTGACAATGGGATATCACATGATTCACTTGATGTATGTTTTGGTGACCAACTTGCGGGTTCCGCCCATGAACCTATGCATAGGGGTTGGCACACGTTTTCGTCATGATTCTCCGGTAGAACTTTGGGGCACTCTTTGAGGTCCTTTGTGTTGGTTGAATAGATGAATCTGAGATTGTGTGATGCATATCATATAATCATGCCCACGGATACTTGAGATGACATTCGAGTATCTAGGTGACATTAGGGTTTTGGTTGATTTGTATCTTAAGGTGTTATTCTAGTACGAACTCTAGGGCTGTTTGTGACACTTATAGGAATAGCCCAATGGATTGATTGGAAAGAATAACTTTGAGGTGGTTTAGTACCCTACCATAATCTCTTCGTTCGTTCTCCGCTATTAGTGACTTTGGAGTGACTCTTTGTTGCATGTTGAGGGATAGTTATGTGATCCAATTATGTTAGTATTGTTGAGGGAACTTGCACTAGCGGAGGTATGAACCCTAGGCATTGTTTCAACACATTGCAATACCGTTTACGCTCACTTTTATCACTTGTTACCTTGCTGTTTTTATAATTTCAGATTACAAATACCTTTATCTACCATCTATATTGCACTTGTATCACCATCTCTTCGCCGAACTAGTGCGCCTATACAATTTACCATTGTATTGGGTGTGTTGGGGACAACTCTTTGTTATTTGGTTGCAGGGTTGCTTGAGAGATACCATCTTCATCCTACGCCTCCTACGGATTGATAAACCTTAGGTCATCCACTTGAGGGAAATTTTCTACTGTCCTACAAACCTCTGCACTTGGAGGCCCAACAACGTCTATAAGAATAAGGTTGTGTAGTAGACATCAAGCTCTTTTCTGGCGCCGTTGCCGGGGAGGTGAGTGCTTGAAGGTATATCTTTAGATCTTGCAATCGAGTCTTTTAGTTTCTTGTTTTATCAGTAGTTTAGTTTATAAAATAAAATTACAAAAAAATGGAATTGAGTTTGTCTCATACGCTTCATCTTTTTAATATCTTTCGTGAGTATGATGGAAAGGATAATTGTGCTCAAGTGCTAGAAGAAGAGATCTCTAAAATGTTTGGCACTAAATATTTGAATGATGAGCATGATTGCAATGTTGTTAGTACGAATTCTTTGAATATCCATGATGCTAATGATGATTGCACTAGTTATGATGAAAATACTTCCTATAAACATGTCAATTTTTGTGGAGTAGACTGGGTTTGCAAGTACACACCAAATAGGAAAGATAGATATTGCAAGAGGCATAAGTACATAGAAACCAAATTGTTGCAAGAAGAGCTAGATGAATGTGCTGAAAATTTAAGATATCTTACCCATACTTGCGAACTTTGCAATGAACATGGTCATTTAAATATCAAATGCAAATTGTTTCATGACCGTATCGTGTCCAAAAATTGTGATGACTTGATTTCCCTTGCGCATTATAATGAACTAAGTTTGCTTTTGGGTTATGAAGAATTGAAGCGTGAAACTAAGCATATTCCAGAATATAACCTCAAGAAATTCCTTGATGTTGATCTGGAAGATATTTATATGTATTGTGCGGTGAATTGCGTTGAAAATCCTTATATTGCCAATTACATAAAGAAAAGAAAACAAATAGAAGATGAAGAGAATACTAATGAAAGGGAAGAGACTTCCCAATATCCTCCTATTATTTCTTATGATGAATCAGGTAACGAGGAGGAGCCTTCTACTCAACCAATCTCATTAATAAGGAGATCCAAAAAGAGGATTGAACCCCCACATGATGTGGTGAAGAGGAATAAAAGAAAAAGGAAGAGAGGTAAAAAGGTATCTCTCCCAAATAAAGTTGCTCCTATTATTGCTGTGCCTCATGAAAATGAAGATGATACACTTTATGCTGATCTCGTTATGCCTATTGCTTGTTGTGATGATTATGATTGGGAATATAATGATACTTCTTATGATCTTGAAAATCTTTTTGGCACTTGCTTGGAAGAATATTATAATTGCTATACTATTGGTGCTATCCATACTATTAATTATGAGAATGATTATGCTTATGATATGAAAAGGCCCAAGCTTGGGGATGCTATGTTTGATGAAGATGATGTTTTTGAGAATATATTTGCTGCAATTAATGTTTGTCCCAAGCTTGGGGAAGCTATGATTAATGAAGATGATATTTTTAGTCTCCCAAGTTTTGATGTGCAAATTAATTATGATGAGAGCATGCCCGCTATCTATGATGATTATTGTGATGACTTGTATGCTATAAAGAATAATTATATCCATGAGAATTGTCATCATGATTTTAACTTTCAATTGGATTATGCCTCACATGATAGATACCTTTCTGAGTTTGCTCCCATTATTATTCATAAGAATTTTGCTTGTGTGGAGAGTAGTAAATTTTCTATGCTTGTAGATCATGAAAGGAATGCTTTAGGTGCTGGTTATATTGTTGAATTCATTCATAATGCTACTGAAAATTATTATGAGGGAGGAACATATGCTTGTAGGAATTGCAATAATATCAAGTTTCCTCTCTATGTGCTTAAAGTTTTGAAGTTATGCTTGTTTTACCTTCCTATGCAAGTTGATTCTTGTTCCCACAAGTTGTTTGCTCACAAAATACCTATGCATAGGAAGAGGGTTAGACTTAAATGTGCTAGTCATATTCTTCATGATGCTCTCTTTATGTTTCAATTCTTATCTTTTCTGTGAGCATCATTGAAATCATCATGCCTAGCTAGGGGCGTTAAACGATAGCGCTTGTTGGGAGGCAACCCAACTTTATTTTTGTTACTTGCCTTTTGTTCCTGTTTAGTAATAAATAATTTATCTAGCCTCTATTATGATTGAGTTTTTATGCTTTTAATTAGTGTTTGTGCCAAGTAGAACCGTTGGGAAGACTTGGGGAAAGTCTTGTTGATCTTGCTGTAAAAAACAGAAACTTTAGCGCTCACAAGAATTGCTGCCATTTTTATTTGGAGAGTTATATTTAGTTAATTCTTTTTTCAGATGATTAATAGATAAATCCCTCAGGTCCAGAAATTTATTTGAGAATTTTATGAGTTCCATAAGTATACGTTTGATCCAGATTACTACAGACTGTTCTGTTTTTGACAGATTCTGTTTTCGATGTGTTGTTTGCTTATTTTGATGAATCTATGAGTAGTATCGGAGGGTATGAACCATAGAGAAGTTGGAATACAGTAGATATTACACCAATATGAATTTAGAATGAGTTCATTACAGTACCTTATGATGGTGATTTGCTTTCTTATACTAATGGAGCTTACGAGTTTTCTACTTTAAGTTTTGTGTTGTGAAGTTTTCAAGTTTTGGGTAAGGATTCGATGGACTACGGAATAAGGAGTGGAAAGAGCCTAAGCTTGGGGATGCCCAAGGTAATATTCAAGGACAACCAAGAGCCTAAGCTTGGGGATGCCCCGGAAGGCATCCCCTCTTTCGTCTTCGTTCATCGGTAACTTTACTTGGAGCTATATTGTCACGACCGGGTTTTCCGGGTAATAAATTTCCAGAAAAGACCGTCGTGCTCATCAGCCCCAGGATTACTATTAGCTGATGAGGTTCCAACTTGTTACAGAAATTCCAAGCAAAATACAAAATATGTAGTACAAGACCATTCTGGCCTGTGAGTACAACAAATGGTTTCTAGTGGTTGATGGCGGAAGCGGGTTGTGAAACATCAGTGTCTATGGGACTCCATTTCCCACGGGAACAGCTGACCAGGTTAATTTCTATCTTTGCGCGGCTGCTATCTCCATTGAGTGGGTTCCGGGGCTGGCATCGCGTCGCTCATCTCCGTGCAAGATAATCTGGCCAAGACAATAGCCAGGGACAAGCCAGTGAGTACTTTGAATGTACTCGCAAACATTATGAATACATGTATAATATAACAATGATGTGCTAAAAATATTTTATGCTCATGACGTCAGTCACAATAGATAAATGAAACTCTGATGCGTGCAAGCAAGTTATTTTATAATAATGCAATAACATGGTAGTATAAAAATTTATGAAACAAATAACAAGCAATGCCACAGTCGGGCGTCTTAGCGACACCACATAAATGGGCTTTAAAAGGAATGCCACAGTCGGGCGTCTGAGCGACACCACATAGAGGGCTTTAAAAGAAGTGCCACAGTCGGGCGTCTAAGCGACACCACATAAAGGGCTATAAAAGAAATGCCACAGTCGGGCGTCTAAGCGACACCACAGAAAGGGCTTTAAAAGAAATGCCACAGTCGGGCGTCTGAGCGACACCACAAAAAGGGCTTTAAAAGAAATGCCACAGTCGGGCGTCTGAGCGACGCCACATAAAGGGCTTTAAAAGAAGTGCCACAGTCGGGCGTCTAAGCGACACCACATAAAGGGCTTTAAAAGAAACAATCATAATGAATATCCCGGAGGTAGAACCATCCCAGAGATATTCGGTAATAACAATAATATCACGGGTTAGTCAAAAATAATAATAATCATAGATATCACAAGTCACGAGTAGTAATTCCATTTTCTGGTTAACGGTTTCATCTCCGAAGACCGACACTAAGACCGACACCTGACCCATCCCAGACTGTAATCCTTAACCATAGACACGGCTATTCGAATAGGTTTATTCTCTGCAGAGGGTGTACTCTTTACCCACAAGTAACGGATTTCTCTAGTCTAGCAGGACTAATTCCGTCTATGGTCTTTTTGTTGAAAACACACCTAACTTGCACACACCAGCTTATCTCACACGTGTCCGGAATCACCCACGACACCTGTTAAGCAAACTCTAAGTGGGGAGGCTACAGCCTCGCGTAGCATGGGATCAAATTTATATCGCGCGCTCTAAGGGGTGGCCTCCCCTCTCGGTCCCAACCGGAAACACCCATGCCCCCGGACCAGGTGGCCTGCCTACCAGCTACAACCGGTATCTTCCACCATGGCCTCTCTGTACGGTGTGTGCTGGAAAGAGGTTGACAACTTACTGAACCGTACTCTACTTGCTGTAGAGACGAGTGGTAGTACGAAACAAGTATGGGGGTTACTGGAACAAGACTCGATCTACGGTCGACCCAGGAGGTTCAAGTATTCCCTGCATGATTAGCATGACGAATAAATTTCATCCAACAGAGTCACCTCTCATATCGCCTTACCATGCCATACCAGACATAACCGTCCCGACGGAGACCGGCGACAAACTCAAGCCTACCCAAGGCAGAGGTTTTCCCGGGTTCCTGCCGGTATGCATGCAAGGCATATGAGGGTGATTATCATCACAAGTGTGTCCATTTCCAACAGCATGGAAATCAACAACATGTACCCATGCATATGGTCATATCACATGAAATAACAAGTCCTTCGAAAAGTGGTGGCGTTATAAATGTATCAACGATCACACCAAAATATTATGCCGGGATTCAGAATGCTTGCCTTCAATGTTGTGGAGGGGTGAGGTGCTCTCCAAAACTTTTGAAAGCTTCTTCTCTCTCCCCAAAATCCTATTTAAGAATATATTTGAATTAACACACATTTCAAAAACAGAACCAAAAAGTTGTTTGAAATTTTTTCAAATAAATCTTAAAATAAACTAGACCAAATTTAAGGAAGGTAGGAAAGAATCAACTCATTTGGGGTTATATTTAAAAAGTTATAGCCAGTCAAAGATTTGGTCAAATCTGTTATTTAAAATAAAACAGAAAAGAAAACGGTTCAGATAGAAATACGCTTTCGGTGCAGTGGAGGCGTACTTGGGGCTTTACGCCTCCACTTAACCACGCGGACGGCGCGTGGTGTCACTGACAGTGGGCCTGCCTGGCCCACTGGTCAGGTTTGACCAGTCGCCGCGCGTCGTCTCCCTCCTTTGCCCGAGCGGAGCGGGGCTCCGGCGATCGTCGCCGGCGTTTGGCTGCTCCTCGCGGGCCCCCGAGGGTGGGGATGGATCCGTAAGGTTGGGGCGGTCCTCCCGGTAGTCGTTGGGTCGGCGGGGACGGAGTGAGCTGCCGGCGGCGAGCTCCGCGGCGGAAGAAGGCTTCGGTGGCGAAGTGACTTTGTGGCGGCGTTGGCTCCCGATCAAAATCAAGTAGGGGAAAAGGCTCACGGGAGGATGAGGAGGTTCTTGGTGGAGAGAACGGAGAGGGAGAGGCCTCGGTGGTGCCGAAATGGCCGGGGCAGTGGCGGCGGCCGCAGTTGCCGGAGATGAGGAAGGAGGCCTCCCCGGGTCGATTGGCTGCCAATGGGGGTCCTCTGGAGGTGGCTTGGGACTGCCTGCATGCGGAGATGAGCTCGGGGCTCCTTATATAGGCGAGTCGAGGCGGTTCAGCGGCGGCCGTGGATAAGCTTCCGGCGAACCGACGTTCTGTAGCAGCAGGGCATCGTGGCGGCGACGAGCGCTAGGGGACATGGCTACGGATGAGCACGCGCTGTTCCAGGGGCCAGGTGGCGAGCGGGAGTGGCTTGGGCGGCGCTGAGTGGCGCAGGGCTGTCGGGCGGCGGCGGCGGCTAGTGCTTGGCCTGCCGGGCGCGGCGAGGGGCGGCTTGGCGCGTAGCTGAGAGAAGGGGAGCGCGTGGCGAGGTTCTGCAGAGCGGGCCAAAGCCGTGGGGGCCAGCGTGTCGGCTCGGCCGCGTGGCTGCAATTTGCGCGCTCTGGGCGCGCCCAGTGCACGCACAGAAAGTGTTTGATGAAATGCCAGGGTGGACAAAACTGCTAGGGGTCAAGTGCAAATCCACAGGTCTGGGTTGGAGACCATTAGTAGGCTACTAGACAACATGGTTTGGACAGATGGACAAGTTCATCACACAAACCTATAATCATGCCAAAACTGTTCATGCCCACAGAGTGTTTGACAAAATGCCAGAGGCATCTAGGCAGGTCTTGGAGGGGCCAAAATCTTCCAGATGGAAGTCTCTTTGGAAGCAAGAGGGAGTGGTGGGGTTAGTTGGCAAAAGGAGAAACTTGTTAGTGCAAGTTTTACAAAACTTCAATTCTGGACAGGAAATAAATAACATTATTTCATGAACCAAAAATGATCCAAAAGGTGCATGCTCCTGGACTTAAGGGTTTGGCAGGGCTGTCTACAAGTAGGAGAAATAATCAAGGGTTAAAGAGCAAGTAAAAACATGGTTGCTGTACAAACCATCAAGTTGGTCCAGAATGAAGATGAGGTTGATTCACTCAATTTTTTCAAAGAACATAAATAGGTTTTTGCACAAAGTGAAATAATAGGCTCCTACTGACCTCCCCTAATTTTGGAAGAAGTTTTAAAGAAATATTTAAATAGGTTGTAGTGCAAAATGCACTCTGGACCAGAGAAGAAAAATTGAGTGTAGGGCTCAAAATATTTCATGAATGAAATATATTTTTGCATAAAAGTGATTTTAAAACATCACATGACATCTCCAAATTTTTGTGGGAATTTTAAGTGAATTGATCAAATGGTTGTAGTTCAAATATGGCCATTTAACCTTAAAAATCCATTTTTTCAAGAAAACAATGATCAAGCAACTAAATTAGTTAATGAGTTATACTGGATAAGGGAAAGTTTTACTTGAGAGGTTAATCAAGCCCAATAACACATTTGAAAAGTTTTGTCTCTGGGAAAAGCTCATAATAATAGGGAAGGGAATGATTTAAAAATCAAAATGGAGCTCAAAAATTCAAAGTTTTAAATCCTGGCAAAATTTTTATTCCATTAAAACAAGGCCAAATTTTTGGGGTGTCACAATACTAACCCCCTTAAGAAAAATCTCGTCCTCGAGATTTGCTAAAAGTGGTGTTAAGAAAATAATTTACGCAATAAAGATGTGGCTACAGTGAGAGGGCAATAAGTGGTGAAAAACCACAGTGAAAAACTGGGGCTGCGCGGAAAAGTCTATGGTTCGGGACAAAAACGGGTGATTTCTATGCTGGATATAAATTTAGGATAACTCCTAAATTTAGATATACGCTGGTCGTACCCGAGAGCACAGTGCTCTCTCTGGCCGACAGGTGGACCCGGGGTCCACTGTCAGTCTCCTCTCCTTCTCCCTCTGGCCCTTTCTTCTTCCTCTCTCCCGCGCGCTTTCTCCACCGGCGACGCCTAGTGTGTAGGGTATCTAGGCCGTACCGTGGTAGTGCGCGGCGTGCACTCACCTCGCGGGCCAGCGCGCTGTCGGCACTGCTCGCGGATTCGACTCCGAACACCGGCGATCGGCGACGAGCGGCGTTGGTGGACTTCGCCCACCGTACAAGGAGCTCGAGCTATAAAAACGGCCGGGGTGCCTCTCTCTTCTTCCTCACACCTGGCCTCACTTCTCCTCCTCCTTCTTTCTCCATTACTGCTTATAGAAGCTCGGTCGAGGCTCTAATGGCGGAGGCGATGCCGGACTGGTTTGTGATCCTGATATGCGGAGGGCTGGCGACGCTGCTGGGGCTCTCTGTGCTCCTGTGCGCGATGATCTTCGACGAGTATTGCGACGCTGCGGCTCGGGTGTTGGCTCTCCGCGGTGGTGGTGATCATGAGGAGTAGATGGAGTGTGCCGGGTGCTAACTATTGTTAGGGGGTGATTAGCTGGATGTAACACCGTTGCAAAGTTTTGCAAACAGTGTATGTGTCCGAATGATAAGGGTTGTGAGTCTGCTGCGTGGTGCTGTGTGAAATTAATTAACCCATGTCGTGAAGTGGCAGGTGTAGCAATTCAGGGAAAAGAAGTCTCACTCCAGGATTTTGCGAGGGAAAAACAGTTAATTTGAAGGAGCATAAACACAACAAAAACTACACACATTAGTAGAAGCCAAATAATTGACTCGTCGTACAAACTCAGGGTATCACGCATAAGTCACACACATAAATAAATGCTGCAAAGAACAAATACAGTAGTGACGTCTAAAATGAAAATGGTAACTGGACGGGGTCCTGATAAAATGTCTCTGGTAAAGGAATACACTCCTCTTCTATCGGAGGAAGTGGATTGACCAGTCGATGTATGCGTCCCTCCGGGTCGGGTCTTAGTGGTCTGCCGATGGCAATCTGAGGATTTAAATCTGCGAGGCTCTGGAGATAATCCATCACTCGCTGGTTTAAATGCTCTTGAGCAATGATGTACTGGATAAGGTTGGCCAGAACTGGGTCTCTCTCAATACGTCCACCGGGAAAAGATGTAACTTCTCCGGGTGCTGCACGGCTCGGAAAGTAATAATATCCTCGTTCGCGGGCATAGGGTACTGCGGATCGAAGACGAGCAATCGCTTCTTTCGCAGCAGCTTCTATGGCCAAGTGTGGGGTTGGCATAGATTTCCCCACGAAGGAAACTTCTATTGGATCTTGGTTGGGGTCTACAGGGGGAATGTGTACTGCTGCCCAATATTCCGAGGTGGATGGGGTGATCCTTGATTTGAACAGCTCGTACTGAGGTGGCTGGGTAGAACCCATGGTACTGCGGGTAAAATCCCACAATATTCTGACAAAGCTACCTGGAGTTGCATCTGGGGTTCTCAGATGAATGCTGGGGTTCGGCATGACAGGAAAGAGCGTGAGTGTTGTGCACAAAGTGAGGGTTGCTGGGTAAGGTCACAAGGTGGCCTTTATATAGCAATGGAGCCGGGTCGTTTTACCGTGGTGAAAGGTAATAAATCTGCCAGCTTAGCTCCAAAGGTCAGGTCAGTGTCAGAGATACACATATCTCATAAAGAGACGTGTTACTGTGGTTGTCGTCGGGTTGGTTTTGGTAGTTGTGCCCGGAAAAATATGCAGCTATGTGCTGACCAAATATGCAAGGCTATTATTAAAACAGAGGCACAAAGACAGGCTGCGTTAATATACGCGGTCGCATGATTACAAAACGAGGATTCATTGAAACTTGGTGCTACTCATACGGCTTAGTCTACTTCGTTTATGTCTAAACGGGCGTGCCTGGTGGATGTCGAGGCTTCTCCACGTGTCTCTCTGCCGGGATTAGTCGGAGATGGCGGAGGAACTGCAGGGTCGGGGTAGTGATGATGACCATCGCGGGGATTGTTGGCCACAACCCCGTTGGAGTGTGCTCCCAAAATGCGACGAAGCACTTCTGGGGTTATCGCAGCACCTTGGCCGATGGCTGGGGCAGATCTCGGGGTCTCGATTGGTTGTCCAAACAGCACTACTGGGTTGTCGGTGTTGGGCTCGTTTTCTTCTCTCGCCGGGGCTCGACGAACCAGCTCTCCACGAGCTGCGATTAGATCAATAGTGATCTGGTCGAACAGTGCCTCTAGTGCACTTACATAGCGCACTAGGTGCAACAATGCGGGGTCCGTCTCGTGATCTCCATTGGCAACTTGGGGTGGTCTACCATACCCTTCACGTCTGGGGTAGTAGTGGAACGAGCGACAGTTAACTCTGGGCGACAAGTGCCTGAGATGAACTATAGCCTCTCGAGCGGCTAGCTGGATGGCTTGTGGCTCAAAGGAAGTTGTTCTTCCGGTGAACCGGTAGGGGCGCTCAGGTGCTAGACTCCTACCGTAAATGTGCACAGTGGCCCAGAATTGGCGGTCTTCACCGCTCATGGGTCCTTGATACACAACATATTCTGGTGGCTCCTCTAATGCGTAGGCACGACGGGTGAGGTTTGCGAGGATGGTCACAAAACCTCCAAGGTTGGTTGCTGTGGTTTCGTTGTGCACTATAGGTCCAGGCATTGTGGCTCGGTTTGGGGTAGCGGCTGTGTTGTGCTGGTTTGGTGCTAGCGCGCCCTTTTTATAGGAAAAAGGGGACGGAATCTTCCTTCGAACGCTTGCGAGAAAGGACTATTTAGGGGCCGGTCACTGGCGCATGAGTGACAGGTTAGGTTGATAGGTTGGGCACCGACTGTCAAAAGGTGTCGGGGTCACTGTGTGGCTATCTTGCACGAGAAGCTTGGCTGGGGTTTGGTTATGGTCTGGTGGGTTGGTTTGCCTAAGCTTATTGACCTGGCTAAGATAGGATTAGCCAATGGTCAGCCTGGCTCTGATACCAAGTCTGTCACGACCGGGTTTTCCGGGTAATAAATTTCCAGAAAAGACCGTCGTGCTCATCAGCCCCAGGATTACTGTTAGCTGATGAGGCTCCAACTTGATACAGAAATTCCAAGCAAAATACAAAATATGTAGTACAAGACCATTCTGGCCTGTGAGTACAACAAATGGTTTCTAGTGGTTGATGGCGGAAGCGGGTTGTGAAACATCAGTGTCTATGGGACTCCATTTCCCACGGGAACAGCTGACCAGGTTAATTCCTATCTTCGCGAGGCTGCTATCTCCATTGAGTGGGTTCCGGGGCTGGCATCGCGTCGCTCATCTCCGTGCAAGATAATCTGGCCAAGACAATAGCCAGGGACAAGCCAGTGAGTACTTTGAATGTACTCGCAAACATTATGAATACAGGTATAATATAACAATGATGTGCTAAAAATATTTTATGCTCATGACGTCAGTCACAATAGATAAATGAAACTCTGATGCGTGCAAGCAAGTTATTTATAATAATGCAATAACATGGTAGTATAAAAATTTATGAAACAAATAACAAGCAATGCCACAGTCGGGCGTCTTAGCGACACCACATAAAGGGCTTTAAAAGGAATGCCACAGTCGGGCGTCTGAGCGACACCACATAGAGGGCTTTAAAAGAAGTGCCACAGTCGGGCGTCTAAGCGACACCACATAAAGGGCTTTAAAAGAAATGCCACAGTCGGGCGTCTAAGCGACACCACAGAAAGGGCTTTAAAAGAAATGCCACAGTCGGGCGTCTGAGCGACATCACAGAAAGGGCTTTAAAAGAAATGCCACAGTCGGGCGTCTGAGCGACGCCACATAAAGGGCTTTAAAAGAAGTGCCACAGTCGGGCGTCTAAGCGACACCACATAAAGGGCTTTAAAAGAAACAATCATAATGAATATCCCGGAGGTAGAACCATCCCAGAGATATTCGGTAATAACAATAATATCACGGGTTAGTCAACAATAATAATAATCATAGATATCACAAGTCACGAGTAGTAATTCCATTTTCTGGTTAACGGTTTCATCTCCGAAGACCGACACTAAGACCGACACCTGACCCATCCCAGACTGTAATCCTTAACCATAGACACGGCTATTCGAATAGGTTTATTCTCTGCAGAGGGTGTACTCTTTACCCACGAGTAACGGATTTCTCTAGTCCAGCAGGACTAATTCCGTCTACGGTCTTTTTGTTGAAAACACACCTAACTTGCACACACCAGCTTATCTCACACGTGTCCGGAATCACCCACGACACCTGTTAAGCAAACTCTAAGTGGGGAGGCTACAACCTCGCGTAGCATGGGATCAAATTTATATCGCGCGCTCTAAGGGGTGGCCTCCCCTCTCGGTCCCAACCGGAAACACCCATGCCCCCGGACCAGGTGGCCTGCCTACCAGCTACAACCGGTATCTTCCACCATGGCCTCTCTGTACGGTGTGTGCTGGAAAGAGGTTGACAACTTACTGAACCGTACTCTACTTGCTGTAGAGACGAGTGGTAGTACGAAACAAGTATGGGGGTTACTGGAACAAGACTCGATCTACGGTCGACTCAGGAGGTTCAAGTATTCCCTGCATGATTAGCATGACGAATATATTTCATCCAACAGAGTCACCTCTCATATCGCCTTACCATGCCATACCAGACATAACCGTCCCGACGGAGACCGGCGACAAACTCAAGCCTACCCAAGGCAGAGGTTTTCCCGGGTTCCTGCCGGTATGCATGCAAGGCATATGAGGGTGATTATCATCACAAGTGTGTCCATTTCCAACAGCATGGAAATCAACAACATGTACCCATGCATATGATCATATCACATGAAATAACAAGTCCTTCGAAATGCGGTGGTGTTATAAATGTATCAACGATCACACCAAAAATATTATGCCGGGATTCAGAATGCTTGCCTTCAATGTTGTGGAGGGGTGAGGTGCTCTCCAAAACTTTTGAAAGCTTCTTCTCTCTCCCCAAAATCCTATTTAAGAATATATTTGAATTAACACACATTTCAAAAACAGAACCAAAAAGTTGTTTGAAATTTTTCAAATAAATCTTAAAATAAACTAGACCAAATTTAAGGAAGGTAGGAAAAAGAATCAACTCATTTGGAGTTATATTTAAAAAGTTATAGCCAGTCAAAGATTTGGTCAAATCTGTTATTTAAATTAAAACAGAAAAGAAAACGGTTCAGATAGAAATACGCTTTCGGTGCGGAGGAGGCGTACTTGGGGCTTTACGCCTCCACTTAACCACGCGGACGGCGCGGGGTGTCACTGACAGTGGGCCTGCCTGGCCCACTGGTCAGGTTTGACCAGTCGCCGCGCGTCGTCTCCCTCCTTTGCCCGAGCGGAGCGGGGCTCCGGCGATCGTCGCCGGCGTTTGGCTGCTCCTCGCGGGCCCCCGAGGGTGGGGATGGATCTGTAAGGTTGGGGCGGTCCTCCCGGTAGTCGTTGGGTCGGCGGGGACGGAGTGAGCTGCCGGCGGCGAGCTCCGCGGCGGAAGAAGGCTTCGGTGGCGAAGTGACTTTGTGGCGGCGTTGGCTCCCGATCAAAATCAAGTAGGGGAAAAGGCTCACGGGAGGATGAGGAGGTTCTTGGTGGAGATAACGGAGAGGGAGAGGCCTCGGTGGTGCCGAAATGGCCGGGGCAGTGGCGGCGGCCGCAGTTGCTGGAGATGAGGAAGGAGGCCTCCCCGGGTCGATTGGCTGCCAATGGGGGTCCTCTGGAGGTGGCTTGGGACTGCCTGCGTGCGGAGATGAGCTCGGGGCTCCTTATATAGGCGAGTCGAGGCGGTTCAGCGGCGGCCGTGGATAAGCTTCCGGCGAACCGACATTCTGTAGCAGCAGGGCATCGTGGCGGCGACGAGCGCTAGCGGACACGGCTGCGGATGAGCACGCGCTGTTCCAGGGGCCAGGTGGCGAGCGGGAGTGGCTTGGGCGGCGCTGAACGGCGCAGGGCTGTCGGGCGGCGGCGGCGGCTAGTGCTTGGCCTGCCGGGCGCGGCGAGGGGCGGCTTGGCGCGTAGCTAAGAGAAGGGGAGCACGTGGCGAGGTTCTGCAGAGCGGGCCAAAGCCGTGGGGGCCAGCGTGTCGGCTCGGCCGCGTGGCTGCAATTTGCGCGCTCTGGGCGCGCCCAGTGCACGCACAGAAAGTGTTTGATGAAATGCCAGGGTGGCCAAAACTGCTAGGGGTCAAGTGCAAATCCACAGGTCTGGGTTGGAGACCATTAGTAGGCTACTAGACAACATGGTTTGGACAGATGGACAAGTTCATCACACAAACCTATAATCATGCCAAAACTGTTCATGCCCACAGAGTGTTTGACAAAATGCCAGAGGCATCTAGGCAGGTCTTGGAATGGTCAAAAACTCCAGATGGAAGTCTCTTTAGATGCAAGAGAGAGTGGTGAGGTTAGTTGGCCAAAAGCAGAAACTTGTTAGTGCAAGTTTTACAAAACTTCAATTCTGGACAGGAAATAAATGACATTATTTCATGAACCAAAAATGATCCAAAAGGTGCATGCTCCTGGACTTAAGGGTTTAACATGGGGGACTACAAGTAGGAAGAAATAATCAAGGGTCAAAGAGCAAGTAAAAACATGGTTGCTGCACAAACCATCAAGTTGGTCCAGAATGAAAATGAGGTTGATTCACTCAAATTTTTCAAAGAACATAAATAGGTTTTTGCACAAAGTGAAATAATAGGCTCCTACTGACCTCCCCTAATTTTGGTAGAAGTTTTAAAGAAATATTTAAATAGGTTGTAGTGCAAAATGCACTCTGGACCAAAGAAGAAAAATTGAGTGTAGGGCTCAAAATATTTCATGAATGAAATATATTTTTGCATAAAAGTGATTTTAAAACATCACATGACATCTCCAAATTTTTGTGGGAATTTTAAGTTAATTGATCAAATGGTTGTAGTTCAAATATGGCCATTTAGCCTTAAAAATCCATTTTTTCAAGAAAACAATGATCAAGCAACTAAATTAGTTAATTAGTTATACTGGATAAGGGAAAGTTTTACTTGAGAGGTTAATCAAGCCCAATAATACATTTGAAAAGTTTTCTCTCTGGGAAAAGCTCATAATAACAGGGAAGGGAATGATTTAAAAATCAAAATGGAGCTCAAAAATTCAAAGTTTTAAATCCTGGCAAAAATTTTATTCCATTAAAACAAGGCCAAATTTTTGGGGTGTCACATATATTTTTATTCGCCACATGATATGTGTTTTGCTTGGAGCGTCAATTTATTTTCTTAGGATTTGCTTGCTGTTTGAATAAAATACCAAGATCTAAAATTCTTAAATGTTAGAGAGTCTTCACATAGTTGCATAATTATTCAACTACTCATTGATCTTCACTTATATATTTCAGAGTAGTTTGTCATTTGCTCTAGTACTTCACTTACATCTTTTAGAGCATGGTGGTAGTTTTATTTTGAAGAAATAGATGAAATCTCATGATTTACTTAGACTTTTTTAGAGTCTTAAATAGCATGGTAATTTGCTTAAAATCCTAATATGATAGGTATTCAAGAATAATAAAATTCTCTTATGAGTGTGTTGAATACTATGAGAAGTTTGATACTTGATAATTGTTTTGAGATATGGAGATGGTGATATTAGAGTCATGCTAGTTGATTAGTTGTGAATTTGAGAGATACTTGTGTTGAAGTTTGTGATTCCCGTAGCATGCACGTATGGTGAACCGTTATGTGATGAAGTCGGAGCATGATTTGTTTATTGATTGCCTTCCTTATGTGTGGCGGTTGGGGACGAGCGATGGTCTTTTCCTACCAATCTATCCCCCTAGGAGCATGCGCGTAGTACTTTGTTTCGACAACTAATAGATTTTTGCAATAAGTATGTGAGTTCTTTATGACTAATGTTGAGTCCATGGATTATACGCACTCTCACCCTTCCACCATTTCTAGCCTCTCTAGTACCGCGCAACTTTCGCTGGTACCATAAACCCACCATATACCTTCCTCAAAACAGCCACCATACCTACCTATTATGGCATTTCCATAGCCATTCCGAGATATATTTCCATGCAACTTTCCACCGTTCCGTTATCATGACACGCTTCATCATTGTCATATTGCTTTGCATGATCATGTAGTTGACATCGTATTTGTGGCAAAGCCACCGTTCATAATTCTTTCATACATGTCACTCTTGATTCATTGCATATCCCGGTACACCGCCAGAGGCATTCATATAGAGTCATCTTTGTTCTAGTATCGAGTTGTATCATCGACTTGTAAATAAATAGAAGTGTGATGATCATCATTCAATAGAGCATTGTCCCGAAAAAAAGAAAGAAATGCCAAATAAAAAAAGAAAGGCCAAATAAAAAAAGAAAGGCCAAAAAAAGAGAAAGGCCAAATAAAAAAATAAAAAAAAATAAAAGGGACAATGCTACTATCCTTTCACCACACTTGTGCTTCAAAGTAGCACCATGATCTTCATGATAGAGAGTCTCCTATGTTGTCACTTATATACTAGTGGGAATCTTTCATTATAGAACTTGGCTTGTATATTCCAATGATGGGCTTCCTCAAAATGCCCTAGGTCTTCGTGAGCAAGCGAGTTGGATGCACACCCACTAGTTTCTTTTGTTGAGCTTTCATATACTTATAGCTCTAGTGCATCCATTGCATGGCAATCCCTACTCACTCACATTGATATCTATTGATGGGCATCTCCATAGCCCGTTGATACGCCTAGTCGATGTGAGACTATCTTCTCCCTTTTTGTCTTCTCCACAACCACCATTCTATTCCACCTATAGTGCTATGTCCATGGCTCACGCTCATGTATTGCGTGAAGATTGAAAAAGTTTGAGAACATCAAAAGTATGAAACAATTGCTTGGATTGTCATCGGGGTTGTGCATGATTTAAATATTTTGTGTGGTGAAGATAGAGAATAGCCAGACTATATGATTTTGTAGGGATAACTTTCTTTGGCCATGTTATTTTGAGAAGACATGATTGCTTAGTTAGTATGCTTGAAGTATTATTGTTTTTATGTCAATATTAAACTTTTGTCTTGAATCTTATGGATCTGAATATTCGTGCCACAAGTAAGAAGAATTACATTGAAATTATGCCAACTAGCATTCCACATCAAAAATTATCTTTTTATCATTTACCTACTCGAGGACGAGCAGGAATTAAGCTTGGGGATGCTTGATACGTCTCCAACGTATCTATAATTTTTGATTGCTCCATGCTATATTATCTACTGTTTTAGGCAATATTGGGCTTTATTTTCCACTTTTATATTACTTTTGGGACTAACCTATTAACCTCAGGCCCAGCCCAGATTTGCTGTTTTATGCCTATTTCAGTGTTTTGAAGAAAAGGAATATCAGACGGAGTCGAAACGGAACAAAATCAACTAGAGAAGTTATTTTTGGAATGAAAGCCACCCGATGGACTTGGACCCCACGTCAAGGAGGGAAGGAGGAGCTCACGAGGGTAGGGGGCGTGCCCACCCCCCTGGGTAGTGCCCCTGCCTCATGGGGCCCTCGTGACTCCCCTGACGTGCTTCTTCCACCTATATATCTCCATATACCCTAAAAACATCTGTGAGCACAATAGATCGGGAGTTCTGCCGCCAGAAGCCTCCGTAGCCACCGAAAACCAATCTAGACCCGTTCTGGCACCCTGCCGGAGGGGGCAATCCTTCTCCGGTGGCCATCTTCATCATCCCGGTGCTCTCCATGACGAGGAGGGAGTAGTTCTCCCTCGGGGCTGAGGGTATGTACCAGTAGCTATGTGTTTGATCTCTCTCTCTCTCTCTCGTGTTCTTGATTTGGCACGATCTTGATGTATCGCGAGCTTTGCTATTGTAGTTGGATCTTATGTTTCTCCTCCCCCTCTTCTCTCTTGTAATGAATTGAGTTTCCCCTTTGAAGTAATCTTATCGGATTGAGTCTTTAAAGATTTGAGAACATTTGATGTATGTCTTGCCGTGGATATCTGTGGTGACAATGGGATATCACGTGATTCACTTGATGTATGTTTTGGTGACCAACTTGCGGGTTCCGCCCATGAACCTATGCATAGGGGTTGGCACACGTTTTCATCGTGATTCTCCGGTAGAACTTTGGGGCACTCTTTGAGGTCCTTTGTGTTGGTTGAATAGATGAATCTGAGATTGTGTGATGCATATCGTATAATCATGCCCACGGATACTTGAGGTGACATTGGAGTATCTAGGTGACATTACGGTTTTGGTTGATTTGTATCTTAAGGTGTTATTCTAGTACGAACTCTAGGGCTGTTTGTGACACTTATAGGAATAGCCCAACGGATTGATTGGAAAGAATAACTTTGAGGTGGTTTCGTACCCTACCATAATCTCTTCGTTCGTTCTCCACTATTAGTGACTTTGGAGTGACTCTTTGTTGCATGTTGAGGGATAGTTATGTGATCCAATTATGTTAGTATTGTTGAGGGAACTTGCACTAGCGAAGGTATGAACCCTAGGCCTTGTTTCAATGCATTGCAATACCGTTTACGCTCACTTTTATCACTTGTTACCTTGCTGTTTCTATAATTTCAGATTACAAATACCTTTATCTACCATCCATATTGCACTTGTATCACCATCTCTTCGCCGAACTAGTGCACCTATACAATTTACCATTGTATTGGGTGTGTTGGGGACACAAGAGACTCTTTGTTATTTGGTTGCAGGGTTGCTTGAGAGAGACCATCTTCATCCTATGCCTCCTACGGATTGATAAACCTTACTTCATCTACTTGAGGGAAATTTGCTACTGTCCTACAAACCTCTGCACTTGGAGGCCCAACAACGTCTACAAGAAGAAGGTTGTGTTGTAGACATCAGGCCTCTCTATACGGTGTGTGCTAGGAAGGGGTTGACAACTTACTGAACCGTACCCCACCTATGGCAGGGACAAGTGGTAGTACGAAACAAGTATGGGGGTTACTTGGAACAAGACTCGATCTGTGGTCGACTCAGGAGGTTAAAGCATTTCCTGCATGATAAGCATAAGAAATATATTTCACACCAACCAGACAGAATCACCACTCATCATACCTCACCATGCCTTACCGGACACAACCGTCTCGACGAAGAACTAGAGACAAGCTCGTGTCTACCCAAGACAGAGGCTTTCCCGGATTCCTTCCGGTAGGCATGAACGGCATACGAGGGTGATTACTATCACAAACATATCAAATTCCAACAGCACGGAATCATCAATATGCACTCATGAGTATGATCATAACATCACATAAAATAACGAATGCTCCGAGTCAAGGTGGTGTTGTAACCGTATCAAACAACACACAACAATATTATGCCAGGGTTCAGAATGCTTGCCTTCAAGAGTATGCAAGTGGGGGTGCACTTTTTGAAAGTTGCTTCCTTCTTCAAAAATCCTATTTTAAGAAAATTTAAATCAACACATAGTTTCAAAACAGTACAAAATAGTTGCTTGGAAAATTTTCAAATAAATATGAAAATAAACTAGACAAAATTTGAGAAACAACAGAAAAAGAATCCAATCAATTAGACTTATATTTAAAAAGTTATAGCCAGTCAAAGTTTAGTCAAAATCTGTTTTTAATAAAAATCAGAAAAAGAAAACGTTTCGGGGAGCTTACGCTTTTCTGTTAGCGAAGACGTATTCGGTTGAATATGCTTCCACTTAAGCCAGCATGGGCCGTCGCTGTGTCGCTGACAGTGGGTCCCTTAGGCCCACTGGTCAGGTTTGACAAGTCGCCCGTGCCTCCTTCCTCCTCTATCCGAGCGGAGGCGGAGCTCCCGCGACCAACGCCAGCGATTGGCGGCTCCTCGCGGGGCTCCGACGGCGGGAACAGGTTCACCGCACTAGGACGATCCTCCCGGTGGTCGAGAGGGTCGCGGGGACGAAGAGGATCGCTAGCGGCGAGCTCCGCGGCGGACGGTGGATTCGAGAACAATTGGGGGCTTGGGCTACGGTGGCTCCCGGTCAAGGCTGGGGTGTTGGGTGGCTCCGCACGGTCGAGGGTAGTCGGACGGTGGCGCTGGAAGGATAGGGGAGGCTCTGCTCGCGACGCACGGCACCGGAGCGTGGCGGCGGCCGAACTGGCCAAAGATGAGGAAGAAGGCCTCCCCCCATCGATTGCTGGCTGTGGGAGTGCTAGGGAGATGGCTTGAGGTTGCCCGAGGGTCTGGACGAGCTCGGGGCCCCTTTTATAGGCGGTCGAGGTCAGTTCCGCGGCGGCCGGGGATAAGATCACCGGCTTCCTTCGTCCTGTTGCCAAGGGGGCGTGTGGCGGCGACGGGCGCTAGTGGACGTGCTCGCGGATAAGCTCGGGCTCTTCAGGGGCGAGCTGGCGCGCGACTGTGGCCCGGGCGGACCCGTCCATGGCAGAGGCTGTCGGAGCAGCGGTGGCGGCTTGTGGTGGTGGCGCTGTGGGGTGCCAGGAGGTGGCCAGAGCAGCTCTGCGATGAGGGAGGGGTTGGGGCGCGATGGCTGTGAGTGGGAAGAGATCAGAACGGACGCGGGGAGGCGGTAGCGGGACGCGGCGACTCGGGCGCACACACATGCAAAACGCGTGCTCTGGCCGCGCCCAGAGCACGCACGCCATGTGTTCGGCAAAATGCCAAGGCATGCCAGGAGGCTTGGATGAGGCTGGTAGTTAACAGGTTTAGGTTAGTGGAGGCTAGGAGATTAGTGGACATGCTGGTTAGTCAAAGCAAGCAGGTCCAATGTGCAAACTAAAAACTATGCCAAATCTGGCCATGCACACAAGGTGTTTGACAGAATGCCAAGGGCTTCTAGGCATCTCCTCTGGAGGCCAAAAACTCCAGATCATAGTCTCTTTAGATGATAAAGAGGGTGGCAATGTTAGTTTGACACAAACAAAAACTCCCTAGTGCAAGTTTTTGAGAAAACCAAATCTAGACAGAAAATAAAGACTATTATTGCATGGACCAAAAATATTCCAATGGGTCCAATCTCCTGGAATTAAGGGTTTGGTAGGGTGGACTATAAGCAGGAAAGATCTCATGGGCACTAGAGCAAAACAAAATAGAGTTGCAGTAGAAAATACCAAACTCGTCCAAAGAGCAAAAGAGGATGATTTGCTCAAATTTTTCAAAGAACTCCAATGTTTTTTTTGCATAAAGTTGAATTATATACTCCTACTAACATCTCCCAACTTTGGTGGAATTTTTAAAGAAATATTTAAATAGGTTGCAGTGCAAACCACAAACTGATCCAGATTTGAAAACTTGAGGTAGGGCTCAAAATTTCCAAGTGACTAAAAGAGGTTTTTGCATAAAAGTGATGTGGGAACATCACATGACATCCCCAAATTTTGGTGGGGATTTTAAAGGAGTATTTGAAAGGGTTGTAGTGCAAATGGAACCCTAAAACTTATGAAAAATCACTTCAAAATAAATAAAGCTCAAGAAAAATAATTGTAGAAATAATTCCACTGATAAAAAGAAATGGTCTTGGGAAGATATACAAGTCCAACAATATTTTTGAAAGGTTACCACTTGGGGTGAAAACTCCACAATTTAGGAGAAAACAATGGTTCTAAATTAAAAAAATCCAGAAAACAAAATTTTAATTTACCATGAAAAAATTTAATTAATAAATCATGGTTAAATTTTTGGGGTGTTACAACGAGGACTCCGAGTAAGGTGGCAGTGTCGTTGCTCATGGTGGTTCTAAACTTCTAATGCAGTGTCTACCGGATTAGTGGCATAGTTTAATTTCAGGTGTGCTTAGTTTAATTTGAGGGGTGTGTTGTGCTGAGCCCCCAGCAGAACTATGTTATGTTTCTTCTCGTTACTTTAACTCTTCAGTATGTACATACTACTAGTATTTCTTTAATAGAATTTAGCACCTCAATTAAGCACGTACTAGCTTTTTTAATAGTACTATATGCATAATTTGGCGACGAGCCCTCTCTATATGTACCACCTTTTTTTTAATTTCAATTTTTGCTCAATGGCGCAATCCATCGATAGTACTACTTTACAAAAGTATACATTTTTTAAAAGGCTAGAGTACTGTTCATCACATATATAGCCAGTTAAATTCTCAACCTAGAACAACGTGCATGCCATGTAGTAAACCGATACGGAGGAAGTATAGTAAAAATGAGGTGATTTTACCGAGCGATCGGCGGGGGAGCATGGCATGTCATGCGGTCCCATGTGTCATGATGTACCAAGGCGATGCGCGTGTCCCTCTTGAGGCAGAAGAAATACTACGTGGTTTGAGATGATGGCAAACCGAAGTGTGAAATAATGGTTGCTTCGTCCGTGTGGGAAGGTGCGGCATTGTGAGTTGACGTCTCATTGCTCATCACTACTACTGGGCCGGTACGAGTGGGGTGCGTCCCCCTGCTGTTCTGCACTGTTATTTGGTGCTTGACACGTCGACCCGGTTGCTATATGTCCCACATGTCAGCGACAGGAAGTACAAAATTCATGAAAGGGAGCATCGACGGAGGAGTATACTACAGAATTCATGAAAGGGAGCGACTTAGTTTTGGAAAAAATCTGTATTTACGGAGTACGTACCCACTAGGGTTTATAGGGCTCATCTAAAAACATTAGTTTTTCCGTTTGATAAGTCTCAATTCTACTATACTAGTAGTATTACCATTACATGTTGGATTTCGAGGTGCATTAGATCACCCGACGCAAGCAGTGTCAAGAGGAAACTAACCAATGCATGTACAAGTTCATGGAAATTTAGTGGTCATTCATGCATTCGTTCTAATTAATGCCTTGGTAAACATAACTTCTTGAGAAAAACGAGCGTAGTAATTACTTGTGCAAACTACGAAATTAATTTGACCACTCACCATCTACCTTGGTTGGAGAGATTTTGAAATTGAGCCATAAACTAGAAAGGAGGGAGTAGTAACTTTTGTCTCAATTACTATTTGTGGCCTTGTATAGATGCAAAATGTATTTTTTATAGTGGCCTTGTATAAGTAAATGGAGGGAGTACTAACCAAAGTACGTAGTAGGGACGAGGAGTAAACGGAGGGAGTAGTAAAATTTTCTCCTCGTGCTGCGAGCCACCGCGCGTGTGGGTGAGGGAGCGGGCGTAATTTTTTGTCCCACAACACCGCCCGAGCCGCCCGCAGACT
This sequence comes from Triticum aestivum, assembly GCF_018294505.1. Classification (NCBI taxonomy): domain Eukaryota; kingdom Viridiplantae; phylum Streptophyta; class Magnoliopsida; order Poales; family Poaceae; genus Triticum; species Triticum aestivum. Next base: position 546,494,655 of record NC_057800.1, read on the forward strand.
GACCGGTGACCCGCAAATTACGCCATCCAACCATAGCCGCACACATTATGACAGCAACTCAACCAACTGGACGAAATTCACGCAAACACGTAGACAAACTGATATTTCATATAAACAACGACGGAAATCATATAAAATACCAGATTTTCATACAAACATGACGGATTTCATTACATTCAAATGAACTACGCGGTGCTAGTTCTAGACAGCACAGGTATATTATACCTAGCCTAAATGGTCGCCCGCCGATCGATTTGTGTTCCTCATGTCCGGCAGCACGATCACCGGACTGCCGGGAGCCCCGGAGGTATATGCTTCAGCGCAAAGGACGACTCGCTTCCCCACTGCCCAATTGATATCATTTGCTAGTGCCGAAGATGATGGTGGCCGACACCGGGTCGAGTTCATCACTGGCCACTACTTCGGCATGGTCGGTACCGGCTCGAGTTCATCCTAACATTCCCCTCTTCCGTGGAGCCCATGCGGGGTCAACGAAGGTCCTCGCAACAAAGGATCCGGCAAGACACCTGTTGTGTACGCCGGTATCGCCTCCGCGGTGGCCTTCATGGGACCCAAGCGGCAGCGGCCTCCCGTGCTCTAATTCTCCTCGATGATGGCGGCGGACGCGGAGGCGCTGGACACCGACTCGTCGCTCTCCGCGCACCCGGCTTCTGTCGCTGCTTGCATGGCACGGTCGCCGGCATGGGAGTCTCGGCCATAGAAACGGGAGACATGGTACAAGGCGGCGGCGTGGACGGCAGCAACGACGCCCGTGCACCGCTCCTCGTCGAGCTGGCCTGGAGCGGCGAGTTGCTGAACCGCGCGCCGGCTTGGGCAGCAACTGGCTCCGTCGGGCGAGGGGAGGGAGGTGGATCAGCGAGCTGCATAGCTCGTATCCGGCGGGCTACCCAGTTGGCTTGGATGCGGAATAACTATTCTTCGTAAGCCATTGTAAGAGTGGACAAAATGGTGGAGGAGATAGGGGAGCGGCGGAGGTGTGCAATTCTTGGCCGGCGTTTGGCCTCGTTTAAATAGGAGATTGAATAGACGGCGGATGAGAGGAGCTCGGCCGGCGTTGCATTTAACGCCGGCCCGGTTATGAACAGATGTGTGTCCAGAGTGGGTTTCTCGGCTTCCACACGGGCGGGTTTCATGGAGCCGTTTGAATGCGGCACGGAGGCGTGTTCAGCCGGGTGTGCCGCGAGTGGCGCCCTCGACTCTGACCTAGGACACTGCGCCGTTCTTCCACTGACGTGTGGGCTCTTTGGGTGCATGGCATGCATGTCAGTGACCCAACGCAGGCAGCGCACATCAGAGGAACCTTTGGTGGGCCAAGGCGGTCAGAAGCGGGCATTTCGTAAACCGATGATTATTCATTGAGTGTGACGTCATATTTTTCATGTAGATAACCCTACTATGTTGATAGCCCGTTCGATACGTTGTGATTCATAAAGATCGCTGCAAACATCAATGTTCTGCTTATCACAGATAAGATTGATTAATACCCGTAACAATCCATGTCCTTAACAAAGGGTGCATGCACGTATAGGTTGAGCGTGTGTCTTGTGTCGTGTGCTGTGTGCATGCAGGCATGCGAGTGTTGCGTGCGTGCAAGGGTACGTTTCAGTGTTGCATGCATGGGTGCGTACGTGCGTGTGTTCTTGAGTGCATGTGTACGTGTCAGTGTTGCACGCCAGCATGCGTGTGTGTGTACGTGTCAGTGTTGCACGCCTACATGTGTGCGTGTCTTGCGTGCGTGCATGTGTACGTGCGGGGTGAGGCTACACGTTAGTCGACTGACTTTTTCATCTCTGGTCATTAGATTTTCCAGCCGTTGGATACGAAATCAAGGGCCTCCAGTTTATCATCAAACTCCACCCCCTGAGCCGCCAGCCACCACCGGCCGAACCGCCAGCCCCCGCCGCCCGTGGCCGGCCCGCCCTCCCCGAAACCACTCCCCACCGCCAGTCCGCCGCCACACCGGCCATCCCTCTAGCCCCCCCGCCCCGCCGAGCTTTTTCTCAGGGGATCCCCAGCCCACCGCCCAATGAACGTCCCCCAACCGCCGGTGACTGCCAACCAAAGGTCTCACGACTTCGAATACCCACCGACCACTAATTTATTACCATTTTTGTCCTTCATATACGCGCTGACGGGTGGGCCCTATGGTAATGTGCGCTGCTGAATGTGGATCATTTGATTGGTCAATTGATCATGTTATCAACAAATTACGGAGTTGTATGGTTAGCCAGTGACCGTATGATCACCCTAAAATGTACTCCTATTTTATTAACATAGTACAAACTCAAACTACCATTTCTTTCTTTCATATACGGGCTGAAAGGTGGGCCCCATGGTTACGCGCTCCGATGGTGCAACACTAGTTGCGCCGCGTGGAACGGACTGGTCAATGGATTGTGTCATCAACAAAATACGGAGTTGTACGGGTGAGCCAGTGACCGTATAATCATGATATGTATTTGTTTAGCACGGTACATACGCAAGGGCTCATATATACGCGCAAGCACTCACCGCTATAAGCGCACACACGCGAACCCTACCCTATGAGCACCTTTGAGAGAGTGGGCCAGCATATATGATCTTGAGATTTTACGAAGTCACCATAGGTGCCTCGTAGTCTAGTGGAACGTCTCCTCCCACTGAACGTACATCGCCGGAAAATACTGAAATTAACACAAGATAAATGCAAGCACCGGGACTTTAACCTTGGTGGGCTCGAGAAACCACTGTCCTCTAACCATCCAACCACATGTTGGTTAGCACGACAAAATGTATGTGGTGACGGTGATGAGCTTATTCTGAAGTCCAGTGACCATATCGTGCTTTCTCTTCAAATACAATGACCGTAAGTGTCGTTAACAAAATACGAAGCACGCATCAAATGCAAAGTCCCTCAGTGTCATCAACAAAATATGGAGACGTATCGTGAGCTAGATACCGTTGTACTATTGTATATGCTTATTTTCTTAGTGGCCGATTGCGTGTGTGGTGTGGTGGGCACATCATTTCTAGTTGTGGTGGGTCAACATGAAGACTCATGGGTCGGTTCCATCCTGCGCCACATATAGGTTGGACCGAGACGTGTTATACGAAGACCCATGTGGAGGACTCGGCGTACAACACGAAGCTACCAGAGTCGCGGAGGACTCTATCCCCACTAGTGATAAGCCGACTATATATGATTTGTAACCCTAGGCCCTTAGTATGTTATACAAGCTTGGGGGCTAGTTCGTCGATAGTATACACACACGCACAGTGCCTGGTATTCACGTGTACTTTGTACACACCCCTATCACTAATATACAGTACCAGGAGTAGGCTCTTTCTTCAACTACAAGGGTCCGATCTGAACTAGGGTAAAACTTTGCCTCGTATTACCATCCAGCCTAACAGCCAGGGATATCCTACCGAATGATATGATGAAATCATATCTGCCAACTACTAAGAGAGAGGTGTGTCGGGGGGGGGGGGGGCAATGTGTGCGAGAGAGGCGTAAAGATAATGTGCGTGTGGGAGACACGTAGGCACATATATGTGCGTATATAGGGCTAGTAGAGACCGTGCATGCGTATATATGCATGTGAGAGAAATAGTGTTTTCCAACTGAGATTAGTGAAAAGAGTGGTACATAGTAGTCAGAAAGAGAGAGAGAGAAACAGAGAGAGCATGTGCGTGAGACACCCCGACACCCTGAGAGAAATTGTGAGCATGTGTGAAAGAGAAATGCCGATGCGTATAAATTGTGTGCACTTATGCGTTAGATAGAGAGATATATAACGCGTTTGTACGTGTAAAAGGCGGTTCTACACATTAAATTAAAATATAAATGGCATTATTATTTTTGGATGAGATCATGAATTTTGCAAATTGCGTATGGACGAAAATCGGTCTATCAGACACTCATACTCTATTGAATTCTAGCATGTGCATGTGTTTATTTCATATTATCGATCCATAAAGTGAGAGCGTTTTGAAATACAGGCAATGGATGCTTTTGCAATTCATATATAAACATTAATTAGTGCACTCCATGTTGTTAGTGTGAAGCACTTTATACATTTGTCACTTGCATGGATACATTCCAAATTGCTAGCTACGAAATAGAATACATGTCGAATTCAACATAAAAGGGGTTTCGAAGATTCGAATTCATAGGAAGTGCATTCATCTATTTGAACCCGAGATAATGGCATTTGTAAATCAGATGTAAAAGGGGGCATCAATCTTTGTTGTGAGTTTGAACATGCTATAAATATATATATTCATACGCATATCTAACTTTTTTTGCAACCAAGGAGATTATATCTGGAACCATGCATGAACTGAGGTAAGTTGCATATTTTTTAATATATACTCGTGTACAATGTATATTCAAATGTACTCCCTCCATTCCAAAATAATCATAGCTTTAGGATTTTCAAGAGTAAAGATTTATGAAGTTTGACAAATCCTGAAAGTTCAATTCAAGAGAACCGAGAACGTTAATGCTTCTGCTCCCAAATATTGAACGAAGCACCAAATAGGCCTCTCGTCACCCGAAACCGCACGAGACTAATGTTTTGGTGGTAGGAAATTACTGTCCTGACTCTGGCCTGTGTAGCCTATCGGCTCGATGTCCAAAGGTCCAAATCGGGGTAGGTTTGTACCTTCACCAAGACGTCAGTCTCAACCGCCTCCGAGAAGAATTCATACGCCATGGGCGCCTACCCATGTGCTCAGCCGAAATCTATCCCGCCCATATTTGGGACACCTGACATGACTGTCCTACCCCCAACCCACAATATGTCCGAAATTTTAGATGGGGTAAAGTTTGTACCTTTCCCCAAATTTCAAACAAGCGCGTCTCAAACTGAAACATTGTTCCCCCTTAGTTCCCCGCCTCCCTCCGTTTCCACATTCATACTGCGTGGGCGCGAAAACGCCCTCTCTACCAGCCGCGAAACCCCAGCCTCCTCCGTCCTCCACCCCATAGCGTCCAATCCACCACCGCCCTCCTCCATCACGCCGGAGCCGGTACCCCGATGTCGTCGTCCAACGCAACTGCAACTGCAATGCCCTCAAGGACTTAGCAGCTGAAGCCGAGGCAGAGCTGCCTCCATGACACCGACGCCGATGTGTGCCGTACCAGAACCACTCCGACCACGCCGTCCTGCGCCTCACTGATGCGGATCCACTATCGCAACCGTCCACCGCACCGGAGCTGTTCCCGCTACGCCGTCGTTCGCCGCCTCGGATCTGCTTCCCCGCCGCCGACAGACGGCCACCGCACCACACTCAGCAACTTGGCCATGGGTTCGTCCAAGGCTGCACCGTCTCCACAACTTCTGGTTTCCGGCAAACAACAAGAAGATCGTCGGAAAAACAGAAGGAGGACACAGCACTGCCAGCAGAAAGAGGTACACCTCTTCCCTTATTCGTGCAAATCTTACGTCTCCGCTCACACCGTATTCATCCCACGAAAAAAACTAGTTGAGCGCTTATTACTGCATCTTCTTCGTGATACTAAATGCACAAGGTTTCCTCCCTTTTACTATTTCACCTTTGCTAGAGGTCAGTAGCCCGCCAGGATTTCAATTCAGGGTCAGTCGAACCGCAATTAAAAGAAGCAGCACCCGCTTAGGCGCGCGGAGCACCTAGTCCGCTTGTTCCCTGGGGAAGCGGCGCATCGATGTCTATCATAGGGGTGTGGAGCGTAGGAGCTGCTTGTGCCCGATCTGGAGGTCGGCGGGGCTTGAATGAATGGTCGTGGGGTGCCAAGCACGGCGGTGCGGTGAGGTCGAGGGGAGGGCGCAGGCAAGGGAGGAATACTGGGCCGGTGGTCACTGGCGTTTCGAGGAAGATCGTCAACACTGACTAGCTGGAGGTAGATGAAGGCGATCTGCCCGTTCTTTGTACATCGGACGGTGCAAAAAAATGGACTGGCCTATTTGCTTCCAGTCGACTATTATTTTCATATAATCCTGTAGTAATTTAGTGTGCCATGCATGTTGTAGAGCTATCATATGTCTCCCGTCATTTATTTCTCACCGACCTGCTATCTGCTACCTTTAAACTGTACTAATTGTGCACACACTTCACCCATACTCACACTATTGTTTTTTATGCATGGGTATTTCAGACTCTGACGCAGTGTTGATGAATGCAGAAAAGAAAAGACAGAAGTCGCTCCAGTGTAATTCGAAGATAAGCACTAAGCGTTTCAGTGCTCTAATGAGTGCAGTGTCAGCAGTTGGAGACAGTAAATGTAGCTCTGCAGTTGATGATCTCAATTGCCACACACAACCATCCCATGTGCTTGCTTTAACTTCGCGCTGTCAAATGTGGTTGCATGTTGCATATGGTGTCTAGCTTGTATTGCTTCCAATTTGGTTAAATTGCATCTGCCTACTTTACACATTATACCTTTCATAATGACATGCCTTCCTGTTTTTGATACATACTACATATGTCTATTAACCATGTTCGTACATCAAACTAATGCTCTTTTGTATCCCTCGTCAATCACTTATGATGAGACAGTCACCCGAGTGGGTTACTGTGAGACGCCCTACTCGTTTAAAGAGTGCAGTGTCATCCTCCCCACACGATTCTCAAGAAACAGCAAGGCTAAATGAAGATAGTCAACATAGCTCTCTAGTTGATCACCGCAATTCCCCCACACCACCATCGCAGGTGCTTGCTCTTACTTGGCAGTGTGATATGTGGTTGCATGTAGCATATGGTGTCTACCTTGTAATGCTTCTAATTAGGGTAAATTGCATCTGCTTAGTTAACACATTATACCTGTGAATATGACATGCCTTCCTGTTTTTGGTACATACTATGTCTTTCTATTAACCATGTTCTTACATCAAACTACTTTTCTTGTGTATCCCTCATCAATGCTCCTAATTTGTTAAATTGCATCTCCTTAGCTTACACATTATACATGTGAATATGACACGCCTTCCTATTTTTGGTACATACTACATCTGCCTATCACACCATGTTCTTACATCAAACTATTGTTCTTGTGTATCCTGCATCTATCGCTTATGATGAGACAGTCACGCGCATGGGTTAATATGAGACACAATACTCTTATAAAGAATGCAATTTCATCCTCTCCACATGATTCTCAAGAAACAACAAGCCTAAATGAAGATATTGAACGTAGCTCTGTACCTGAAGACCGCACTTCCCATACACCACCATCACAGGTGCTTGCTCTAACTTCGCAGTGTGATATGTGGTTGCATGTTGCATACGGTGTCTAGCTTGTAATGCTTCTAATTAGGGTAAATTGCATTTGCTAAGTTTACACACTATACCTATGAATATGACATGCCTTCCTATTTTTGGTACACACTACATCTATGTGTTAACCTTGTTCTTACATGAAACTATCTCTCTTCTGTATCCTGCATCAATCACTTACAATGAGTCACCTTTATTCGTTGCATATTGCATATTATTTCTAGCTTGTTGCCATGTATTGCTTCTAATTTGGTCAAATACATTTGTTAGGGCACCCTTTTAATTTGGCAGAGTGATACTGGTTTCATCTTTCGTATGGTTTCTAGCTTGCATCGATTCTAACAAGTTCAAGCACCTTGTTCTTAGTTTACACTTTATACATCATACATGTCAATATGTCACGCCGTCCTGTTTTTCATACATATTCCATCCTCCTATCATGCGGTTGCCTTACATGAAAGTAGTGTTCGTCAGTATCATGCATCAATGAGTTCTGAAGAGCAAAATTTATTCCTTTTTCTTGTGGGTTTGACTTGACAAGGCAAAATCAAGAAAGAGGAAGGAAAAGAGTAAGGAAGGCAATGATGGTGGTCCTCTGTAGCAATGCAAACGGAGCATCTGTACCGATTCTCCTTGTACTGATAGTGCATTACAAGGTCCAAGTCTCCGCTCCCCTACTCCACCATCCAAGGTGCTTGCTCTAACTTGGCAATGTGATATCTGGTTGCATGTTGCATATGGTGTCTAGCTCATATTGCTCCTAATTAGTGTAAACTGCATCTGCTTAGCTTACACATGATACATGTGAATATGACACGCTTTCCTGTTTTTGGTACATACTATATCTGTCTATCACACCATGTTCTTACATGAAACTACTCTTCTTGTGTATCCGGCATCAGTCACTTATGATGGGACACCTTTAAGTTGGCAGTGTGATATTGGTTTGCGTCTTGAATATGATTTCTAGCATGTATTGCTTCTAGTTTGATGAACGCCACCTATGACGAGATAGTTCTAACTTGGCAGAGTGATATTGATTGCACCTTCCATATGGTCTCTTGCAGTGTTTCTAATTTGTTGAAGTGCCTTTGTGGCACCCCGGCTCAGAAAAAACCGGAACGCCCCGTATTCCAGCCCAGAGATCGAGGAGAAGTCTTTTGGAATACGGCACTGCTTAGCATAGAACAAACCAGCTTTCTATTATTACACGAATATGATTACAAGGTCTCCGATATTACAATGAATAACATCGGCACGACGACACTACGCCAACCACGGTTGCTCTATACAAGCAGCAGAACAACTCGAAGCAGCGGAATAACTCTAGCAGCGGAAAAAAACTATTGCCAGCGGAACAACAACGACGGTGGTGAATCCCACTCCATAGGGACTCTAGCTGGAACGCTTATCCTAGCTCGCGAACACAAGAACAACATCAAACAAGCAAGCAATCCAGGCACGACCTGCAAGCTGGCATGACACGCTAGGTCAGTACATTGAATGTACTTGCAAGCTCACAATTAACCAGAAGCATTCAAGACAAACAACAACATGGCAATTACAAGTTAAGCAAGAATTAACATGAGATCCTTATAACAACATGACATGAGCACATGATATCCAAAGTAATACTCCAAATTAATACCAGATACCATCATCAAAATAATCATAATAGCCACTAAAAATCCAAAGGCAATATGAACAAGATACAGCTAGAACAATATGAGCATATATAAATCTGACGATACTAGCATGCAACATGATGACACTATATGCACCAATTATTCTGCTCGGGTTATCTCGTAACCATCACATGCAGCACTTTCCCACCTCGGACATTACGCGATCATCTCAGGATCAAATCAAGCTTGGTATAAACAATACCGTAGTAATCATTAAATGACCACAAGGAGCTTGATATTTACCCATGATTCTCGCACAACATCACGAATATCCAACAACTCGGTATCCTCGATACCACGTTGATCATTCCGGCGATCACAACCAAAGAAACTCATGATCCTTACGGCGATCATCACCAAAGTAACTCCTTACGGCGATCACCACCAACTTATTTCATCACCGAACCGGGGTTGTCATTAATCAAGTTATTATTAATACTGTTGACTCACAGTGGGACCGACACGAACTTGGCCCTTATCTGCGGGCACGGCTATCGATAGACTTAATGTACACTCTATGGAGGTAGCACACTGTACCCACACCACGGAACCCATGGCCTCACACACCCATCCGGGTGGACCAACGGTGTTCCAACAAAACCGATCTACTGCCGTGACACTCTGACCCACTCCCAACTGGGCTAGTCCTGGGTGGCCCCGTGTCTACCAATGACGGAGTAAATGACCATGGGTAGCCTAGCCGGCTGCCCCTGGCACTTCAGAAAAATTATAGGCTGATCGGGCCTTCAAGCTTCCAAGACGTGGGGCCGCCTTCCTCCAGCCGACTGCCCCTCAGGCCGGCTGTGTGAAGGCGGCCTAGGCCTAAAAATCTCCAAGAAGAAAGCCCCGAGAGGGACGGCTCCGCGAAGCCAGCCACAAGAAGGCCGACTCCAAGAAGCCGCCCCCCTCAGCAGGCGGCCCAGATCGTGCCCTCAAAATCTGCACCCACATAACGGCGATGAGACGGGGCGTGGCTACAGCGAAACCTGCCACCCTCGAATCCCGGAGCACGCCAGGCCACAGTATGCTGTACGGGCGGCCATCACCCGTTCGGCGCGACACTGTTGCCATATTGACCATGATGTCACCCACGGCGAGTCGTCGGTACGACCCGTGGGTGGCGGGTCCCATCCATCATGGAGACACCCGAAGGCGGCCGGGCCACCCCCAGTCGGCCTGGGGTACAGCCGATTCCCAGTAGCCGGCCAGTCCACTCCCTCGAAGGAGGCGCCCCATTAAGGAGATAAGATGAGGTAAGGCTACAGTGACAAGCCGCCCGGCGGTGGCACTGTCGCCATGCTTGCCAAGACGAAGCCCTCGCCACTAAGGGCAGGGCCATAGTAACCAGCACCCGACAGAGCCCCCGAGTGGTGGGGCCGGCCTGTCGACCAGAGGACCGGCAGCCGACGGGGCCCACCAGTCGGCGAAGAAGCCGGTGGACATAGACACAGACGGCTAGGACCCATGCCCAGTCGGATTACCATTGTACCCCTGGGGGGTAGGCCTATATAAACCCCCAGGGCTCCCATGCAGAGGGAGATCTCTCTTCGGATAGTTTTAGACACCACAAGGAGAAGATGAGCGGGCTGGCCTTGCCCTCCTTCATCCTTTCACCAAACAGCTCAAGGAGCATCCTGTAGCTACCCATCGTGCTAGTGATCATGCGGAGACCCTGTGGAGCAGCATTAGGGGTGTTATCTCCACGGAGAGCCCTGAAGCTGGGTAAGATTCGCCGGCATGCATGTCTTCGCCTTATCCCGTTTCCAGGCACCGGTGAAGTTTTATTGGCTCCCACAATGATAAGCCATCCATTGGCATATGTCACACCAACCACCCGACATTTGGCGCCCACCGTGGGGCCAGGTGCACCGTCGTCCGGAGACCTGCTCTGGAGGGGAACCCTCTTCCTCCCCAGCGTGCGTAGCCAGCCCGGCTCGCCCGATGACGCTTGCCCCAACGCGCTGCAAGACATCGCCGACGCCTGCGGGGCGAGCTGCCTCATCGATCTTCTTGGCGAAGCTCGCATCTCCGACGAGCCCGCATCCGACGCGGGCACAGACTGCCCCGAGAGCCACCTCATCAGCCTCCTCGACCAACTCCACGTCTCCGGCGAGCTTGTCGCGGACTTGGAGTCGGTTGGCTCCACCGACCCGATGCTTGTCGACTCCGACACGGCATCCCTTGACGCCTTCCCCACCAACATGGTAATCATCAACAACCCTCTTCCTCAAGCCGAGAGCAGCGGCAGTGCCATCACCGAGGTACTGGTCATCAGCCACGGCACCGCCTCAGGCGAAAATGCCCACGACACCCTGCAAACATCGTTGCACGACTTGTCCGCCCCCGTCCCGACTGACGCGGATGCCAAGACATTGGAGGCGCGCCGCCTCGCCCTCGTTGCGGAGGGCCAGCAGCTAGCCACCATGAGAAGCCTCACCGAGGCTCACCAGCGCTAGGTCGACCGTGCCACCTTCGGCACGCCGCCTCCCAACGGGCCGAGCCGCGTCGGCATCGTCAAGAAACACGGCGCGGCTATCGCCGACATGCTGGGAGCGGACCGCCCAGTCTATGCCATGCCTCTCGAGAACTTGCGCGCCGCCCAGGCGGCCGCAGACGAGTTGAATGGGCTGGGATCTGATGAGCTCCCCTACATGACCAGACGCATCCAGCAACTTATCGACGTGGCCACAGAGCGGCATGAAGCCGGCGTCCGCGCCGAGAGTCCTCCCCCGTGCCGAGAGCACGACGCGACGTCCCGAACATCGACCGCGGGCAACACCCGTGCGAGAAAAGAAAAGGAGCCGGCTGCCAGCCACAACCGGACTCAAATCACCACCGAGCGTGACGTTGAGGGCCGCCCTCGAGCCGTGGAGTGGCGGGGCAACCCCCCCTCCTCCGTCTCGTGGGGAGAGATACCCTACCCCGCCGCCTGTCACACATCTGACTCTCAGCGGCCGGCTAGGTCGCCGCGAAGGAGTCGGCGAGAATGATGCCCGCCACCAGATTGACCGCCTTGCGCGATCCCTGGCCCTGGAAGAAGAAGATGATGTCGTCCCGCCTTTCTTCGGCCCCGGCATCCGCGACGAGCCCTTCCCCAAGAGACACGCCCAAGTACAACGGCTCCGTGAAGCCGGAAGATTGGTTGATCGACTACTCCACCGCGGTTAGCATCGCGAACGGCAACAGGCGTGTTGCCATAAAATATGTGCCCCTCATGCTCCAAGGCACGGTGCGCACCTGGCTCAACAGCCTTAAGCCTTACAGCGTCAACAGCTGGCTAGACTTCACCGAAGCCTTCATCCGTAACTTCACCAGCACCTACAAGCGGGCTCCCAAGCCCCGACAGCTCTCCTTGTGTGTCCAAGGGCCCAACGAATCGACTCGCGACTACCTCACGTGTTGGGCCGAGCTCCACAATTCCTGCGAGGGAGTGCACGAGGTTCAAGCTATAGAGTACTTCACCGCCGGGTGCCGAGAAGGCACCCTCCTCAAGCACCGACTCCTTTGCGACAAGCCGACTACACTCGACGAGCTGCTGATCATAGCTAATAAATACGCCATGGCCGATTCCTCAATGAAGACCGAGCTCCGAGTGGACGCCTCCGGGAAGGTGCTCGCTCCAAGTCCCAAGACGCCGGCTGGAGAGTCCACTCGACGCCCGTACCAAAACGACCACAAGCGCAAGGCTCCCCTGCCGCCTTCCACCAGTCGGCAGGTGGCCACCGTCGAAGACGAACAACCCAAAGGGCGGCCTGCACCCAAGAAGCAGAAGGGCGGCAGGCCGGCTTGGCAGCCGGCTTTCTCCTACGAGCAAGCACTTGATGCCCCTTGCAAGTTTCACAGCGGCGCAAAGCCTTCAAACCACACAACCAGAAAATGCCACTATCTCACATGGATCTCCAAGGGTGAGGGGATGGCGCCACCTCCGCCTGCTGGTCAGCCGTCTCCGGCTCCTCCGCAGCCGGCCGCTCGACCGGCGGTCGGGGCAGTTCAAGACGAGTACCCCGATGAGCATGCCGCCTACGTCGTCTTTACAAGCCAGCCAGAAGATCGGCGTAGCCGGCGCCGACAACACCAAGAAGTCAATGCAGTCTCCTCCAACAACCCAGAGTTCATGCACTGGTCAGAAAGACCTATTAGCTGGAGCCGGACAGACCACCCAGAGGTGATGCTGTCCCCCGACTCTTACGCATTGGTTCTGGACACCACCCTCGCTACAGAAAGGCGAGCCGCCCGTTTCTCCCGCGTGCTGATAGATGGTGGGAGCAATATCAACATACTATACCGTGACACCATGGAGAAGCTAAGCATCAAGATGAAGCAGCTCATGCCCAGGCGGACCATGTTCCATGGCATTGTTCCCGGCCTATCTTGCTCCCCAATTGGCAAGATAAAGATAGATGTCCTCTTCGGGGACAAGGATTATTTCCACCGGGAAGCGGTGTGGTTTGAAGTGGTGGATCTAGAGAGCCCTTACCACGGGTTGCTTGGCCGACCTGCCCTGGCCAAGTTCATGGCTGTACCCCATTATGCCTACCTCAAGATGAAGATACCAAGTTCCAAGGGCATCATCACCATAGCCGGAGACTACAAGAAATCCTCTAAGTGTGCGGCTGCCAGCAGCCGGCTGGCCAAGTCCCTTGTAGTTGCTGAGGAGAAGAAGATACTGGACTGAGTCGTGGCCATGGCCGGCAAGCAGCCGGCCCTGTCCCCCGACCCCAAGGAGTGTGATGCCCAAGGTTCTTTTCAGCCGACCAAAGAAACAAAGAGGGTACCTCTGGACCCGGATCACCCAGAAAGGTTTGCCACCATCGGGGCAAACCTGGATAGCAAATAGGAAGGCGAGCTCGCCGATTTCCTCCGTGAGAATCGGGACTTTTTCGCATGGTCCCCCAAGGACATGTCGGGTGTGCCGAAGGAATTCGCTGAGCACAAACTACACGCCCGAGAAGGTGCAAAACCAGTCAAACAACCCCTCCGCCGACTATCGGAAGAGAAGAGAAGGATTGTAGGAGAAGAAATAGCCCAGCTTCTGGCAGCCGGCATCATTATGGAAGTTTTCTTCCCAGAGTGGCTCGCCAACCCGGTCCTCGTGCTGAAGAAAAATAACAAATGGCGCATGTGTATAGACTACACCAGCCTCAATAAGGCTTGCCCCAAAGATCCTTTTGCCCTACCAAGGATTGATCAAGTAATAGACTCCACAGCCGGATGCGAGCTGTTTAGTTTCTTGGATGCCTACTCAGGCTACCACCAAATAAAGTTGGATCCAGCTGACCGCCTGAAAACCTCCTTCATCACACCATTCGGAGCCTTCTGCTACCTGACTATGACATTCCGCTTGAGAAATGCCGGTGCCACTTTTCAGCGTTGCATGCAGAAATGCCTCCTCAAGCAGCTCGGCAGAAATGCCCACGTCTACGTAGACGATATTGTGGTAAAGACGGAGAAGCGCGGCACCTTGCTGGAAGACCTCAGAGATACATTTGAAAACTTGCGCCGATTTCAAATCAACCTCAACCCCGAGAAATGCGTGTTCGGAGTACCAGCCGGCCAGCTCCTAGGCTTCCTGGTCTCTGAACGCGGCATCGAGTGCAACCCGATGAAGATCAAGGCCATAGAGAGAATGGAGATTCCCACCAAGCTGCGGGATGTCCATAAGTTCACCTGATGCTTGGCTTCCCTGAACCGCTTCATCAGCCGGCTCGGAGAGAAAGCCCTCCCCCTCTACCGACTCATGAAGAAGTCCACTCATTTCGAGTGGAACGACCAGGCGGACCAAGCCTTCCACGAGCTAAAGAAGATGTTGACCATGCCGTCTGTCTTGGCGGCACCGGCTGAAAAGGAGCCCATGCTCCTTTACATTGCCGCTACTAACCGGGTGGTCAGCACAGTCATTGTAGTCCAGCGCCCAGAAGAAGGTCGGGCTCGGCTGGTCCAGAGGCCGGTGTATTATTTAAGCGAAGTCTTATCCACCTCGAAGTAGAACTACCCACACTACCAGAAGATGTGCTACGGTGCGTACTTCACTGCCAAGAAGCTCAAGCCCTATTTTCAAGAGCACCCCATCACGGTCGTGTGTACTGCCCCGCTCGCCGATATCATAGGCAGCCGAGATGCATCTGGCCAGGTGGCCAAATGGGCCATTGAGCTGCCCCCCTACGCAATCTTCTACCAGCCACGCACCGCTATTAAGTCCCAGGCACTGGCCGACTTCCTCGTCGATTGGGCCGAAACCCAATACCTGTCACCGGCCCCCGACTCCACTCACTGGCGGATGCACTTCGATGGGTCCAAGATGCACACCGGCTTAGGAGCCGGCATCGTCCTCACCTCTCACAAGGGTGACAAGCTCAAGTATACATTGCAAATTCATTTTTCCACCTCCAACAATGTGGCCGAGTATGAGGCGCTCATACACGGGCTCCGGCTAGCCAAAGAGCTCGGCATCCGCCGGATCCTGTGCTATGGTGACTCGGATTTGGTGGTCCAACAGTCATCTGGCGACTGGGATGCCAAGGACGCAAACATGGCGAGCTATCGTTTCCTCGTCCAGCAAATCAGTGGATATTTTGAAGGATGTGAGTTCCTTCATGTACCATGTGCCGACAACATGCAAGCAGATGCCCTGGCACGAGTAGGATGCACCCGGCAAGCTATACCAGCCGACGTTTCTCTCCACCGCCTCCTCAAGCCGTCTATCAAGCCGTCTCCAGAATCTGATTCCATCTTCGTGCCGCCTGACCTCGGCGCAGTCGGATCCGACTTGGGAAACCAAGCAGGCGGCGCGGGGACTCCAACAGGCGGCCCGGGGACTACCATAGTCGCACCCGGCCCGGAGAATTAGGAACTTGGCCCGGGGGCTACTGCAGCCGGCCCGGGGACTGCATCAACACAACAAATGGTGGCCGACTCCGACTCCAACTCTTCACCACCCAGCCCACCCGCCCCTATCACAGTGGCAGTCCTGACAATAGAAGAAGTCACAGCTCCATCATGGACCCAGCCCATCCTCAACTTCTTAGTAAACAGAGAGATGCCAACCAACGATATCTTGGCAAGACAGGTTCAACGCCGAGCCGGAGCCTACACAATCATCAGCCGAGAGCTTGTTAGGCGCAGCGTCACTGGAGTCTTCCAGCGCTGCGTCGAACCAGAGAAGGGCATAGCAATCCTCAGGGACATCTACCAAGGCGAATGCGGCCACCATGCAGCCTCAAGATCACTCGTCGCCAAAGCTTTTCGCCATGGATTCTTCTGGTCGACTGCTTTGGAAGACGCCAAGGAACTAGTCAAACACTTCAAAGGGTGCCAAGTTTTCAGCTCCAAGCAACACCTGCCGGCTTCTGCACTCAAGACCATCCCCCTCACCTGGCCCTTTGTCGTCTAGGGGCTGGACATGGTGTGCCCGTTCAAGACAGCACACGGCGGCATGACACATCTGCTCGTCGCTGTGGACAAATTTACCAAGTGGATTGAGGCAAAGCCGATCAAGAAGCTGAATGGGCCGACTGTCGTTACTTTCATCGCAGATATTACAACCCGGTATGGCGTGCCGCATAGCATCATTACCGACAACGGCACCAATTTTCAAAGGGAGCACTGGCACGTTTCTGCGCAACACACGGCATCCGGCTAGACCTAGCGTCCGTTGCCCACCTGCAGTCAAACGCCCAGGTCGAGCGAGCAAACGGCCTCATCCTCTCCGGCATCAAGCCCCGACTGGTCGTGCCACTGGAGCGTTTGGCTGGCTGTTGGCTCGACGAGCTGCTGGCCGTCCTCCGGAGTTTGTGCACTACCCCAAACAAGTCGACCGGCTTCACCCCTTTCTTCCTTGTATATGGTGCGAGGCTGTCCCAACCAACATGGAGTTCGACTCGCCTCGGGTCACTATGTACACGGAGGCGGAAGCCAAGGAAGCACGAGAAGACGGTGTTGACCTGCTGGAAGAAGGCCGGCTGTTAGCCCTCAGTCGGTCCGCCATCTACCAGCAGGGTCTGCGCTGCTACCACAGCCGGAAGGTCAGGCCAAGATCTCTCCAAGAGGGCGATCTTGTGCTCCGGCTGATCCAACGAACAGCCGGCCAGCACAAGCTCTCGGCCCCTTGGGAGGGCCCCTTCATCATCAGTAGAGCTTTAGGCAATGACTCCTACTACCTAATCGACGCGCAGAAGCCGAAGGCACGCAAGAGAGATGATTCCGGCAAGGAGTCGGAACGATCGTGGAATGCCAATCTCCTCCGAAGATTTTATAGTTAAAAAGTAGTACGTAGCACGCTACCTTTTGTACTAAGTACGAGACAAGGGGTGCCCCGAGGAGCACTCGGGGACTACCCTCTTTTATCTATGAATGATGAGTATCACGCATACGATTATGTTACTACACTTCCTTCCTTCGTCCGGCACCGGGTTCGACCAGTCGGCCCGGAGACTCGCCGCCTCAAGTTATATCTGAAGTTCCACCTGCAGTCAGACAAGTAGTGTGCCGGCACCCAAGCCCCCTCTTTCCAAAAGTCACAGCTCGAAGAAACGACTGTCCGACTGGCAAGAGCCAAGGGCAGGAAAGGATGCCCACGCGAAAAACGACTAAGGACCAACGAACTTATATAACGCGAGCCGGCCTCCCACCCCGCCAGCCGACTACCAGAGCAGTCGGCTGGCCGACTTCTCGTTCACCTTGCTGCAATCTGAGAAAGCTCGAGTACTTGCCTTCCCAAAAGGACCAAGTCCTTCTCCGGCCACAGACTGCAGAGCAGCTGTCCGACTAGGAAGGTGGCGGCCAAGGGAAGGCGGCAAAGGAAAAAGTCAAAGGATAAAAAGCAAACATAAACGGAAGCCAAACACATGCATAATATTTACACAAAAGACCTTCGAAAGGCCAGCATTCAACATAGTCTGAATACACCCCTAGTGGGTGGAACTGCGCAATTTTAAAAGATTGTTCAAAAGAGTAACAAGCAGGAAAGCAAGGACAGCGGATCAAGCCAGGGGAACAACGGGCGAGTTGGGCAGGTTGGCGGAGTCGGCGGTGCCGGCTGGAGGAGTGACCGGCTGGCGAGTCTCGGCATCGTCGCTAGAGGCACGATTGGGCTGAGGCGGGCTGGTCGCTTCACCATCCGACGCAGCGTCTTCATCATCCTCTCCCTCTTCCCCTTCGCCCTCATCACTGGAGGCAATCTCCTCCGCCGAGTCCTCACCTTCGGCCGGGTTCAGCCCGAACCACTCCTCCGGCTGAGCGATGCCGGTGTCATCCACCTCAAGGGCAAAGGCGATGGTGTCGGTGTACTCGGCGATCGCCGAGGCGCGCTGGACGATAGCCGGCCACACCGCCTCCAGCTCCTCGCCAGCCTCCTGCCGCCAGGTGCTCAGCTAGTCTAAGTTCAGCCCTGGATACCAGGCTCGGACGAACTCCAGTGCCCGCCCTGCGCCAGACCGGGCCGCTGACGCCTTCCAAGCCTTGAAGCGGCCGACTGCGACCTCCAGCCAGTTGGTAGTCCGACTTGGAGTGCGCGGAATCACCTCGCCAGGCCAGAGGGCGGCCACCACTTGCGCCCCGGCGCGCTGAAGACGGTGGAGCATGCGGTGGGCCGGCTGCAGGCAGGCTTGATGCCCCAGAAGTTGCTCCTCAAGTGACCGGCTGGCACCCGGCGCGATCTCGGCCCCTGCCTGCCGTCGCGCGTCGCGGTAGGCCTCGATGGCTTGGGCGGCAGGCCTGGCGGCGGTGGCAGAGTAGCCGGGAAAGTAATCTGCATAAAGAGGAAAGCAGTGGCACAAAGTCAAAAAATGAATCAGATAGTAGGAGGCAGGCAAGGAAGCAAAGAAGAAGGCGGCATACCGTCAATCAAGTCTTCCACCCGGCTGTAGCCTTGGCTCAGCGCCTGCCTCGTCTCGGCCCAGTTTGCCGCCTCGGTCTCATATTCGGCTTTGAGGGCGGCCTCGCTGTCCTGTGCCGCCTTCAGGGCCGCCTTGTGGCTCTCCTCCTGGTCAGCCAGCTTCTTGGCCAGGCGATCGCGCTCCTGGGCCAGGGCGGCACACTCGTCTTCCTTGGCGCGAAGGGAGGGCTGGGCTCCGCTTAGCTGGCTCCTCAAGTCAGCATTGGCCCCTGCAAATATAAAGAAAGAAGTTGTCAGGAAAAGATCTGACCCGACTACTCGATAGTCAGCCTGAATCTCTGGGACTACACCCAGTGGGTGCGCTGACGCGCCCCCACTTAAAATAAAAACGAAGCACTTACTCTGACTCTCGGACAGATCAGTGGCCTTCTGATTCAACTCCTGGGCCTGGGAGTTGAAAGCGGCCGCGCGGAGGTTGTGGTACTCCTGCAGATAAGACAAGGGATGCGAGTAAGAACAAGACGGCAATCAAGCTTTCCAAGAAGTTCCAAGCCGCCTGCTCAGCAGCCGGCTCAGAACTCGGGACTACACCCAGTGGGTGCGCTGACGCGCCCCCACGGAAGAAATCAAAAGCAATCGACAAAGAGCAGGAGGACTCACCCGAATAACCGATCGCGTCGTGAGAAACTCCTGGGTGTACTGCTTCAGCACGGTGGCTTGGGCCTGAAGCCGGTTCCGGACGTCCTGCGCCGCCACATTCAGCACGGCTGTCCCACCGCCCGGCGTCCACCCGGACGAGCTATCGCTGGCTGCTTCTAGGTCCTGGGCCGACGAGCCAGTGTCCATGGTTTTCTACGCGTCCGGCGCTGAAGTCGCCTTCCCCATGCGCCGGCGAAGTGGCGACAAGATCACAAGATCCCCTCTCACGACCAGCTCGCCTCCAGCCGGCTGCACGGGCGGCACTTCAGGCCGTCTTCCTCGGCCCGCTCCAGTCGGCGGCGATGGCGCCACCTCCCTCTCCATCTCCAGCTGGTCGCGGCCGGCCTCCTCTAACGGGGGCGCAGGGGTGTCGGGAGCTGCGGCGCGGAGGGGAATGACGAACTGCGGAGGCTGGTTCTGCTGGGCCTCCGCCTCCCTCTCCGCGTTTGTGGCCTCTGCCTGGGCCTTGGCGGCCGCGACAACTCGCGCCTCCGCCGACTTCTGCTTCGCCTCTCGAGCCGCCCTCCGCTCCTCCGCCTCCCACTCCTCCCGCACTTCCCGCGCATTCCGCTCCATCGCCTCTAGGAGGTCGGCGCGGGGATCCACCTAGCGGGAGCTTGAAGACCCTCCCACAGCTCCGACTATGGAGGCGGCCGGGACCCGCCCAAGGGAAAGAGGGCCCCTGTTTGATAAATTGAGAAAAAAGGTTTGGAAGAACATCAACCGAAGAAGAAGAAGAAAGAAAGGCATGAGAACAGTGACGCTTACGCTGAGACCGCCTGTGGCTGCGTCACCACCTTGCGGAAGCGGGCCGCCTTCGCGGCCGTCTCATCCCGCTTGGTCGCCGCCGCGGTACTCTTGGGCTTCTTGGGCCGACTGCCGAAGTAGGTCGACGCGGCCCGGCTTTTCTACGCGCCGCCATGGAGAGCCGGCGTGGCGGATGGGCCCGCGCTTTGGTGATCGGGCACCGACTAACGGCGCGGAACAACTTCGGCCTCGGCATCATCCGGCCAATCCTCGAAGGAGGCCCCGAGCCCAGAGCCGCCTGCCTCGCCGCCCTCCCCTGCGACGTCTTCTTCCATGGCGGCCGCCCCAGGTCCGGGTCGTCAATGTCGTCCATCATGCGGTCAGGGAGGAACTGGCGTTCCACCCCCGCAGCCCCGGTTGCCGGCGGAAGCGCGGGGTTCTGCCAAAGAAAAGCCGGCTGGTCAGGAGTCGGCCACCATGAACTCGGCAACAAGCAAAGAAAAAAAGAAGAGAAGCTTACCATAGGCGGAGGATTGGCGCAAGAGTATGGCTCCTTGCCGTACTGCCACTCCTCGGTGAGCTAGTTGGAAATATAATTCACCATATAAGACACCTCGGTGTGAGGCATCTCCTTGGTGCTTAGCCGGCACGGGTCGAAGCGGCCGCTCATCTGGCCGATCATGTGAGGTCGGCCCTGGAGCGGAAGCACCCGCCGCTCCATGAAGGCGGCCACCAGATCGGCCCCGAACAGACCCTCCGACTGGATCATCACCCGGAGCCGCGCAACGGAGGCAGCCCCACCTGAAGACAACGACCTGGACTGGAAGGACCATGAAGGTTGCCTCCCAGCCGGCGGGCCGGCTACGTAAGCCGGCAGGTTGACGAAGTCGCCTTGCGGAGCGATATTCTTCATGTAGAAGTAGGACTTCTACCAGAGCTTCACCGACTGGATCAGTGGGATGGACGGAAACGGGTTGTTGTCGCCCGTCCTCTGCACAGCGATGAAGGTGCCGCATGGGGCGGGCATGCCCGCAACAATAGTGCCAAGCTTGCACTGGAAGAACTCTCCCCACAGTTCAAGGGTGGGGAGGA
Organism: Triticum aestivum; assembly: GCF_018294505.1. Taxonomy (NCBI): domain Eukaryota; kingdom Viridiplantae; phylum Streptophyta; class Magnoliopsida; order Poales; family Poaceae; genus Triticum; species Triticum aestivum. The sequence continues at coordinate 546,515,967 of NC_057800.1, forward strand.
CGCCAAGAAAACCCTTGCACAGGGTGACGAAGGCCGACAGCAGCATCACTGCATTGGGAGTGAGGTGATGCAGCTGGAGATGATAGAATTCGAGGAAGGAGCAGAAGAACCCGCTCGCCGGCAGGCCAAAGCCGCGAAGGCAATGCGAGCGGAAGATTACCCGCTCGTCCTCTTCCGGTGCCGGGGAGATCTCCCTCTCCGGCGCGAGATGGACTCGCATGTAGTCCGCGCCCGGCAGCCGCCGTGTCCGGCGGAGAAAGTCGACGTGGTCGTCGTGGACATTGGAACCGTCCTAGGAGCTCGACAGCGCCATGAGGATGGCGCGGCGACGAGAAAGATGCGGCGACGGAGAGACACGCGACCCTGTCGCGGCAAAGCAACGGCGAGCCAAGGAGGTTGGCGGAAGAGCCGGGCGACGGTGGGGAGTTGTGGCGACAGAGAAGAAGAAACGAAAGGGGCAGGGCGAGGGCGAGCGTGCGAGCGTTTGCCGCTCCCCCTCCTCCCCCTACTTATAAGCCTCGTACGGCGAAGCCGAGGAGGCGAGGCGTGGGGGAACGTGGGATTAACTGCGCCCACTCCCCCCACATCATGCGCTTGTTGCGCTTCCACGGCGTATGACCACCGCCGCAGGGAGGTGCGCGGTCCGCCCGGGCCACAGAAGATCCGAGCGTGGGCCATGGCCCGGTAGTGGCGGGCCCCGGACTGCGGCGGTGTCCTATCGCACGCGTGGGATGGCAGGCCCGTCTAGCCACTGGGTGCCGCGTGGCGCGCGGGCGGTGGGCGGTCAGCCCGCAGCCTAATTCGCGCGCCGCTTGGTTCCCGCCCATGAACTTCGACGCCCTCCAGAAGACGGAGCACCTACTCAAAGCCAGCTCCGGCTCCTCAAGACATGAAGCTGTTTGAGCTTCTCGACTCCTTTTTCTGCCTCGGAGCCCAACCAGCTTCGGGGACTACTGACGGAGTAAATGACCATGGGTAGCCTAGTCGGCTCCCCCTGGCACTTCAAAAAAATTATAGGCCGATCGGGCCTTCAAGCTTCCAAGACGTGGGGCTGCCTTCCTCCAGCCGATTGCCCCTCAGGTCGGCTATGCGAAGGCGGCCTAGGCCTAAAAATCTCCAAGAAGAAAGCCCCGAGAGGGCCGGCTCCGTGAAGCCAGCCACAAGAAGGCCGACTCCAAGAAACCGGGCCCCCCTCAGCAGGCGGCCCAGATCGTGCCCTCAAAATCCGCACCCACATAACGGCGATGAGATGGGGCGTGGCTATAGCGAAACCTGCCACCCTCGAATCCCGGAGCACGCCTGGCCACAGTGCGCCGTACGGGCGGCCATCACCCGTTCGGCGTGGCACTGTTGCCATATTGACCATGATGTCACCCACGGCAAGCCGTCAATACGACCCGTGGGTGGCGGGTCCCATCCGTCATGGAGACACCCGAAGGCGGCCGGGCCACCCCCAGTCGGCCTGGGGTACGGTCGATTCCCAGTAGCCGGCCAGTCCACTCCCTCGAAGGAGGCGTCCCATTAAGGAGATAAGACGAGGTAAGGCTACAGTGACAAGCCGCCCGGCGGTGGCACTGTAGCCATGCTTGCCAAGACGAAGCCCTCGCCACTAAGGGCGGGGCCACAGTAACCAGCCCCCGACAGAGCCCCCAAGCGGTGGGGCCGGCCTGTCGACCAGAGGACCGGTAGCCGGCAGGGCCCACCAGTCGGCGGGCCCCACCAGTCGGCGAAGAAGCCGGTGGGCATAGACACAGACGGCTAGGGCCCATGCCCAGTCAGATTACCATTGTACCCCTGGGGGGTAGGCCTATATAAACCCCCCATGGCTCCCATGCAGAGGGAGATCTCTCTTCGGATAGTTTTAGACACCACAAGGAGAAAAGGAGCGGGCTGGCCTTGCCCTCCTTCATCCTTTCACCAAACAGCTCAAGGAGCATCCTGTAGCTACCCTCGTGCTAGTGATCATGCGGAGACCCCGCAGAGCAGCATTAGGGGTGTTATCTCCACGGAGAGCCCTGAAGCTGGGAAAGATTCGCCGGCGTGCATGTCTTCGCCTTATCCCATTTCTAGGCACCGGCGATGTTTTATTGGCTCCCACAATGATAAGCCATCCATTGGCATATGTCGCACCAACCACCCGACAACCAAAGACACCCCGACCATCGTCGTGGTCAAAACTCCCTCACGGGGACCGCATCCATAAAACTAAAAACAACGGGCACACAAGGTTATGTCCGCCTGCCTGATCAGGGTAAGCACGCCCATAACCTTCCCTCGTGGGAGGCACCGGGGAGATGCACGACAATAGACCCAGGACCTTACCCGTACGGTAAGTGTGGTTGCAGTGGTCAGTTTCGATATGGTGGCACCATGACTCACCTAACAGTTGTTCAAGTTCAATATAATCCGGTTAAACTTGAATGTAATATGCCGAGCCATGATAAAATAACATGATGCAATGACAATGCATGAGCATAATATCAACATAAGTACGGGATGCAACATAACTGTCCATCATATCAACTATGAAATAATCTCCAACTGAACATGGCATAATGACGAGCATAAATATTACAAGTGCAACACTACTCATAGTATAACATAACATGACCACTAGCATCAACCATAAATAACATGCAAGAACTTATCAATAACATCACCGAGTAACACTTAACCAACTAACAGCAACGGAACCATGCCTATTAACAGTACTCGGTAACCGACGTTAGTCATGCACCGAAGAGCATGACCAACCCAACATGTACTACTATCAAGCCTGACAATATGAAAGTAATACTAGCAACTAGCAGGGCATGATAACCAGGTGAATAACAACATAGCAAACAAGTAAGCACAATCCAAGAAGCATTTCCGAAACAACGATAACCATATTTTAAACAAGCAATCATTTAATAAGTATTCAAGTTGAAAACCATGGCTACTGCATGACTATCATGCAAGTGGGTATTGTGGCTTGCCTGGGGATGAAGAGTACTCCGGGGAGAAGTGCGGTGAAGCCGTGGAAAGATTTGCCAAAAACAGTTCTCTCTCGGAGGGGCTATTAACGTGCAAGGGCAAAAAGGTCATTTTCATAGTGTCAAACCAAAGTGAAAGTGAAACCAACAGAACGGGCTCGACGAAACGATGACGTGGGCTTTGGAATCACCTCAAACGGAGTTGTGGTTAAAAAGATATGAGGTGTTTTCTGCCAGGGACCCATCTGTAATGAAAATATTTACAGACTGAGCCAAAACAGAAAAGCTGAAAGCGCATTCCAGGAACTATGCTTTCGGGACAGTGAAGGCGTATTTTAGGCTGAAGCCGCAGTTGTTTACACTTCCACTCAAACGAAAGTGTATCCAAGGGATTACGCTTCCACTTAACTGACATGGCAACGCGGGGCCGGGTTTGAGTCACTGACAGGTGGGGTCCGCGGGGAGGGGCCCATCGACCTGACTGTCTTCATCCTCCCGCTCGGGGAGCTCCTGGCCGAGGGGAGAGGCACGCCCCGACGGCGATTGCCGGCGCTACGGGGCAACTCCGGCGAGGCTCCGGCTATGGATGGACTCATCGCTCAACGGCGCATCCATAGATCCTATCCACGGCCGGTGGGAGGACCCGAGACGACAACGAGCTTGGCGCCGGCGGACAGGGGCTTCGGCCATTGGAGAACTCCGGGCAAGAGGCCACCGGAGGAGGACTGGGGTTGCTGGGGTGGATCTAGGGTGTGGATGGGGGCCTCTATAGGTGGAAGGAGAGGGGGAGCGGCTCGCCACTGCCGAAATCGTGGAGGACAGAGACGGCGGCCATGGCGGCCATTGGGGGGCTCGGGAGCTCTTGGAGCCCAAGGGAGGGACCGGGGAGGACTGAGAGAGTGAGGCGAGGCTGCTGGTGAAGATAAACGCGCTCAGGGTGGCCTATATATAGCCGGGGCGAGAGGGATGAGCTCGGGTGCCGCCGCTCGCGCTCGGCCAAGGCTCTGGCGACGACAGCGATCACGGGAGGTCGCTGGATCACGACGAGGGAGAAGAGGACGTGATACAGAGGTGCATAGGGACGAGCAGAGCTCGGGGACAAGAGGGGAAACGGCCACGGCGCCATTAATGCTCGGTCGGCCACAGTACGTCCGTGGGCGCGCGGTAACGAGAGCTGATGGAGGGGCTGACGGAGGGGGAGATGGCTCCAGGAGAACGGCGACAATGCGGGCTAGCTGCTGGACATGCCCGTCCTTGCTGAGACGCCGAGCAGAGAAGGGGCCCGAGCAAGAAGCCATTCTGGGCGCGACCATTGCATGCCAAAACGGTGGTCACCGCGTGCACTGGTGCTCACAGTGCCACGAGCTAAGCCAAACGATGTCTTCAGTGGAGTTCTTCCTGAGGAGGTTGCATACAATGAGGTATATTGGATAAAAGTGACACGGTTAAGTGGTAAAGAACCTCTGAAGTTTACTGCAGTAAACTTGATCGAGCACTGCTGATCCACAAAGACTTTATTGAGGTCAATGGAGTTGTCTGGTAAGTTCAGGGTAAGAAGGAATTTCACCCTGGTAACTTGGAGAGGATTTGGATCAATATTTAACAGAGTTGCTTTGCAACTGCCAAAGATGGTCCAGAATCAAGATTAGGATGATGCACTCACCTGGAGTGTCAAATTGATCTCAAATTGGGCAAGGCAGGGTAATTTGTCCATATGAAGATGATGCAAAAGGTTTCATACCAATTGGATAAACCAAAATGGTACTTCCTTCACAACCATTTCCACTGACCAGAAACTTGCAAAAATTCTAGAGGACAAATAGCTTGATGAAACATTCCCAGAATGGGTGCAGGTAGGTTATATGGATAATAGAAGGCCTAGAAAAACTGGCAGACATAATGGAGCAAGATACAATATACTTGCTTCACAAACTGAAATTTTGGACAGAATCAAAGAATTGATGGTGAGCTCACATGGAAGCATTAAATGAGCTCTACTTTTGTGGAGGGCTATGATGTGATGATATGAGGGATCATGCAAAATGGCAACTCATTTGGATATGCCTAGCTTGTACTTCCTTCACAACCAATTCCCTCAGACAGGAACTTTGGAAAAATCATAATTAAATAATTACTAGACAAATGAGGTTGCACTTTGGCATGTGGCAATTATATGGACAGGAAAAGGTGTACAAGGAGTTTGAGGTCAATTGGGAAAAGGAAAATGGCACTTGCTTCACATTCTGCCATTCAGGACAGAATATGAAATGAATTAATTGAGCATGATGGGGAACATGGCAAATGAAATATTTTGCCATATTTGATAAAGATATGACCCAGAAAATTTATGAGAATTATTTGGAAATTTTAGGAGTGATGGAAATAAAGGTTGCTCCACAACCTAGGGCAAATTGGGTTATTCCTTTAATAGAAAAGGAATATTCCCAATAAGAAGAATATTGGGATTTGGGCTAGGATGAAAATGACAGGGTCTAGGGAAGTATTTGGGTATGACAAGCCAATCTGGAAACAAAGAAGAAGGCATCTTCTTCAGTTTCCAGACCACAAAGCCACGAAAAAAGAAAACTCAAGCAAAAACCTCAAAAAAATAAAAGAAAAAGAAAGGGCCAAAAATTAGGCTGTCACAAACCTTGCCCCCTTAAAGAAATCTCGTCCTCGAGATTTGGTTGCTCAGGGTACAAGTATGAAAATACTAACCTAAGGAAACCGTTTCCAACTCGGGTATCCTTTTTCTTATTTTTGTTCCCACTAAATTTTTATCTGACTAGCCCCGGGGTGGTTTGCTTTAATATATCTATATCCTGACAGATCTTACCTTGCTTGTTCATGCTTATATAGACACCAATTTCCTTTTAGATCTGCTGACTTAACTGACTGTGATGGATTCTCACGACTGAAATATATGTCGGGCTCACAAATCCAAGAGTGATTTCCGCTCGGTGTGTCATCTGGCACTGACAATCTTTCATGAAGTGGTGATCAGATTTTCCTAGTGGACACCCAAGCTCTAACTCCTTGCATTTGGTTTCTCCACTAAATGCAGGTCCTTCGGGTTCCAAACAGTGAATTGGGACATAACCGCTTTCCTGACAGATTCTGGCTTATCGCGGAAGTTTCAGAATCATCTTAACTGGTTCCACTGTCTTGAGTATCGGATCCGTACCAAATATTTGATTGTTGCATGTCGTGGATAACATAAGAGTTTGACCTGTAGGAAAATATCTGCAGACTTGACTGGCAGCGGTTCTGCACCACGCGGGTCTTGCAACAATTTTCATACCCACATTACTGGTCTTGCTCCTTCATTATTGTTTTCTTGGTCAGGATCCTTGGTTGAAAGAGCTGGGTCATATTGCTTCTTTGTATCACCATAGGTACGGTCGGTACAATTTTTCGGCAATCATAGCCTATCCTCATTTTTCTGACAAGGTACCCCATTAAATTGCAGGTTCAACACCCCTCAAGTTCTGACTGATTCTTGCTTCTGACCACAATGTTGCAGATCTGATTCTTGGGATTTACTGCCATATGCTGTCAATTTACAGCATACTACCTTGTACCAATGTCTTACTGAGGAAGATTGGCTGATTTGTGCTTGAAACTTTCATCGAACAGCTTGCTAAAGAAGACTGGGTATCGTGCTTCAGAAGCTTACCCCCTTAAAGACTTTGCCGGGGAAAGACTCAGTACCTTATACTGGAAGCTTTTCTGGTTGCCTACTGAAGAAGACAGAGTACCTTGTGCGGGAATTCATCCATGTATCGTACTGAGGAAGATAGATGAATCTTGCCTTGGAAGCTTTTCAGGTATCTTGCGAGGGAAAATTGGGTTGCTTACACCAGAAGCTTCTTACTGTGATATGCAGACCGATTTCCACATATATAACCATCTTACAATTTTTGTTATTGATTTCTTGTATGAAACGGGGTTTTGTAGGACTATCCTCCTTTCTGAGGACATGCCATATTTTTGCTTGCTTCCAGGTACATCGGGTTCCAAAATCATCCTCAACGAAAAATTTAAATTGTATCTGAGCCATACCTTTGATAATATTCTGTCAACCTTGCACACAATTTATCTTCTTGCTGATTTGATCATTTCTGCTATGAGGAGTGCACACTGAGGGAGACTTGACACTCAGTAACATGATCAGATATTCCCCAATCTGAATGCAGTCGGCTGAGAATTCCATATTGTGGTGAGGAGTGCACATTAATGCAAACTTTATACTGAGATTCCATCCAGGATTTCTTTTGTATTCAGATGAGCTATTTCCAATTTCACTGCAGTCTGCTGACAATTCCTTTCTGTTTAGCTGAGTTTCCAAATATATGCATTTCTTGCTGACTCTTCGGGTCCGGTGTCGGCTGACGAGCAACTTTAATAGGGGAAAAATTTGTAACACCGAAGGCCCAAAGAAAGAAACAAAAGAAACGACTAAAACAAAAGCACACAAGCATAATACTAATATAATAAATCAAGCAATCATCACATATTACTGCTACTCACACAATAATATGCATGCACACCTAAGCACACAAATCTCGCAGAAACTCTGGTATTACGGTCTAATATGCTGTGGTGGTGTGCGCGAAAATTATATCCATGTGTGGAAGGAGTTGGCATAACCGAAGCTACACCAAGCACTGGCTGAATAGTGGCTGGATCTGGATGGATACACAGGTGAGGACGGACTCGATGATCGAGACACAGAAGTCACAACCACCTCTTCATCAAGCGTACAAAGGGAATCGTACCCGTCCAAAGAATGAAATGACATGGCAAGATAACAATGGAAGACTGGGTTTATTGGTATTGCCCTTTTTTTGATAACCAAGATCAGTAAGGGTTGCCAAGGAAACGAGATGGAGGGCATGGATGATGATATGGTCGCATCACACCGAGGAGCAGGCATGCTAAGAAAGATGGTGCAGGCGGTGGACCGAAAACGATGCCACCTACACTCACAAGATTAACCGCTAGTGACAAAATAGCAATCTATATGCATGCTATGCGACAAACAAATGCAATAATCAAGTGCAACAAACCAACGGGGGTCTATACTACCGCTTTCTAATGTTCGCGCGGGCTAGGGCATCCTACAGCCAGACCTACTATGCTACCAAGCGTTGTGGCACCCCGGCTCAGAGAAAACCGGAACGCCCCATATTCCAGCCCAGAGATCGAGGAGAAGTCTTCTGGAATACGGCACTGCTTAGCATAGAACAAACCAACTTTCTATTATTACACGAATATGATTAAAAGGTCTCCGATATTACAATGAATAACATCGACACGGCGACACTAGGCCAACCATGGTTGCTCTATACAAGCAGCAGAACAACTCGAAGCAGCGGAATAACTCTAGCAGCGGAAAAAAACTATTGGCAGCGGAACAACGATGACGGTGGTGAATCCCACTCCGCAGGGACTCTGGCTGGAACGCTTATCCTAGCACGTGAACACAGGAACAACACCAAACAAGCAAGCAATCCAGGCATGACCTGCAAGCTGGCATGACACGCCAGGTCAGTACATTGAATGTACTTGCAAGCTCACAATTAACCAGAAGCATTCAAGACAAACAACAGCATGGCAATTGCAGGTTAAGCAGGAATTAACATGAGATCCTTATAACAACATGACATGAGCACATGATATCCAAAGTAATACTCCAAATTAATACTAGATACCATCATGAAAATAATCATAATAGCCACTAAGAATGCAAAGGCAATATGAACCTGATACAACTAGAACAATATGAGCATATATGTCGGTGTACAAAAAGAGGGGTACACTTTTTGTACCCCTATAACTGTGCACGAGCAGTCTGAGCCACGGGCACCACCACACCAAGCAAGGCAAGGGAGGTGAGCCAGGGTAAGACCGAAGCTCAAGAGAACTAGAACGACGCCAAGGCCAAGACCACGAAGAGCAAAGGGGACGAAGCAGACTCCCCCGGCAATATCCTTGCCGGGAGACAGTTTTAGCAACCCCGACAAGACCCTTGCCGCGGCAACTCGCCCCACACCTACGGAGCAAATCACCCTTGAGTCCACTGCCCCCAAAGGGCAAGGATTCTAGAGACATCCCCGTGGCGGCATGCAGATCTTTGTAAAGACATTCAAGATCAGATACGCACTAAGGAGACGACAACCCTTGGCGGGATCCCAGCCGAGGAAGACCACAAGGCCCCCGGCAAGCTCCTTGCCGGGGATGACAGCAGGCACCTCGGCAAAACCCTTGCCGGGGCCCCGGCAAGGCCCTTGCCAAGGACATTCGCAGGACCACCACCAGGCCCGCGCCGACTAAACCTCCACCGCCGTTTGCATGCAGCTGCCGACCCAACCAGCTGGGCAGGCACCCGCGTGGCAACATGCAGATCTTCGTGAAGACCCACCACTGCGCCACCTTAGCTGCCTGCCTACCTACATGGCATCGCAGGCATCGCTGGCTAGGGCGCGTGTCGACACAAGAAGGAGCGGCGACGGACGAGACAGATCTCTCCCCCGTCCCTGATAAAGCAAGGACACCTAGGTAAGACGCATTAAATGCACCTTGTCATGTAATGCGAGGGATAACCTCGCATCACTGTACCCTTTCCACCTCCTGTGTGCCACTATGGCAACCCCTTTTTCTATAAAAGGAGGCCCAAGGCGACCAGGAGAAGGATTCGGCTTTTTGGAGCTCCTGACGCCCCATAGCTAGCTCAAGAACACAAATATACAATCCACCAAAGCATGAGTAGGGTTTTATGCATCCTCGCGGCCCGAACCTGGATAAACGAACTGTGTGCTATCTGTTTGATCCGCTCTTCTCACGACCCCGCGCCCCGCTAACCACAGTAGGGATTTTTGTGATCCCATAGGTGTCGTTCCCACCGACATTTTTGGCGCACCAGGTAGGGGGCGCAGTTGTGAGAATCGGCTTTAGCAGTTAGTTCGGTGCTTCTTCATCATCATGGCGCCCAAGAAGAAGACGACGGTGGCGGTTGGCCAGTCAGAAGCCGGACAGCCCGTCCCGATGCGGGCGAGCAGCGGACCGGTCGCAGAAAGGACCCGGGGCGCTGCTCGCGAACGCCAACACCATCCCAGCAGCCGGAGTTTGGGAGGCGGCGATGTTTGTGCACCTGGTAACGGGCCACACGTCGCCAAATCCAAAGGCGGAGCCAAGCCCTTCGCGAGTGGAGCGGGGCCTTCCAGGGTCATCGCCGCCCCGCCCGAAGGCGACGCAAGGGCCTCCAAGACTCCCACGCCGGTGCCAACAGTGCGCTCTTCCCAGGCAGCGCGCGACGAATGACGTAATCACGCTGAAGATCCCGGGCGTCGCCGCGGGAAGAGCCCCGAGCGCCACTCCCGGGACGTAGAAGACCTGCCCACTCGCCGAGGCGCTGGTGAAAATGGCATGCGACCGCGGGGTCATGATAGAGCTCCTTCTGACATGGTCAGAAGTCGAAGAGCGTCGCGATCAGTGCAGGTTTCGCTGCCACTGACGCCAGCAGAGGTCCTGGCGCGCGCGCAGTTGCTCCTCGACTTTCCTCCCACTATGGGGAAACTCAACGAATGGAGAGCCACTATCCGAAGCCTTGTTGCGGTGGCCAACAAAGACGAACCAAGTCCGGTGGGGCCCCTGGGTCGACGCTCCGATGGAGTCCGGCGGACCAGTGGCGGAAAAGCCGGCGGCGCCGCGACCATGGTGCATTCACCTCTTCCCCATCCGGTACCGCGGACGCCGGCTCGTCGCGACGTCGCGGGGGACGACATCTCCATAGCATCGTCTGACCCGCAGACCCACTGTGACCAGCGCCAAGTTCTTCGGGAACGAGCCCATGAAGACGCTCGAACCACTATCGAGCGCCGGCGCGGAGCGCGCCACTAGTCAGACAGGCGAGCAGGGCCTGCTGTGAACCACCCGGCCCCGGAGAGCCCTGGAGGCCTACCTTACGAGGTAGGCTGTCCGGCTTTTACCCGTGAGCTGTGGCAGTTCCAGTGGCCCAGTCACCGCACCTTCAAACCTGATGTTGGCGAAAAGTACAATGGCAAGACTCACCCGTCTGAGTTCCTCAGCATCTACACCATCGCGATGCAAGCCGCCGGAGCCCGCGACGATAAGGTGCTTGCGAATTACTTTCCATTGGCTCTTAAACCCAACACCATGTCGTGGTTGATGCACTTGCCGGTAGACTCTATTTCCTCCTGGTCGGATTTGTGCCATGAGTTTGTGGGCGCCTTTACTGGAGGTCACCAAGCCCATAGCCAAGCAAGCGACCTGCATGTCATTCCCCGGAAAGGAGGCGAGAGTCTGCGCAAGTATATACAGAGGTTCATCCGGGTACAGTACAATATCCCTGATGTTTACCCCACCGCCATCATCAGCACACTCCATCAGAACGTGCATAACCGCAAGATGCGCGAAGAACTGGCAATGAACAAGTTGAAAGATGTGGCAGAACTCTATGTTCTTGCTGACAGATGTGCCCGAGCTGAAGAGGGAAGGAAGTACCCTGGTGAAGATGCCGGCATGGAAACCGACTCCTCAGATGAGGATACTGCCGCCCCGGCGAAGAAAGGCCGGTGCCGCAATAGGAAGCGCAAAGGTAAAGATGTGCTTTCCATCGAGGGATCTGATGACGCCGGCTCCGCCAAGAAAACCAAGGCAGATGACCCGGCATGGAAATTGTCGGATGTGTCACCTGCCGGGCCTTGGCGGCTGCCGAGAAGCCAGGAAACTCCGACAAGCAATACTGCAAGATCCATCGCACCAAAGGCCATGATCTCCAGAACTGCCGACAGGTTGAGCTCCTTGCTGAGAAGCAGAGGGCTGAATATGAGAGGCGAGACAAGGAGAAAGGCCAGGACGGTGCTGAGGGGTCCGGCAAGAAGCGTGACGGCCAGGCGGGCTGCCGCGGCAAAGATAAGCAGCAGGAGAGGCCCGCCCGGGGCCATGACAAAAAGCCAGAAGATGATGATCACGAAGAGGACGATGAGTCTGGTGACCAAGAATTTCAGAAAGCTACAGAGGCCATGTGCGTCGATGGCGGCGCCTCGCTGCATACCTCTCACTGCCAGCTTAAACAGTGGGCGCGTGAGATTACAGCGGTGGAACCGTCGTTTGATGCCCAAAGGCCGTTGAAGTGGTCCAGCACACCTATCATTTTTGACACTGAGGATCACCCTGATCGCACTACTGCAGTCGGGTGCTTGCCATTGTTGGTTTCACCAACAATACGCAACCTCAAGGTGACAAAGATGCTAGTCGATGGCGGGGCCGTTCTGAACTTAATCTCGCCTGCCGTGATCGAGAAATTGCAGATTCCTGATGAAGACCTCGAAGAGACGGGCACGTTTTAGGGGGTCAACCTGGGAAGAAGTCAACCAAAGGGAAAGGTCACGTTGCCCGTGACCTTTGGGAGTGATCTGAACTACAGGACATAAAGGATTGTGTTCGACGTTGCCAAGATCCCCTTGCCTTACAACGGGATCCTTGGCCGCCCAGCGCTGGCCAAGTTCATGGTGGCGTCACATTACGCCTACAACACCCTGAAGATGCCGGGGCCCGTGACGATCATCACCATCCCATCAAACAAGAAGGATGCGCTAATTTGTGCTTACCAACTCTACCAACAAGCAGTTGCAGCAGCCGCCACTGCTAAGGCGCTTGCTCCTGCCGCTGGAGCCCCGGGAAGGCAAAAGAAGAAGACCGGTGAGACTTCCGGCACCCACTCCGGCAAGCGCACCTCTTCGGAGTGTAGTGCTCCCGTCGAGGACGTGCCAGAGAGCTCCACCGACAGAAACAAGAAGTCCAGGGCCACACCACCGGGAACCAAGAAGGTTTCTATCAAGGAGGATGGCACGGGAGGAGCTTTTACCATAAGCTCCACCCTTGATGACAAATAGGAAGACACGCTCGTCACCTTCCTGCGAGCGAATGTCGATGTGTTTGCATGGCAAGCATCCGACATCCCCGGCGTTACCAGGGAGGTGATTGAGCACCACCTTGCTGTCTGTCCTCATGCGTGGCCCGTCAAGCAGAAGGTCAGAAAGCAAGCTTTGGAATGACAAGAGTTCATCACAGAGGAGATCCAGAAACTGGAAGCAGCGGGTTTGGTAAGAGGAGTGCTCCATCCAACGTGGTTGGCCAATCCGGTGGTAGTGCGCAAGGCAAATGGGAAGTGGAGGCTGTGTATTGATTACATAGATATTAATGAGGCTTGTCCCAAAGACCCCTTCCCGTTGCCGCGCATCGACCAGATTGTTGACTCCATAGCTGGGTGTGATCTGTTGTCATTCCTCGATGCCTACTCCGGCTACCACCAGATCTTCATGACAAGGGAAGATGAAGAGAAAACGGCATTCATCACCCCATGTGGTACATATTGCTTTATACGGATGCCTTTCGGGTTGAAGAGTGCTGGTTCAATGTTTGCAAGGGCAGTCCAGATTAGTTTTGAACCCCAGCTCCATAGAAATATGGAAGCTTATATGGATGATATAGTGGTCAAAACCAAGAACAGGGCAACCCTCATATCAGATTTACAAGAAACATTTGCAAACCTACGCAAGATCAATCTCAAGCTGAACCCTGAGAAGTGCGTCTTCGGCGTCCCGTCTGGCAAGCTTCTCGGGTTATTTGTGTCACAGCATGGGATAGAGGCCAATCCGGACAAGATCAAAGCTATAGAGCAGATTGAAGCGCCCAAGCGAGTCAAGGATGTGCGTCGGCTTGCTGGTTGCGTTGCCGCCATGAGCAGGTTCATTTCCAAGTCCGCCGAGCGCGCCCTTCCCTTTTTCAAGATTTTGAAAAAGGCGGGCCCGATGGAGTGGACGCCAGAAGCCGAAGCAGCATTGCAAGATTTGAAGAGGTACCTCTCCTCCGCGCCAATACTAGTTGCGCCTAGGCCACAGGAACCGTTGCTGCTGTACCTGGCGGCAACGAACCAGGTGGTCAGCACCACACTAGTGGTGCAGAGAGAAATTGATGATGAGGTAATAGCATCGACGGAGCCCGATGCCACCGATGCCGAGATGACGCAACCAATTGAAGTGCCGCCGAAGAAGAAAATGATGCAGCACCCGGTCTACTTTGCTAGTTCCCTCCTGCAGGGGGCTAGATCGAGGTACTCCGGTGTGCAGAAACTGCTCTTCGGCCTTCTTATGGCCTCAAGGAAGCTGCGTCACTACTTCCAGGCGCACGAAATCACTGTCACTCGCCTCCCTCTACAACGGATATTGCACAATCCAGACGCAACGGGAAGGATCGTAGAGTGGGCGCTGGAACTGTCCAGCTTTGGCCTCAAGTTTGAGAGTACCTCGACGATTCAAAGCCGAGTCCTGGCGGAGTTCGTTGCAGAATGGACCGCGACGCCTGACGAAGAAACCCAAGAGACTGCTCTCCCTGGCAAGGAGGCAAGTTGCGACTGGATCATGTACTTTGATGGAGCTTTCTCCTTATAGGGCGCCGGGGCTGGCGTACTGCTTGTCGCGCCCACCGGTGAGCACCTCAAGTACGTGATCCAGATGCACTTCCCCAGGGGGGTGTCAACAAACAATACGGCTGAGTACGAAGGGATGCTTGCCGGTCTTAGGATCGCGGCGGACCTCGGAATCAAGAAACTCATCGTCAGAGGCGACTCGCAACTTGTCGTCAAGCAAGTCAACAAGGATTACCAGAGCCCGTTGATGAAGGCCTACGTCGATGAAGTGAGAAAGCTGGAAGAGCATTTTGACGGTATACAGGCAGAATACGTTCCCCGAGCGGAGAATGATATCGCCGATTACCTATCAGAACGCGCTGCCCTCAAGCTACCTGTGGAACCAGGTACCTTTGTGCTTCGGCTAACTCAGCCATCCGTTGATCCATCAACAGAGCAGAACAAGAGGAGAAAATCAGGGCCCGACAAGTACTTTCCCGCCAAGCTCCCCGAAGCCGCCGGCAAGGATGTTGTCGAAGACACTGAGCCCGCCACGGGACGGCTAGCTCCGACAGAGCATCAAGCTCTTGCCATGGAGACAACCGCTCCGATAGCGGAGGAAATGCCTTTAGTCCTCGCCGTCGAGCCCCAGGCTCCAGCGTGGGCACAACATACCGTCCGATTCCTCCAAACAGGGGAACTTCCTAAGGAGCAGGAAGAAGCGGAAAAAGTAGCCCGTCGCTCTACTATGTACCAGTTCGTCGATGACGTCCTGTACAGAAAGAGGCTGAATGACGTGAAATTGAAGTTTATCCCTCGAGAGGAAGGACTGGGGCTGTTGGCGGAGATACATGGAGGCATATGTGGATCCCACATCGGGTCAAGGGCCCTTGCCGGCAAAGCATTTCGGCAAGGCTTCTTCTGGCCCACCGCCCTCCAGGATGCGAGGACACTAGTCACCAGGTGTGAAGCGTGTCAGTTCCATTCAAAGAAGCTTCATCAGCTAGCTCAAGCCCTTCAAACCATTCCTCTCTCCTGGCCTTTCTCGGCATGGGGGCTCGACATACTGGGCCCTTTCCCCCGCGCTGTCATGGGCTTTGAGTACTTGTACGTTGCAATCGACAAGTTCACAAAGTGGCCAGAAGTGGAAGCAGTGAGGAAGGTCACAGCACAATCAGCTGTCAAGTTCTTCAAAGGACTAGTGTGCCGTTTTGGTGTACCCAATAGGGTTATCACCGACAACGGCACGCAGTTCACAAGCCACACCTTCATGCAATATATTCAAGACCTCGGCAGCAAGGTCTATTTCGCTTCCGTTGCTCACCCACGAAGCAATGGTCAAGCTGAGAGGGAAAATGCTGAAGTACTGCGAGGCCTGAGGACAAAGACCTTTGACAGACTGCACAAAGAGTGGAAGGCACTGGATTGATGAATTGCCGGCGGTTCTTTGGTTAATCAGAACGACACCAAATCGAGCCACCGGTCAGACACCCTTTGCCCTGGTATACGGGGCAGAAGCAGTTCTCCCCATGGAACTCATATACGGGTCACCTCGAGTACTCGCTTATGACGAGCTTGAGCAAGAGCAATTGCGGCAAGATGACGCAACGCTCCTTGAGGAAGATCGTCTTTGGGTGGCTGTGAGAGCAGCGTGCTACCAGCAAGCCTTGCGCCGCTAGCATAGCCGCAAGGTTCATGCCCAAATCTTTGAGGAAGGCGACCTTGTTCTTCGGCGCGTTCAATCGGCCAAGAATTCCAACAAGTTGACGCCAAAGTGGCAAGGCCCTTATCGGGTAATACGAGTCACCAGGCCCGGCGCAGTCCGCCTGGAGACCAAAGATGCCGTTCCGGTGAGTAACTCCTGGAACATTGAGCATCTTCGCAAGTTTTACCCATGAGGCGCGGCTTGCCGGGCCCCCCGGTAAGCCACCTTTTGTACGAGCCTTGCCGATGACGCATGTAACCCTCTATACAAAGCCAGGCGCAGACCCTGAGCATAAATAAATGAAGCGCTGGCGCCCTAAGTTATAGCATGCATGCTAGGTCGAGTCTCGTCCTTGGTTAGGGTTGATAGTGCTTAGCGGCGACTAACCCCTAGCTTAGAGGTCGAGTGTGCGTCTCTTTGTCTTTCTTTTGTCTTCTTTGGTTCATAGGACACACAGATATCCGTGCCGAACCACTTGGGGAGGAAAAAAAGAGGAACAGACCAGCATCTAGCCCCCAGCAAGCCAGTATTGCCGGGGGCTGCAAGAGCAAAGATTCACCCACGGCGAACCAGGGTTGCCGAGGACTGCAGCTTCAGATAAGTTCTTCATCCCTTATCATGCATTCCATTATGGACTGAGGTATGTGAAACCTCGTTTTCCCCTAAGCTACCATGCTCCCATAACTCTAGGCCCTAGGGCTCGTTCCTGGGGCCAAGTTTGGTCGTAGTCGTGGCAGCGAAAGGATGAAACAAGGAGCCTAAACCCGCCTCATCCCTGCCTCCGCCAAAGGCGTGAGGAAGGTCGAGCGAAGTGGGGAGACGGCAAGGCCTGGTGCCGTGCAAGGAAATGTTTATCTTGAAGATATCAAGGATTTACTCCTTGTCGTGGGTTCCACCCGCAAACAAATGACCCGACAAGCATCCCTTTTTCATTAAAAAAACATTCCACTCAGGTACAGTCCATAGGGAATGAAAAACATGAATGATGGGATTACAAGTTTCAAATTCAACAAAGGCCCGAAGGCTTACAAACTAAAAAGAGATAAGGTGCCCGTAATCCCTTTCTTGTCCCTCTCCTCAGGAGGCAGGTCAAGGAGGCGAAAAGGACAAAAGGAGCGCCTAGGCGAGCTACGGGTGGCAGAAGACACCAAGAGAACATCTTGGTGGCCATCCAAAGGCTGGATGGTGATGGCGGCGCCGGAAGCAGAGCTCGAAGACGAGGCGGCAGGACGTCAGCACGCGTCGAAGGCATCGGTGCCCGCATACTCCGACTTGACGACCTTGCCGCCCGCCCTCTTCCTCTTCCGCAGCCTCCCAACGCCAGCCGCCCAAGGAGACGACCCCGAGAAGTTCAGGGAGCCGGCGACACGGAGGATGGGGTCGCCGGTGCCGCACAGAGCGGCACCCGACACCTAGTCGGACCCGTCATCCTGTCGCCTACTACCCTCGTCGTCGCTGCCGCTGTCCTCCTTGTCACTCCCACTCGAGGAGGAGTCTTCACTATCAAAAGAGCTCTCCACGCAGCACCTTGCACGGGTCCCAAAGAGCCCGAAGACCTTGACGGAGAGAAGGCCACCCTCCATCAGCTTAAAATGGAGAGTGAGCCCCTCCGTCAAGCGGTGGATATGAGCAAACGTCTTCCATCCCCGACGAAGATACATCATGTGAGGGGCGGGGAAGTCGACGCGGACCCGCGTGCCACTGATCCCGTAGCCCCTCATGTGCAGCCGCAACGACTCCGGCAGATCCAGCTCCATCTCCAGCGCAAATGGAGTCGGGAGACGAAGGCGATGGCGCGGCGGCCGGCTGCCTGACGAAGAACTCACGAGGGTCATCCCCAACATGGCCCGAGCTGCTGGCGGAGGCGAGGCCGGCGCGCCGCCTCGTCCTCCCCTTCCCCGAGCGCCCCGGCCTCGCCCACGGCCTCACCCCCTCCCCCTTCCCCTCGCGGCTGGCTCTGCCACTGCAGGCGCAGGAGAAGGAGGGACGCGTTGTCGAGCGGCAACCCTCGCCGCCACTGGTGAAGGACCGAGATTCCCTCTCTCCATGACGGATGGAAGGGAGGAGCAGAAGCTGAAGGAAGAAGAAGATGAAAGAATGCGGGACGCCATCCCCCTCCCGCTCTTTATAAAGGATCGGGGTTGGGGCTCGGACGCCCCGCTCAGCCAATCAAGATACGGAAGGCGCAGGGAGCCAGGACCGACCCGCCGCCCCAACCAGCGACGGCCCGGTTTCCTGCCTCCACCGTTTGCCACCCCAGGCGCATGGGAGACACGTGGCGGACGTGCAGAACCGAGGGGACGGGTGAGACGACCACTCCCCACCCCGTGATCATGGGGAGTGGATGCCTTGAAGACCGCGCCTCAGCCCCATTCAGTAAATGGGCCGCGCCTCCATGCCTTCCTCCGTTTATGGGGAAGGCGTGAACCGCCCCTTTACTATGATGTGACGCATGCCTACGGGAACCAACCCCACGCATGCTGCACACGTCACACGCACCTCCCCACGCCGCGCCACGCGCGGGAGTCGTGGGAAGCGTAGCGCGTGAAGAACCTTACCATGCTAAAAACCGCCCCGCCTGCCCGCGCACCGTTTTTGGGCCTAGCCCAACAACGTGTTGCGCTTATGTGTGGCCCAGGCCCGGGGCTCCTGTCGGTGTACAAAAAGAGGGGTACACTTTTTGTACCCCTATAACTGTGCACGGGCAGTCTGAGCCACGGGCACCACCACACCAAGCAAGGCAAGGGAGGTGAGCCAGGGTAAGACCGAAGCTCAAGAGAACTAGAATGACGCCAAGGCCAAGACCACGAAGAGCAAAGGGGACGAAGCGGACTCCCCCAGCAAGATCCTTGCCGGGAGATAGTTTTAGCAACCACGGCAAGACCCTTGCCACGGCAACTCGCCCCACACCTACAGAGCAAATCACCCTTGAGTCCACTGCCCCCAAAGGGCAAGGATTTGTGAGACATCCCCGTGGTGGCATGCAGATCTTTGTAAAGACATTCAAGATCAGATACGCACTAAGGAGACGACAACCCTTGAAGGGATCCCAGTCGAGGAAGACCACAAGGCCCCCGGCAAGTGCCTTGCCGGGGATGACAGCAGGCGCCTCAGCAAAAACCTTGTCGGGGCCCCGGCAAGGCCCTTGCCAAGGACATCCGCAGGACCACCACCAGGCCCGCGCTGACTAAACCTCCACCGCCGTTCGCATGCAGCTGCCAACCCAACCAGCTGGGCAGGCACCCGCGTGGCAGCATGCAGATCTTCGTGAAGACCCACCACTGCGCCACCTCAGCTGCCTGCCTATCTACAGGGCATCGCTGGCCAGGGCGCGTGTCAACACAAGAAGGAGCGGCGACGGACGAGACAGATCTCTCCCCCGTCCCCGATAAAGCAAGGACACCTAGGCAAGACGCATTAAATGTGCCTTGTCATGTAATGCGAGGGATAACCTCGCATCACTGTACCCTTTCCACCTCCTGTGTTCCACTGTGGCAACCCCTTTTTCTATAAAAGGAGGCCCGAGGTGACCAGGAGAAGGATTCGGCTTTTTGGAGCTCCTCACGCCCCATAGGTAGCTCAAGAACACATATATACAATCCACCAAAGCAGGAGTAGGGTTTTACGCATCCTCGCGGCCCAAACCTGGATAAACGAACCGTGTGCTATCTGTTTGATCCGCTCTTCTCACGACCCCGCGCCCCGCTAACAACAGTAGGGATTTTTGTGATCCCATAGGTGTCGTTCCCACTGACAATATATAAATCTGACGATACTAGCATGCAACATGATGACACTATATGCACCAATTATTCTGCTCGGGTTATCTCGTAACCATCACATGCAGCACTTTCCCACCTCGGACATTACACGATCATCTCAGGATCAAATCAAGCTTGGTATAAACAATACCGTAGTAATCATTAAATGACCACAAGGATCTTGATCTTTACCCATGATTCTCACACAACATCACGAATATCCAACAACTCGGTATCCTCGATACCACGGTGATCATTCCGGCAATCATAACCAAAGTAACTCATGATCCTTACGGCGATCATCACCAAAGTAACATGTGATCCTTACGGCGATCGCCACCAACTTATTTCATCACCGAACCGGGGTTGTCATTAATCAAGTTATTATTAATACTATTGACTCATGGTGGGACCGACACAAACTGGGCCCTTATCCGCGGGTGCGGCTATCGATAGACTTAATATACACTTTGCAGAGGTAGCACACTGTACCCACACCATGGAACCCATGGCCTCGCACTCCCATTCGGGTGGACCAACGGCGTTCCGACAAAACCAATCTATTGCCGTGACACTATCCCGGCCACTCCGACCCACTCCCAACTGGGCTAGTCCTGGGTGGCCCCGTGTCTACCAAAGACACCCCGACCACCGTCGTGGTCAAAACTCCCTCACGGGGACCGGATGCATAAAACTAAAAACAACGGGCACACAAGGTTATGTCCGCCTACCTGATTAGGGTAGGCACACCCATAACCTTCCCTCGTGGGAGGCACCGGCGAGATGCACGACAATAGACCCAATTAGGACCTTACCCATACGATAAGTGTGGTTGCACTGGTCAGTTTTGATATGGTGGCACCATGACTCAGCCAACAGTTGTTCAAGTTTAATTTAATCCGGTTAAACTTGAATGCAATATGCTGAGCCATGATAAAATAACATGATGCAATGACAATGCATGAGCATAATATCAACATAAGTACGGGATGCAACATAACTGTCCATCATATCAACTATGAAATAATCTCCAACTGAACATGTCATAATGACGAGCATAAATATTACAAGTGCAACAATACTCATAGTATAACATAACATGAACACTATCATCAACCATAAATAACATGCAAGAACTTATCAATAACATCACCGAGTAACACTTAACCAACTAACAGCAACGGAACCATGCCTATTAACAGTACTCGGTAACCGACGTTAGTCATGCACCGAAGAGCATGACCAACCCAACATGTACTACTATCAAGCATGGCAATATGAAAGTAAAACTAGCAACTAGCAGGGCATGATAACCAGGTGCATAACAACATAGCAAACAAGTAAGCACAATCCCAGAAGCATTTCCGAAACAACGATAACCATATTTTAAACAAGCAATCATTTAAGAAATATTCAAGTTGAAAACCATGGCTACTGCATGACTATCATGCAAGTGGGTATTGTGGCTTGCGTGGGGATGAAGAGTACACCTGGGAGAAGTGCGGTGAAGCCGCGGAAAGATTTGCCGGAAATAGTTCTCTCTCGGAGGGGCTGTTAATGTGCAAGGGCAAAAAGGTTATTTTCATAGTGTCAAACCAAAGTGAAAGTGAAACCAATAGAAAAGGCTCAATGAAACTAAGACGTGGGCTTTGGAATCACCTCAAACGGAGTTGTGGTTAAAAAGATATGAGGTGTTTTCTGCCAGGTACCCATCTGTAATGAAAATATTTATAGACTGGGCCAAAACAGAAAAGCTGAAAGCGCATTCCAGGAACTACGCTTGCGGGACAGTGAAGGCATATTTTCGATCAAAGACGCAGCTGTTTACGCTTTCACTGAAACGAAAGCGTATCCACAGGATTGCGCTTCCACTTAACTGACGTGGCAACGCGGGGCCGGGCTTGAGGCCCTGACAGGTGGGGTCCGCGAGGAGGGGCCCGTCGACCTGACTATCTTCAACCTCCCACTCGGGGAGCTCCTGGCCGAGGGGAGAGGCATGCCCCGACGGCGATTGCCGGCGCTACGGGGCATCTCCGGCGAGGCTCCGGCTATGGATGGACTCAACGCTCAACAGCACATCCAGAGATCCTATCCACGGACGGTGGGAGGACCCGAGACGACAACGAGCTTGG
The DNA here is from genome assembly GCF_018294505.1 of Triticum aestivum. Lineage (NCBI taxonomy): Eukaryota > Viridiplantae > Streptophyta > Magnoliopsida > Poales > Poaceae > Triticum > Triticum aestivum. Next base: position 546,537,974 of record NC_057800.1, read on the forward strand.
CGCCGGTGGACAGGGGCTTCGGCCATCGGAGAACTCCTGACAAGAGGCCACCGGAGGAGGACTGTGGGTGCTGGGGTGGATCTAGGGTGTGGATGGTGGCCTCTAGAGGTGGAAGGAGAGGGGGAGCGGCTCGTCACTGCAGAAATCGTGGAGGACAGAGACGGCGGCCATGGCGGCCATTGGGGGGCTCGGGATCTCTTGGAGCCCAAGGAAGGGGTCGGGGGAGACTGAGAGAGTAACGCGAGGCTGCTGGTCAAGAGAAACACGCTCGGGGTGGCCTATATATAGCGGGGGCGAGAGGGATGGGCTGGGGTGCCACCGCTCGTGCTCGACCAAGGCTCTGGCGACGGTAGTGATCACAGGAGGGCGCTGGATCACGACGAGGGAGAAGAGGACGTGCTACAGAGGTGCACAGGGACGAGCAGAGCTCGGGGACAAGAGGGGAAACAGCCACGGCGCCATTAATGCTCGGTCGGCCACAGTACGTCCGTGGGCGCGTGGCGACGAGAGCTGACAGAGGGGCTAACGGAGGGGGAGAGGGCTCCAGGAGAACGGTGACAACACGGGCTAGCTGCTGGACATGCCTGTGCTCGCTGAGACGCCGAGAAGAGAAGGGGCCCGAGCAAGAAGTCATTCTGGGCGCGGCCACTGTATGCCAAAACGGTGGTCATCGCGTGAACTGGTGCTCAAAGTGCCACGAGCTAAGCCAAACGATGTCTGGGGTGGAGTTCTTCCTGGGGAGGTTGCATCTGATGAGGTAGATTGGTTAAAAGTGACACGGTTAAGTGGTAAACCACCTCTGAAGTTCACTGCAGTAAACTTGATCGAGCACTGCTGATCCATAGAGACTTGATCGAGGTCAATGGAGTTGTCTGGTAAGTTCAGGGTAAGAAGGACTTTCACCCTGGTAACTTGGAGAGGATTTGGATCAAGATTTAACAGAGTTGCTTTGCAACTGCCAAAGATGGTCCAGAATCAAGATTAGGATGATGCACTCACCTGGAGTGTCAAATTGATCTCAAATTGGGCAAGGCAGGGTCATTTGGCCATATGAAGATGCTGCCAATTGGATAAAAAATGGTACTTCCTTCACAAACATTTCCACTGATCAGAAACTTGCAAAAATTCTAGAGGACAAATGGCTTGATGAAACATTATATGATGATATGAGGGATCATGCAAAATGGCAACTCATTTGGATATGCCTAGCTTGTACTTCCTTCACAACCAGTTCCCTCAGACAGGAACTTTGGAAAATTCATAATTAAATAATTACTAGGGAAATGAGGTTGCACTTTGGCATGTGGCAATGATATGGATAGGAAAAGTTGTCCAAGGAGTTTGAGGTCAATTGGGAAAAGTAAAATGGCACTTGCTTCACATTCTTCCATTCAGGACAGATTAGGAAATGAATTAATTGAGCATGATGGGGAACAAGGAAAATGAAATATTTTGCCATATTTGAGAAAGATATGACCCAAACAATCTATGAGAATTATTTGGGAATTTTAGGAGTGATGGAAATAAAGGTTGCTTCACAACCTAGGGCAAATTGGGTTTTTCCTTTAATAGAAAAGGAACATTCCCAATAAAAAGAATATTGGGATTTGGGCTAGGATGAAAATGACAGGGTCTAGGGAAGGATTTGGGTATGACAAGCCACTCTGGAAACAAAGTAGAAAGCATCTTCTTCAGTTTCCAGACCACAAAGCCACGGAAAAAGAAAACTCAAGCAAAAACCTCAGAAAAACAAAAGAAAAAGGAAGGGCCAAAAATCAGGCTGTCACAGCCTTCTGCTTAGTTACCACATCATAGGTGTGAATATGTCAAGCCGTCCATTTTTTGTACATATTCCATCCTCGTATCATGACTTTGCCTTTCATCAGAGTAGTGTTCGTCAGTATCATGCATGAATGAGTTCTGAAGAGCGAATGATATTCCTTTTTCTTGTCGGTATGACCTCACAATGCAAAATCAATAAAGTTGAAGGAAATTGGCAAGGCATTGGATGATGGTGGTCCTTCCGAGCAATTGAAACGGAGGTTCTCTACAGATTCTACTCCGCCATCCTCCCAACAAGATTCGCAAGACAACGCAAGGCTAGACAGTCAACGTAGCTGTGTAGATGATGAGCACATCTCCCCTACTCCACCATCACAGGTTCTTGCTCTAACTTGGCACTATTATATGTGGTTGCATGTTGTGTATGATGTCTAGCTCGTATTGCTTCTAACTTTGTTGAATTACATCTGCTTACTTTACACATAATGCCTGTGAATATGACATGTCTTCCTGTTTCTACATCAGACTACTATTCTTGCATATCCCGCATCAGTCACTTATGATAAGGAACCTTTAAGTCGCCACTGTGATATTGGTTGTGTCTTGCATATGATTTCTAGAATTTACTGCTTCTAATTTGTTGAAACGCCATATAGTTTGAACTTGGCAGAGTGATATTGGTTGCATCTTTCATATGGTGTCTAGCTTGGAGTGCTTCTAATTTGTTGGAATGCCTTCTGCTTAGTTACCACATCATAGGTGTGAATATGTCACACCATCCTATTTTTCATACATATTCCATCCTCGCATCATGTGTTTGCCTTTCATCCGAGTATTGTTCGTCAATATCATGCATGCATGAGTTCTGAAGAGCGAATTTTATTCCTTTTTCTTATCGGTTTGACTTCACAATGCAAAATCATTACAGCTGAAGGAAATTAGTCCGGCAGTGGATGATGGTGGTCCTTCGAAGCAACTCAAACATGGGGTCTCTACAGATTCTACTCCGCCATCCTCCCAACAAGATTCGCAAGACAACACAAGGGTTGACAGTCAACGTAGCTATGTAGATGATGAGCACATCTCCCCTACTCCACCATCACAGGTGCTTGCTCTAACTTGACACTATTATATGTGGTTGCATGTTGCGTATGATGTCTAGCTCTTATTGCTTCTAACTTGAATTGCATCTGCTTACTTTACACATAATGCCTGCGAATATGACACGTGTTCCTGTTTCTAGAACATACGTGTACATGATGAGCACATCTCCCCTACTCCACCATCATAGGTGCTTGCTCTTACTTGGAACTGTTATACGTGGTTGCGTTTTCCGTATGATGTCTAGTTTGTATTGCTTCTGATTATGTTGAATTGCATTTGCGTAGCTTACAACTTATACCTGCAACGATCACTTACCCATAAGCCACATTTAACTTGGGACTGTGATGTAGGTTGCATCTTGCATTGTCTTCTAGCGTGTACTGCTTCTAATTTCTTGAAATGGCACTTACGACGAGACACTTTTTACCTGATAGAGTGATATTGGTTGCATGTTCATATGGTGCCTAGCTTTCATTTCTTCTAATTTTGTTGAAATACCTTCCGCTTACTGTTTTTCATACATATTCCATCCTCCTATCGTACGTGTGAATATGAAACGCTGTCTTTTTTTTGTATATATTCCATCCTCCTATCCTGCGCTTGCCTTACATCAAAGTAGTGTTCGTCTGTATCATGGATCAACCAGTTATGCAGAGCTAATTTTATTCATCTTCTTGTGGTTTTGACTTCATAAGGCAATATCAGAAAATAGGAAGGAAAAGAGTAAGTTAGGGGATGTTGGCGGTCCTCCGCACCGACGCAAACAGATACTCTCTAGATTTGCCACTGCTACTGCTAATGAAGTTGAAGTCCCAAGTCTACATGATGAGTTCATCTCCGTTCTCCACCATCGCAGGTGCTTGCTCTAAGTTGATAGTGTGATAATTGGTTTCATGTTGCATATGTTCTTACATCAAAGTACTGTTGTTGTGTATCCCGCATCAGTCACTCATGATTGGACGCTTTTAACATGGCAGTTTGATAGAGGTTGCATCTTGCATTGATTTCTATGTTGTACTGCTTCTAATTTTTCGAATTGCCACTTATGACAAGACACTTTTAACTTGGCAGAGTAATATTGGTTGCATCTTTCATATGGTGTCTAGCTTGCATTACTTCTATTTTCTTGAAAATCCTTCTGCTTAGTTTGCACATCATAGCTGTGAATATGTCATGCCGTCCTGTTTTTCTTACATATTCCATCCTCATACAGTTGTCTTACATCAAAGTATTGCTTGTCTGTATCATGCATCAATGAGTTCTGAAGAGTGATTTTATTCTTTTGTGTTGTGGGTACAGCTTGACATGGAAAAGTCAAAAAAGAGCAAGGAAAATAATATAGTAGGGAGTGTTGTTACTCGTCGGGTGAAACGGAAATGGTTCTGCCATCGAGATTCTGCTGGTACTTATAGTGCAGTAGAAGGTCCAAGTCCACCGGCTAAATCTACAAACACAGTATCACCTGCTCCACCAGCTGCAGCATCCGCTTCAACTGTACCAGCATCTCAACCAGTTACTCGTTTGTTTGCTCCGGAACTGGCCAGTTCCCAAGCTGCCTTCACACCTAACACTACTTCTGAAGCACTGCTGACACAACAGGACTTGGCAAGATCAGATGAACCTCATGAGCATCAACACCAAGACGGTACCTGGTCGAGTCAAGTTGCAGTTGCATGCTCCTTTATATGTACTCTCACAGTTTGATCTACACTAACACTTTCCATATTCGTTGTTGAACTAGCACCACGGCGCAAGCGGAAACAGACATCAGGGATAATGCTTGACAGATTAACAAAATCCAAAGGAGGCAGAATGGAGATCCATTTTGAGGCAGGTTTAAAAAGGCCACGTGATGCTACAGAGTCAGCCAAGTTAGTATCAGAGGCAGCCGTTGCCGTTAGGTGTCATGCATGTATCCTCCCAACGTGGATCCAATACAGGAATGAGAAAGACAATACCCAGTTTAACACCTTCCTTGACCATTTATCCGTAAGTAATGTTATTCATCGCAATTAGTAATATTGTCTTGCTCTGTCCCATACTTTCTAGCTTCCTCCTAATAAGACTGACATTCTTTTTTCAACAGATGAGGTTCCAGTTGGATCCGAAAGATGATGCAACTAAACAAGCATGCACTCATGTTTTTCAGTCTGCTCTGCGACAGTATCGGTACCACCTTAGAAAATCTCACTTTGAAGGCAAGGCTAACAATGAAATCGCCCAAACATCTCCAGTGGAATATATTACAGATGAGGACTGGACAGCCCTCGTTAAACACTAGTCTGATCCAAAGTATCGGGTAGGCTATATGTATTTGATCAGACCACATATTGAACTTGTATTTATGTATGTGCCTTACAAGTGTATCTTCTTCTAGGCTAACTGTTTGAAGAACAAAACCAACCATTCTAAAGTGAAATTCCAACAGACAACAGGATCTTGTAGCTATATTGCACACTGCGAGGCTCTTGTAAATAGCTGCTACTTCCTTCTTTTTTGTGTGCCATATTATCGTATCTATATTGACTTGTTACAAATACAGAGGAAAGCCCGTGCGGACCAAAAAGAACCTGAACCGGATGCAGTGCAAATCTTCAAGGATTGCCACACCAGCAAGATGAAGGGCATGAGCACACCAGTTCAAGCCGCTGTTGTAAGTCCTTACTCCTCCTGCCTTGAACTGATTGGTACTGTGATGTGTTCATTTAACTGCTTGGTTTGAAGCCAATGTCAGTTACTCTATTCACTTTTATTCATAGTTGTCTTAACGTATCATTACACCTTACATGGTTTAAAAGAGATGAAGGATATTCTTTTGGTCTTGATCTGTAATCTAGTTGTTATGTTCACGTGCGCACACAATGATAAAATGGCCTGTTTGTTTTATATCTGTTTGCCCATGATATGAATGATGTAATACTATGTTCATCCTACTTTAAACCAGGTCTCTTTATCCTTAGATATCAACGAATGTGAGGAAATAGACAATACAGTAGGCATGCTACATGGACATATGTTCCGAAAGTGATTTTATTATGTAGTTGGCACTACAATACATGCTAATGTATTATAGTAGTTCACCAAAATAAGTTATGTATAAACGTTTAACCTACTTTGTTTGTTTTTGTCCCATTAGTAACTTATCTGGTACACTAAACTACAAGTTCAAACTTTTAGGAAGCTATGGAACAAATGATTGAACAGCCACAACCACCTGAAGGTGACGAGGCTACTACAGGCACAATGTCACCTCTTGCTGCAGTGCGTCAATATCTCTCCACTAACAGTGCAAAAAGCACCTTCCTGCGTAATTCTGGGTTGGTTGTCAAGGTAACCTCGTCCAAATCGCCTACTGAACAAAATCTTCCTGCTAGACAGAGTGATATATCTGTGCTCCATACACAAGTCCAATCCCTAATGGACGTTGTTTCAGAAACAAGAATAGTGGTTGAGAAATGTCGTCAAGATATGAATGGTTTTGAAACCAGACTATTAGACATTCGCTTCGTTGTTCAAGAGCAATGGCGGAAAAAGGTGGAGATCGTGCTGCTCCATCAGATTCTACAGCCTGAAACATTAGCACTCAGGTCAAATGATCTGTGCTTCTATACATCTGATGGTGCTTTTATCTGGAAGGACTATAAACTTTATGCCAACAGGCTTTTTGTTGTATGGTTGGAATTTATTTTGTTGTGATACAACATTTATGATGCTGCCTCAGGCTGCAGTAATTACGATGCTATTTTTGTATAGTGTAGGTTTATCTTAGTAATGTATTCAGCCGAAAGCTTCGTAGGAGCCCAACATGCCAACATTCGCCGGGCCCATTCCAATTGGGCTAAAAACAATTACGGGCCGAAATTGGCATGTAGCCCACTAAAAATATCTAGGACTAAATCAGCATAAGCTTTCATATTTTTCTTGTAGGCCTGTGCCCATAGTGGGCCTTTAACAGGCCTAAACATAATTTGGGCCCTCAGTAAAAATAGGCCGTTTACAGGTGTAAATATCTCGAGCCCATAAAAAACATGGGCCTTTAATAGACCAAAGGTGAGATTGGGCCCTGATTGTGACAAATAACCCACTGGACTTGGCAGGCCGAAATGGTGGCCCATTTACGATGTGGATCTTTGACAGGTCGAAATTCGGACGGGCCGTAAATGCGCCGACCTAATACACGGGCCTTTAACAGGCCGAAACTTCGGTCGGGCTAGATTATCGTCATTTTTATATGGGTCGTTAATGGGCCCGATATGACATTGGGCCACATATGGCCCATGGTTTACGTCCGGCGTTAACAGGCCGAAAATGACAACAGGCCAAACGTGTAACGCCCTCGATGCGGCTATATCTCCTACGTGTCGAAGCACGACTTAGAGGCATAACCGCATTGAAAGCGATGTCGCAAGTGAGGTAATCTTCACAACAACCCATGTAAATAAATAAAGGGGAAAGGTACATAGTTGGCTTACACTCGCCACGTCACACAAATACATGAATAAGTCATTACAGAAAGTGGCCCAAAGCTATAGTGGGCCTCTAACAGGCCAAATGTCAGACATGGACGAATATGACCCAAATCCTTCACGGTCGTTTATGGGCCGAAAGTTTTGATGGCTTGTAAATGGGCCCAAATGAAGCCGGACCTTTAACAGGCCGGAAATACACCAGGCCGTCACTACTAGGAAAAGGGCTATAGATGGAACTGACACTAATGGCGCACCAGACATGTGGTGCGCCATTACTATATACTAATGGCGCACCATCTGTTGGTGCGCCATTAGTGTGGAAGACACTAATGGCGCACCAGGCACACGGTGCGCCACTAGTAACAAAATGTTTTTTTCATTTTTTCAAACATACTAATGGCGCATCCGGGCAGAGTGCGCCATTAGTAGTTAGAACTACTAATGGCGCACCGGCCATAGAGTGCGCCACCACTGTATTTTTTTTACTTTTTTGCAAAACTACTAATGGTGCACCTTTGCATAGTGCGCCATTACTAGTTTAAACTAGTAATGGCGCACTGTGCCACGGTGTGCCAATAGTATAATTTTTTTTTACTTTTTTGCAAAACTACTAATGGCGCATGTCTGTGTGGTGCGCCATTAGTATGTTGGGTTACTAATGGCGCATGTCTCTGTGGTGCGCCATTAGCACCCCCCGCACCCTCCCCCCGCTCCACCGCCGCCGACGACCCC